>NC_133130.1:74716040-75016978 GCF_048418815.1 Hemitrygon akajei | reverse complement strand
GATAGAGGAGACTAGGAGACTGAGCGGTGATCAGATAGAGGAGTCTAGGAGACTGAGGGGCGATCTGATAGAGTATAGGAGACTGATTGGTGATCAGATAGAGGAGTCTAGGAGACTGAGGGGTGATCTGATGGAGTATAGGAGACTGTGGGGTGATCAGATAAAGGAGTCAAGGAGACTGAGGGATGATCAGATAGAGGAGTCTACGAAACCGAGGGGTGATCAAATAGAGGAGTCTAGGAGACGTAGGGGTGATCTGATAGAGCAAAATAGGAGACTGAGGGGTGATCAGATAGAGGAGTCTAGGAGACTGAGGGGTGATCAGATAGAGTATAGGAGACTGAGGAGTGATCAAATACAGGAGTCTAGGAGACGGAGGGGTGATCTGATAGAGGAGTCTAGGAGACTGAGGGGTGATCTGATAGAGTACAGGAGACCGAGGGGTGATCAAATAGAGGAGTCTAGGAGACTGAGGGGTGATCTGATAGAGTATAGGAGACCGAGGGGTGATCAGATAGAGGAGTCTAGGAGACTGAGGGGTGATCTGATAGAGTATAGAAGACCGATGGGTGATCGGATAGAGGAGTTTAGGAGACTGTGGGCTGATATGATTGAGGAGTCTAGGAGACTGAGGGGTGTAGAGATAGAGGAGTCTAGGAGACTGAGGGGTGATCTGATAGAGTATAGGAGACTGAGGGCTGATCAGATAGAGCAGATAAAATGACTGAGGGGTCATCAGATAGAGGAGACTAGGAGACTGAGGGGTGATCTGATAGAGGAGGCTAGGAGACTGAGGGGTGATCTGATAGAGTATAGGAAACCGAGGGGTGATCAAATAGAGAAGTCTAGGAGTCGGATGGGTGATCTGATAGAGGAGTCTGTGAGACTGAGTGGTTATCTGATAAAGGAGTATACGAGACTGAGGGGTGATCAAATAGAGGAGTCTTGCAGACTCAGGGGTGATCTGATAGAGGAGTCTCGGAGACTGAGCGGTGATCAGATAAAGGAGTCTAGGAGACAGAGGTGTGATCTGATGGAGTATAGGAGACTGAGGGGTGATCTGATAGAATATAGGAAACTGAGGGGTGATCAGATAGAGGAGTCTAGGAGACTGAGGGGTGATCAGATAAAGGACTCTAGGAGACTGTGGGGTGATCTGATAGAGTATAGGAGACTGAGGTGTGATCAGATAGAGGAGTCTCGGAGACTGAGCGGTGATCAGATAAAGGAGTCTAGGAGACAGAGGTGTGATCTGATGGAGTATAGGAGACTGAGGGGTGATCTGATAGAATATAGGAGACTGAGGGGTGATCAGATAGAGGAGTCTAGGAGACTGAGGGGTGATCAGATAGAGGACTCTAGGAGACTGAGGGGTGATCAGATAGAGGAGTCTAGGAGACAGAGGGGTGATCTGATAGAGTATAGGAGACTGAGGGCTGATCAGATAGAGCAGATAAAATGACTGAGGGGTCATCAGATAGAGGAAACTAGGAGACTGAGGGGTGATCTGATAGAGGAGGCTAGGAGACTGAGGGGTGATCTGATAAAGAAGTCTAGGAGACTGAGGGGTGATCTGATATTGGAGTCTAGGAGACTGAGTGGTGATCAGATAGAGGAGTCTCGGAGATTGAGGGGTGATCCGATAGAGAAGTGTAGGAGACTGAAGGGTGATCTGATAGAGGAGTCCAGGAGACTGAGGGGTGATCTGATGGAGGAGTCTAGCAGACTCAGCGGTGATCAGATAGAGGAGTCTAGTAGACAGAGGAGTGATCTGATAGAGGAGTCTAGCAGACTGAGGGGTGATCTGATAGAGGAGTCTAGTAGACAGGGGTGATATGATGGATTAGAGGAGACAGAGGGGTGATCAGATAGAGCAGTGTATGAGACTGAGGGGTGATCAAATAGAGGAGTCTAAGAGACGTAGGGGTGATCTGATAGAGGAGACTCGGAGAATGGTGGGAGATCAGATAAAGGAGTATAGGTGACTGAGGGGTGATGTGATAGAGGACTATACGAGACTGAGAGGGTGATCAAATAGAAGAGTCTAGGAGACTCTGGGGTGATCTGATGGAGGAGTCTAGGAGACTGAGGGTTGAACTCATCGAGTATAGAAGACTAGGGGAGATCTGATAGAGGAGTCTAGGAGACTGAGGGCTGATCAGATAGAGGAGGCTAGGAGACTGAGGATTAATCTGATGGAGGAGTCTAGGAGACTGAGTGGTGATTTGATAGAGTATAGGAGACTGAGGGGTGATCAGATAGATGAGTATAGGAGACTGAAGGGTGATCTGATAGAGGAGTCCAGGAGACAGAGGGTTGATTAGATAGAAGAGTCTAGTAGACTGAGGGGTGATCTGATAGAGTATAGGAGACCGAGGGCTGATCAGATAGAGCAGATAAGATGACTGAGGTGTGATCAGATAGAGGAGGCTAGGAGACTGAGGATTAATCTGATGGAGGAGTCTAGGAGACTGAGGGGTGATCTGATAGAGTATAGGAGACTGAGGGGTGATCAGATAGAGGAGTCTAGCAGACTGAGGGGTGATCAGATAGATGAGTATAGGGGACTGAAGTGTGATCTGATAGAGGAGTCCAGGAGACAGAGGGTTGATTAGATAGAGGAGTCTAGGAGACTGAGGGGTGATCTGATAGAGTATAGGAGACTGAGGAGTGATCAAATACAGGAGTCTAGGAGACGGAGGGGTGATCTGATAGAGGAGTCTAGGAGACTGAGGGGTGATCTGATAGAGTACAGGAGACCGAGGGGTGATCAAATAGAGGAGTCTAGGAGACTGAGGGGTGATCTGATAGAGTATAGGAGACCGAGGGGTGATCAGATAGAGGAGTCTAGGAGACTGAGGGGTGATCTGATAGAGTATAGAAGACCGATGGGTGATCTGATAGAGGAGTTTAGGAGACTGTGGGCTGATATGATTGAGGAGTCTAGGAGACTGAGGGGTGTAGAGATAGAGGAGTCTAGGAGACTGAGGGGTGATCTGATAGAGTATAGGAGACTGAGGGCTGATCAGATAGAGCAGATAAAATGACTGAGGGGTCATCAGATAGAGGAGACTAGGAGACTGAGGGGTGATCTGATAGAGGAGGCTAGGAGACTGAGGGGTGAACTGATAGAGTATAGGAAACCGAGGGGTGATCAAATAGAGAAGTCTAGGAGTCGGATGGGTGATCTGATAGAGGAGTCTGTGAGACTGAGTGGTTATCTGATAAAGGAGTATACGAGACTGAGGGGTGATCAAATAGAGGAGTCTTGCAGACTCAGGGGTGATCTGATAGAGGAGTCTCGGAGACTGAGCGGTGATCAGATAAAGGAGTCTAGGAGACAGAGGTGTGATCTGATGGAGTATAGGAGACTGAGGGGTGATCTGATAGAATATAGGAAACTGAGGGGTGATCAGATAGAGGAGTCTAGGAGACTGAGGGGTGATCAGATAAAGGACTCTAGGAGACTGTGGGGTGATCTGATAGAGTATAGGAGACTGAGGTGTGATCAGATAGAGGAGTCTCGGAGACTGAGCGGTGATCAGATAAAGGAGTCTAGGAGACAGAGGTGTGATCTGATGGAGTATGGGAGACTGAGGGGTGATCTGATAGAATATAGGAGACTGAGGGGTGATCAGATAGAGGAGTCTAGGAGACTTAGGGGTGATCAGATAGAGGAGTCTAGGAGACTGAGGGCTGATATGATAGAGGAGTCTAGGAGACAGAGGGGTGATCAGATAGAGGAGTCTAGGAGACTGAGGGGTGATCAGATAGAGGAGTCTAGGAGACTGAGGGCTGATATGATAGAGGAGTCTAGGAGACGGACGGGTAATCAGATAGAGGAGTCTAGGAGACTGAGGGGTGATCTGATAGAGGAGTCCAGGAGACTGAGGGGTGATGAGATAGAGGAGTTGAGATGACTGAGGGGTGATCAGATAGAGTAGAGGAGACTGAGGGGTGTTGAGATAGAGGAGTCTAGGAGACTGAGGAGTGATCTGATACAGCAGTATAGGTGACTGAGGAGTGATATGATAGAGGAGTATAGGAGACTGAGGGGTGATCAGATAGAGGAGTCTAGGAGACTCTGGGGTGATCTGATGGGGGAGTCTAGGAGACTGAGGGGTGATCTGATAGAGCAAAATAGGAGACTGAGGGGTGATCAGATAGAGGAGTCTCGGAGACTGAGGGGTGATCTGATAGAGGAGTATAGGAGACTGAAGGGTGATCTGATAGAGGAGTATAGGAGACTGAGGGGTGAACTGTTAGAGTATAGGAGACTGAGGGGTGATCTGCTAGAGGAGTTTAGGAGACTGAAGGGTGATCTGATAGAGAAATATCGGATACTGAGGCCTATCTGATAGAGCAGAATAGCAGTCTGCGGGGTGATCAGTTAGAGGAGTATAGGAGACTGAGGTGTGATCAGATAGAAGTGTCTAGTAGACTGAGGGGTGATCTGATAAAGAAGTCTAGGAGACTGAGGGGTGATCTGATATTGGAGTCTAGGAGACTGAGTGGTGATCAGATAGAGGAATCTCGGATATTGAGGGGTGATCCGATAGAGAAGTATAGGAGACTGAAGGGTGATCTGATAGAGGAGTCCAGGAGACTGAGGGGTGATCTGATGGAGGAGTCTAGCAGACTCAGCGGTGATCAGATAGAGGAGTCTAGTAGACAGAGGAGTGATCTGATAGAGGAGTCTAGAAGACTGAGGGGTGATCTGATAGAGTATAGGAAACAGAGGGGTGATAAAATAGAGGAGTCTAGGAGACGGAGGGGTGATCTGATGGAGGAGTCTACGAGACTGATGGGTGATCAAATAGAGGAGTCTAGTAGACTCAGGGCTGATCTGATAGAGGAGTCTAGTAGACTGAGGGGTGATCTGATAGATTATAGGAAACCGAGGGGTGATCTGATAGAGGAGTCTAGGAGACTGAGGGCTGATATGATAGAGGAGTCTACGAGACTGATGGGTGATCAAACAGAGGAGTATAGTAGACTCAGGGCTGATCTGATAGAGGAGTCTAGGAGACTGAGGGGTGATCTGATAGAGTATAGGAGACTGAGGGGTGATCAGATAGAGGAGACTAGGAGACTGAGCGGTGATCTGATAGAGGAGTCTAGGAGACTGAGGGGCGATCTGATAGAGTATAGGAGACTGAGTGGTGATCAGATAGAGGAGTCTAGGAGACTGAGGGGTGATCTGATGGAGTATAGGAGACTGTGGGGTTATCAGATAAAGGAGTCAAGGAGACTGAGGGATGATCAGATAGAGGAGTCTACGAAACCGAGGGGTGATCAAATAGAGGAGTCTAGGAGACGTAGGGGTGATCTGATAGAGCCTAGGAGACTGAGGGGTGATCTGATAGAGCAAAATAGGAGACTGAGGGGTGATCAGATAGAGGAGTCTAGGAGACTGAGGGGTGATCAGATAGAGTATAGGAGACCGAGGGGTGATCAGATAGAGGAGTCTAGGAGACTGAGGGGTGATCTGATAGAATATAGGAGACCGAGGGGTGATCTGATAGAGGAATTTAGGAGACTGTGGGCTCATATGATAGAGGAGTCTAGGAGACTGAGGGGTGTTGAGATAGAAGAGTCTAGTAGACTCAGGGGTGTTGAGATAGAGGAGTATAGGAGACTGAGGGGAGATCTGATAGAGTATAGGAGACTGAGGGGTGATCAGATAGAGTAGAGGAGACTGAGGGGTGATCAGATAGAGGAGTCTAGGAGACTCTGGGGTGATCTGATAGAGGAGTCTAGGAGACTGAGGTGTGATCAGATAGAGGAGTCTAGGAGACTGAGGGGTGATCTGATAGAGCAAAATAGGAGACTGAGGGGTGATCAGATAGAGGAGTCTCGGAGACTGAGGGGTGATCTGATAGAGGAGTATAGGAAACTGAAGGGTGATCAGATAGAGGAGTATAGGAGACTGAGGGGTGAACTGTTAGAGTATAGGAGACTGAGGGGTGATCTGATAGAGGAGTCTAGGAGACTGGGGTGATTTGATAGAGAAATATCGGATACTGAGGCCTATCTGATAGAGCAGAATAGCAGTCTGCGGGGTGATCAGTTAGAGGAGTATAGGAGACTGAGGTGTGATCAGATAGAAGTGTCTAGTAGACTGAGGGGTGATCTGATAAAGAAGTCTAGGAGACTGAGGGGTGATCTGATATTGGAGTCTAGGAGACTGAGTGGTGATCAGATAGAGGAGTCTCGGAGATTGAGGGGTGATCCGATAGAGAAGTATAGGAGACTGAAGGGTGATCTGATAGAGGAGTCTGTGAGACTGAGTGTTTCTCTGATAGAGGAGTATACGAGACTGAGGGGTGATCAAATAGAGGAGTATAGTAGACTCAGGGGTGATCTGATAGAGGAGTCTAGAAGACTGAGGGGTGATCTGATAGATTATAGGAAACCGAGGGGTGATCTGATAGAGGAGTCTAGGAGACTGAGGGGTGATCTGATAGAGTATAGGAGACTGAGGGGTGATCAGATAGAGGAGACTAGGAGACTGAGCGGTGATCAGATAGAGGAGTCTAGGAGACTGAGGGGCGATCTGATAGAGTATAGGAGACTGAGTGGTGATCAGATAGAGGAGTCTAGGAGACTGAGGGGTGATCTGATGGAGTATAGGAGACTGTGGGGTGATCAGATAAAGGAGTCAAGGAGACTGAGGGATGATCAGATAGAGGAGTCTACGAAACCGAGGGGTGATCAAATAGAGGAGTCTAGGAGACGTAGGGGTGATCTGATAGAGCCTAGGAGACTGAGGGGTGATCTGATAGAGCAAAATAGTAGACTGAGGGGTGATCAGATAGAGGAGTCTAGGAGACTGAGGGGTGATCAGATAGAGTATAGGAGACTGAGGAGTGATCAAATACAGGAGTCTAGGAGACGGAGGGGTGATCTGATAGAGGAGTCTAGGAGACTGAGGGGTGATCTGATAGAGTACAGGAGACCGAGGGGTGATCAAATAGAGGAGTCTAGGAGACTGAGGGGTGATCTGATAGAGTATAGGAGACCGAGGGGTGATCAGATAGAGGAGTCTAGGAGACTGAGGGGTGATCTGATAGAGTATAGAAGACCGATGGGTGATCTGATAGAGGAGTTTAGGAGACTGTGGGCTGATATGATTGAGGAGTCTAGGAGACTGAGGGGTGTAGAGATAGAGGAGTCTAGGAGACTGAGGGGTGATCTGATAGAGTATAGGAGACTGAGGGCTGATCAGATAGAGCAGATAAAATGACTGAGGGGTCATCAGATAGAGGAGACTAGGAGACTGAGGGGTGATCTGATAGAGGAGGCTAGGAGACTGAGGGGTGATCTGATAGAGTATAGGAAACCGAGGGGTGATCAAATAGAGAAGTCTAGGAGTCGGATGGGTGATCTGATAGAGGAGTCTGTGAGACTGAGTGGTTATCTGATAAAGGAGTATACGAGACTGAGGGGTGATCAAATAGAGGAGTCTTGCAGACTCAGGGGTGATCTGATAGAGGAGTCTCGGAGACTGAGCGGTGATCAGATAAAGGAGTCTAGGAGACAGAGGTGTGATCTGATGGAGTATAGGAGACTGAGGGGTGATCTGATAGAATATAGGAAACTGAGGGGTGATCAGATAGAGGAGTCTAGGAGACTGAGGGGTGATCAGATAAAGGACTCTAGGAGACTGTGGGGTGATCTGATAGAGTATAGGAGACTGAGGTGTGATCAGATAGAGGAGTCTCGGAGACTGAGCGGTGATCAGATAAAGGAGTCTAGGAGACAGAGGTGTGATCTGATGGAGTATAGGAGACTGAGGGGTGATCTGATAGAATATAGGAGACTGAGGGGTGATCAGATAGAGGAGTCTAGGAGACTGAGGGGTGATCAGATAGAGGACTCTAGGAGACTGAGGGGTGATCAGATAGAGGAGTCTAGGAGACAGAGGGGTGATCTGATAGAGTATAGGAGACTGAGGGCTGATCAGATAGAGCAGATAAAATGACTGAGGGGTCATCAGATAGAGGAAACTAGGAGACTGAGGGGTGATCTGATAGAGGAGGCTAGGAGACTGAGGGGTGATCTGATAAAGAAGTTTAGGAGACTGAGGGGTGATCTGATATTGGAGTCTAGGAGACTGAGTGGTGATCAGATAGAGGAGTCTCGGAGATTGAGGGGTGATCCGATAGAGAAGTGTAGGAGACTGAAGGGTGATCTGATAGAGGAGTCCAGGAGACTGAGGGGTGATCTGATGGAGGAGTCTAGCAGACTCAGCGGTGATCAGATAGAGGAGTCTAGTAGACAGAGGAGTGATCTGATAGAGGAGTCTAGCAGACTGAGGGGTGATCTGATAGAGGAGTCTAGTAGACAGGGGTGATATGATGGATTAGAGGAGACAGAGGGGTGATCAGATAGAGCAGTGTATGAGACTGAGGGGTGATCAAATAGAGGAGTCTAAGAGACGTAGGGGTGATCTGATAGAGGAGACTCGGAGAATGGTGGGAGATCAGATAAAGGAGTATAGGTGACTGAGGGGTGATGTGATAGAGGACTATACGAGACTGAGAGGGTGATCAAATAGAAGAGTCTAGGAGACTCTGGGGTGATCTGATGGAGGAGTCTAGGAGACTGAGGGTTGAACTCATCGAGTATAGAAGACTAGGGGAGATCTGATAGAGGAGTCTAGAAGACTGAGGGCTGATCAGATAGAGGAGGCTAGGAGACTGAGGATTAATCTGATGGAGGAGTCTAGGAGACTGAGTGGTGATATGATAGAGTATAGGAGACTGAGGGGTGATCAGATAGATGAGTATAGGAGACTGAAGGGTGATCTGATAGAGGAGTCCAGGAGACAGAGGGTTGATTAGATAGAGGAGTCTAGTAGACTGAGGGGTGATCTGATAGAGTATAGGAGACCGAGGGCTGATCAGATAGAGCAGATAAGATGACTGAGGTGTGATCAGATAGAGGAGGCTAGGAGACTGAGGATTAATCTGATGGAGGAGTCTAGGAGACTGAGGGGTGATCTGATAGAGTATAGGAGACTGAGGGGTGATCAGATAGAGGAGTCTAGCAGACTGAGGGGTGATCAGATAGATGAGTATAGGGGACTGAAGTGTGATCTGATAGAGGAGTCCAGGAGACAGAGGGTTGATTAGATAGAGGAGTCTAGGAGACTGAGGGGTGATCTGATAGAGTATAGGAGACTGAGGAGTGATCAAATACAGGAGTCTAGGAGACGGAGGGGTGATCTGATAGAGGAGTCTAGGAGACTGAGGGGTGATCTGATAGAGTACAGGAGACCGAGGGGTGATCAAATAGAGGAGTCTAGGAGACTGAGGGGTGATCTGATAGAGTATAGGAGACCGAGGGGTGATCAGATAGAGGAGTCTAGGAGACTGAGGGGTGATCTGATAGAGTATAGAACACCGATGGGTGATCTGATAGAGGAGTTTAGGAGACTGTGGGCTGATATGATTGAGGAGTCTAGGAGACTGAGGGGTGATCTGATAGAGGAGGCTAGGAGACTGAGGGGTGATCTGATAGAGTATAGGAAACCGAGGGGTGATCAAATAGAGAAGTCTAGGAGTCGGATGGGTGATCTGATAGAGGAGTCTGTGAGACTCAGTGGTTATCTGATAAAGGAGTATACGAGACTGAGGGGTGATCAAATAGAGGAGTCTTGCAGACTCAGGGGTGATCTGATAGAGGAGTCTCGGAGACTGAGCGGTGATCAGATAAAGGAGTCTAGGAGACAGAGGTGTGATCTGATGGAGTATAGGAGACTGAGGGGTGATCTGATAGAATATAGGAAACTGAGGGGTGATCAGATAGAGGAGTCTAGGAGACTGAGGGGTGATCAGATAAAGGACTCTAGGAGACTGTGGGGTGATCTGATAGAGTATAGGAGACTGAGGTGTGATCAGATAGAGGAGTCTCGGAGACTGAGCGGTGATCAGATAAAGGAGTCTAGGAGACAGAGGTGTGATCTGATGGAGTATAGGAGACTGAGGGGTGATCTGATAGAATATAGGAGACTGAGGGGTGATCAGATAGAGGAGTCTAGGAGACTGAGGGGTGATCAGATAGAGGACTCTAGGAGACTGAGGGGTGATCAGATAGAGGAGTCTAGGAGACAGAGGGGTGATCTGATAGAGTATAGGAGACTGAGGGGTGATCAAATAGAGGAGTCTAGTAGACTCAGGGGTGACCTGATAGAGGAGTCTAGGAGACTGAGGGGAGATCTGATAGAGTATAAGAGACTGAGGGGTGATCAAATAGAGGAGTCTAGTAGACTCAGGGGTGACCTGATAGAGGAGTCTAGGAGACTGAGGGGTGATCAGATAGAGGACTCTAGGAGACTGAGGGGTGATCAGATAGAGGAGTCTAGGAGACAGAGGGGTGATCTGATAGAGTATAGGAGACTGAGGGGTGATCAAATAGAGGAGTCTAGTAGACTCAGGGGTGACCTGATAGAGGAGTCTAGGAGACTGAGGGGAGATCTGATAGAGTATAAGAGACTGAGGGGTGATCAAATAGAGGAGTCTAGTAGACTCAGGGGTGACCTGATAGAGGAGTCTAGGAGACTGAGGGGTGATCTGATAGAGTATAGGAGACTGAGGGGTGATCAGATAGAGGAGTCTAGCAGACTGAGGGGTGATCAGATAGATGAGTATAGGGGACTGAAGTGTGATCTGATAGAGGAGTCCAGGAGACAGAGGGTTGATTAGATAGAGGAGTCTAGGAGACTGAGGGGTGATCTGATAGAGTATAGGAGACTGAGGAGTGATCAAATACAGGAGTCTAGGAGACGGAGGGGTGATCTGATAGAGGAGTCTAGGAGACTGAGGGGTGATCAGATAAAGGACTCTAGGAGACTGTGGGGTGATCTGATAGAGTATAGGAGACTGAGGTGTGATCAGATAGAGGAGTCTCGGAGACTGAGCGGTGATCAGATAAAGGAGTCTAAGAGACAGAGGTGTGATCTGATGGAGTATAGGAGACTGAGGGGTGATCTGATAGAATATAGGAGACTGAGGGGTGATTAGATAGAGGAGTCTAGCAGACTGAGGGGTGATCAGATAGATGAGTATAGGGGACTGAAGTGTGATCTGATAGAGGAGTCCAGGAGACAGAGGGTTGATTAGATAGAGGAGTCTAGGAGACTGAGGGGTGATCTGATAGAGTATAGGAGACTGAGGAGTGATCAAATACAGGAGTCTAGGAGACGGAGGGGTGATCTGATAGAGGAGTCTAGGAGACTGAGGGGTGATCTGATAGAGTACAGGAGACCGAGGGGTGATCAAATAGAGGAGTCTAGGAGACTGAGGGGTGATCTGATAGAGTATAGGAGACCGAGGGGTGATCAGATAGAGGAGTCTAGGAGACTGAGGGGTGATCTGATAGAGTATAGAAGACCGATGGGTGATCTGATAGAGGAGTTTAGGAGACTGTGGGCTGATATGATTGAGGAGTCTAGGAGACTGAGGGGTGATCTGATAGAGGAGGCTAGGAGACTGAGGGGTGATCTGATAGAGTATAGGAAACCGAGGGGTGATCAAATAGAGAAGTCTAGGAGTCGGATGGGTGATCTGATAGAGGAGTCTGTGAGACTGAGTGGTTATCTGATAAAGGAGTATACGAGACTGAGGGGTGATCAAATAGAGGAGTCTTGCAGACTCAGGGGTGATCTGATAGAGGAGTCTCGGAGACTGAGCGGTGATCAGATAAAGGAGTCTAGGAGACAGAGGTGTGATCTGATGGAGTATAGGAGACTGAGGGGTGATCTGATAGAATATAGGAAACTGAGGGGTGATCAGATAGAGGAGTCTAGGAGACTGAGGGGTGATCAGATAAAGGACTCTAGGAGACTGTGGGGTGATCTGATAGAGTATAGGAGACTGAGGTGTGATCAGATAGAGGAGTCTCGGAGACTGAGCGGTGATCAGATAAAGGAGTCTAGGAGACAGAGGTGTGATCTGATGGAGTATAGGAGACTGAGGGGTGATCTGATAGAATATAGGAGACTGAGGGGTGATCAGATAGAGGAGTCTAGGAGACTGAGGGGTGATCAGATAGAGGACTCTAGGAGACTGAGGGGTGATCAGATAGAGGAGTCTAGGAGACAGAGGGGTGATCTGATAGAGTATAGGAGACTGAGGGCTGATCAGATAGAGCAGATAAAATGACTGAGGGGTCATCAGATAGAGGAAACTAGGAGACTGAGGGGTGATCTGATAGAGGAGGCTAGGAGACTGAGGGGTGATCTGATAAAGAAGTTTAGGAGACTGAGGGGTGATCTGATATTGGAGTCTAGGAGACTGAGTGGTGATCAGATAGAGGAGTCTCGGAGATTGAGGGGTGATCCGATAGAGAAGTGTAGGAGACTGAAGGGTGATCTGATAGAGGAGTCCAGGAGACTGAGGGGTGATCTGATGGAGGAGTCTAGCAGACTCAGCGGTGATCAGATAGAGGAGTCTAGTAGACAGAGGAGTGATCTGATAGAGGAGTCTAGCAGACTGAGGGGTGATCTGATAGAGGAGTCTAGTAGACAGGGGTGATATGATGGATTAGAGGAGACAGAGGGGTGATCAGATAGAGCAGTGTATGAGACTGAGGGGTGATCAAATAGAGGAGTCTAAGAGACGTAGGGGTGATCTGATAGAGGAGACTCGGAGAATGGTGGGAGATCAGATAAAGGAGTATAGGTGACTGAGGGGTGATGTGATAGAGGACTATACGAGACTGAGAGGGTGATCAAATAGAAGAGTCTAGGAGACTCTGGGGTGATCTGATGGAGGAGTCTAGGAGACTGAGGGTTGAACTCATCGAGTATAGAAGACTAGGGGAGATCTGATAGAGGAGTCTAGAAGACTGAGGGCTGATCAGATAGAGGAGGCTAGGAGACTGAGGATTAATCTGATGGAGGAGTCTAGGAGACTGAGTGGTGATATGATAGAGTATAGGAGACTGAGGGGTGATCAGATAGATGAGTATAGGAGACTGAAGGGTGATCTGATAGAGGAGTCCAGGAGACAGAGGGTTGATTAGATAGAGGAGTCTAGTAGACTGAGGGGTGATCTGATAGAGTATAGGAGACCGAGGGCTGATCAGATAGAGCAGATAAGATGACTGAGGTGTGATCAGATAGAGGAGGCTAGGAGACTGAGGATTAATCTGATGGAGGAGTCTAGGAGACTGAGGGGTGATCTGATAGAGTATAGGAGACTGAGGGGTGATCAGATAGAGGAGTCTAGCAGACTGAGGGGTGATCAGATAGATGAGTATAGGGGACTGAAGTGTGATCTGATAGAGGAGTCCAGGAGACAGAGGGTTGATTAGATAGAGGAGTCTAGGAGACTGAGGGGTGATCTGATAGAGTATAGGAGACTGAGGAGTGATCAAATACAGGAGTCTAGGAGACGGAGGGGTGATCTGATAGAGGAGTCTAGGAGACTGAGGGGTGATCTGATAGAGTACAGGAGACCGAGGGGTGATCAAATAGAGGAGTCTAGGAGACTGAGGGGTGATCTGATAGAGTATAGGAGACCGAGGGGTGATCAGATAGAGGAGTCTAGGAGACTGAGGGGTGATCTGATAGAGTATAGAACACCGATGGGTGATCTGATAGAGGAGTTTAGGAGACTGTGGGCTGATATGATTGAGGAGTCTAGGAGACTGAGGGGTGATCTGATAGAGGAGGCTAGGAGACTGAGGGGTGATCTGATAGAGTATAGGAAACCGAGGGGTGATCAAATAGAGAAGTCTAGGAGTCGGATGGGTGATCTGATAGAGGAGTCTGTGAGACTCAGTGGTTATCTGATAAAGGAGTATACGAGACTGAGGGGTGATCAAATAGAGGAGTCTTGCAGACTCAGGGGTGATCTGATAGAGGAGTCTCGGAGACTGAGCGGTGATCAGATAAAGGAGTCTAGGAGACAGAGGTGTGATCTGATGGAGTATAGGAGACTGAGGGGTGATCTGATAGAATATAGGAAACTGAGGGGTGATCAGATAGAGGAGTCTAGGAGACTGAGGGGTGATCAGATAAAGGACTCTAGGAGACTGTGGGGTGATCTGATAGAGTATAGGAGACTGAGGTGTGATCAGATAGAGGAGTCTCGGAGACTGAGCGGTGATCAGATAAAGGAGTCTAGGAGACAGAGGTGTGATCTGATGGAGTATAGGAGACTGAGGGGTGATCTGATAGAATATAGGAGACTGAGGGGTGATCAGATAGAGGAGTCTAGGAGACTGAGGGGTGATCAGATAGAGGACTCTAGGAGACTGAGGGGTGATCAGATAGAGGAGTCTAGGAGACAGAGGGGTGATCTGATAGAGTATAGGAGACTGAGGGGTGATCAAATAGAGGAGTCTAGTAGACTCAGGGGTGACCTGATAGAGGAGTCTAGGAGACTGAGGGGAGATCTGATAGAGTATAAGAGACTGAGGGGTGATCAAATAGAGGAGTCTAGTAGACTCAGGGGTGACCTGATAGAGGAGTCTAGGAGACTGAGGGGTGATCAGATAGAGGACTCTAGGAGACTGAGGGGTGATCAGATAGAGGAGTCTAGGAGACAGAGGGGTGATCTGATAGAGTATAGGAGACTGAGGGGTGATCAAATAGAGGAGTCTAGTAGACTCAGGGGTGACCTGATAGAGGAGTCTAGGAGACTGAGGGGAGATCTGATAGAGTATAAGAGACTGAGGGGTGATCAAATAGAGGAGTCTAGTAGACTCAGGGGTGACCTGATAGAGGAGTCTAGGAGACTGAGGGGTGATCTGATAGAGTATAGGAGACTGAGGGGTGATCAGATAGAGGAGTCTAGCAGACTGAGGGGTGATCAGATAGATGAGTATAGGGGACTGAAGTGTGATCTGATAGAGGAGTCCAGGAGACAGAGGGTTGATTAGATAGAGGAGTCTAGGAGACTGAGGGGTGATCTGATAGAGTATAGGAGACTGAGGAGTGATCAAATACAGGAGTCTAGGAGACGGAGGGGTGATCTGATAGAGGAGTCTAGGAGACTGAGGGGTGATCAGATAAAGGACTCTAGGAGACTGTGGGGTGATCTGATAGAGTATAGGAGACTGAGGTGTGATCAGATAGAGGAGTCTCGGAGACTGAGCGGTGATCAGATAAAGGAGTCTAGGAGACAGAGGTGTGATCTGATGGAGTATAGGAGACTGAGGGGTGATCTGATAGAATATAGGAGACTGAGGGGTGATCAGATAGAGGAGTCTAGCAGACTGAGGGGTGATCAGATAGATGAGTATAGGGGACTGAAGTGTGATCTGATAGAGGAGTCCAGGAGACAGAGGGTTGATTAGATAGAGGAGTCTAGGAGACTGAGGGGTGATCTGATAGAGTATAGGAGACTGAGGAGTGATCAAATACAGGAGTCTAGGAGACGGAGGGGTGATCTGATAGAGGAGTCTAGGAGACTGAGGGGTGATCTGATAGAGTACAGGAGACCGAGGGGTGATCAAATAGAGGAGTCTAGGAGACTGAGGGGTGATCTGATAGAGTATAGGAGACCGAGGGGTGATCAGATAGAGGAGTCTAGGAGACTGAGGGGTGATCTGATAGAGTATAGAAGACCGATGGGTGATCTGATAGAGGAGTTTAGGAGACTGTGGGCTGATATGATTGAGGAGTCTAGGAGACTGAGGGGTGATCTGATAGAGGAGGCTAGGAGACTGAGGGGTGATCTGATAGAGTATAGGAAACCGAGGGGTGATCAAATAGAGAAGTCTAGGAGTCGGATGGGTGATCTGATAGAGGAGTCTGTGAGACTCAGTGGTTATCTGATAAAGGAGTATACGAGACTGAGGGGTGATCAAATAGAGGAGTCTTGCAGACTCAGGGGTGATCTGATAGAGGAGTCTCGGAGACTGAGCGGTGATCAGATAAAGGAGTCTAGGAGACAGAGGTGTGATCTGATGGAGTATAGGAGACTGAGGGGTGATCTGATAGAATATAGGAAACTGAGGGGTGATCAGATAGAGGAGTCTAGGAGACTGAGGGGTGATCAGATAAAGGACTCTAGGAGACTGTGGGGTGATCTGATAGAGTATAGGAGACTGAGGTGTGATCAGATAGAGGAGTCTCGGAGACTGAGCGGTGATCAGATAAAGGAGTCTAGGAGACAGAGGTGTGATCTGATGGAGTATAGGAGACTGAGGGGTGATCTGATAGAATATAGGAGACTGAGGGGTGATCAGATAGAGGAGTCTAGGAGACTGAGGGGTGATCAGATAGACTCTAGGAGACTGAGGGGTGATCAGATAGAGGAGTCTAGGAGACTGAGGGGTGATCAGATAGAGTATAGGAGACCGAGGGGTGATCAGATAGAGGAGTCTAGGAGACTGAGGGGTGATCTGATAGAATATAGGAGACCGAGGGGTGATCTGATAGAGGAGTTTAGGAGACTGTGGGGTGATCTGATAGAGTATAGGAGACTGAGGGGTGATCAGATAGAGGAGACTAGGAGACTGAGCGGTGATCAGATAGAGGAGTCTAGGAGACTGAGGGGCGATCTGATAGAGTATAGGAGACTGAGTGGTGATCAGATAGAGGAGTCTAGGAGACTGAGGGGTGATCTGATGGAGTATAGGAGACTGTGGGGTGATCAGATAAAGGAGTCAAGGAGACTGAGGGATGATCAGATAGAGGAGTCTACGAAACCGAGGGGTGATCAAATAGAGGAGTCTAGGAGACGTAGGGGTGATCTGATAGAGCAAAATAGGAGACTGAGGGGTGATCAGATAGAGGAGTCTAGGAGACTGAGGGGTGATCAGATAGAGTATAGGAGACTGAGGAGTGATCAAATACAGGAGTCTAGGAGACGGAGGGGTGATCTGATAGAGGAGTCTAGGAGACTGAGGGGTGATCTGATAGAGTACAGGAGACCGAGGGGTGATCAAATAGAGGAGTCTAGGAGACTGAGGGGTGATCTGATAGAGTATAGGAGACCGAGGGGTGATCAGATAGAGGAGTCTAGGAGACTGAGGGGTGATCTGATAGAGTATAGAAGACCGATGGGTGATCGGATAGAGGAGTTTAGGAGACTGTGGGCTGATATGATTGAGGAGTCTAGGAGACTGAGGGGTGTAGAGATAGAGGAGTCTAGGAGACTGAGGGGTGATCTGATAGAGTATAGGAGACTGAGGGCTGATCAGATAGAGCAGATAAAATGACTGAGGGGTCATCAGATAGAGGAGACTAGGAGACTGAGGGGTGATCTGATAGAGGAGGCTAGGAGACTGAGGGGTGATCTGATAGAGTATAGGAAACCGAGGGGTGATCAAATAGAGAAGTCTAGGAGTCGGATGGGTGATCTGATAGAGGAGTCTGTGAGACTGAGTGGTTATCTGATAAAGGAGTATACGAGACTGAGGGGTGATCAAATAGAGGAGTCTTGCAGACTCAGGGGTGATCTGATAGAGGAGTCTCGGAGACTGAGCGGTGATCAGATAAAGGAGTCTAGGAGACAGAGGTGTGATCTGATGGAGTATAGGAGACTGAGGGGTGATCTGATAGAATATAGGAAACTGAGGGGTGATCAGATAGAGGAGTCTAGGAGACTGAGGGGTGATCAGATAAAGGACTCTAGGAGACTGTGGGGTGATCTGATAGAGTATAGGAGACTGAGGTGTGATCAGATAGAGGAGTCTCGGAGACTGAGCGGTGATCAGATAAAGGAGTCTAGGAGACAGAGGTGTGATCTGATGGAGTATAGGAGACTGAGGGGTGATCTGATAGAATATAGGAGACTGAGGGGTGATCAGATAGAGGAGTCTAGGAGACTGAGGGGTGATCAGATAGAGGACTCTAGGAGACTGAGGGGTGATCAGATAGAGGAGTCTAGGAGACAGAGGGGTGATCTGATAGAGTATAGGAGACTGAGGGCTGATCAGATAGAGCAGATAAAATGACTGAGGGGTCATCAGATAGAGGAAACTAGGAGACTGAGGGGTGATCTGATAGAGGAGGCTAGGAGACTGAGGGGTGATCTGATAAAGAAGTCTAGGAGACTGAGGGGTGATCTGATATTGGAGTCTAGGAGACTGAGTGGTGATCAGATAGAGGAGTCTCGGAGATTGAGGGGTGATCCGATAGAGAAGTGTAGGAGACTGAAGGGTGATCTGATAGAGGAGTCCAGGAGACTGAGGGGTGATCTGATGGAGGAGTCTAGCAGACTCAGCGGTGATCAGATAGAGGAGTCTAGTAGACAGAGGAGTGATCTGATAGAGGAGTCTAGCAGACTGAGGGGTGATCTGATAGAGGAGTCTAGTAGACAGGGGTGATATGATGGATTAGAGGAGACAGAGGGGTGATCAGATAGAGCAGTGTATGAGACTGAGGTGTGATCAAATAGAGGAGTCTAAGAGACGTAGGGGTGATCTGATAGAGGAGACTCGGAGAATGGTGGGAGATCAGATAAAGGAGTATAGGTGACTGAGGGGTGATGTGATAGAGGACTATACGAGACTGAGAGGGTGATCAAATAGAAGAGTCTAGGAGACTCTGGGGTGATCTGATGGAGGAGTCTAGGAGACTGAGGGTTGAACTCATCGAGTATAGAAGACTAGGGGAGATCTGATAGAGGAGTCTAGGAGACTGAGGGCTGATCAGATAGAGGAGGCTAGGAGACTGAGGATTAATCTGATGGAGGAGTCTAGGAGACTGAGTGGTGATTTGATAGAGTATAGGAGACTGAGGGGTGATCAGATAGATGAGTATAGGAGACTGAAGGGTGATCTGATAGAGGAGTCCAGGAGACAGAGGGTTGATTAGATAGAAGAGTCTAGTAGACTGAGGGGTGATCTGATAGAGTATAGGAGACCGAGGGCTGATCAGATAGAGCAGATAAGATGACTGAGGTGTGATCAGATAGAGGAGGCTAGGAGACTGAGGATTAATCTGATGGAGGAGTCTAGGAGACTGAGGGGTGATCTGATAGAGTATAGGAGACTGAGGGGTGATCAGATAGAGGAGTCTAGCAGACTGAGGGGTGATCAGATAGATGAGTATAGGGGACTGAAGTGTGATCTGATAGAGGAGTCCAGGAGACAGAGGGTTGATTAGATAGAGGAGTCTAGGAGACTGAGGGGTGATCTGATAGAGTATAGGAGACTGAGGAGTGATCAAATACAGGAGTCTAGGAGACGGAGGGGTGATCTGATAGAGGAGTCTAGGAGACTGAGGGGTGATCTGATAGAGTACAGGAGACCGAGGGGTGATCAAATAGAGGAGTCTAGGAGACTGAGGGGTGATCTGATAGAGTATAGGAGACCGAGGGGTGATCAGATAGAGGAGTCTAGGAGACTGAGGGGTGATCTGATAGAGTATAGAAGACCGATGGGTGATCTGATAGAGGAGTTTAGGAGACTGTGGGCTGATATGATTGAGGAGTCTAGGAGACTGAGGGGTGTAGAGATAGAGGAGTCTAGGAGACTGAGGGGTGATCTGATAGAGTATAGGAGACTGAGGGCTGATCAGATAGAGCAGATAAAATGACTGAGGGGTCATCAGATAGAGGAGACTAGGAGACTGAGGGGTGATCTGATAGAGGAGGCTAGGAGACTGAGGGGTGATCTGATAGAGTATAGGAAACCGAGGGGTGATCAAATAGAGAAGTCTAGGAGTCGGATGGGTGATCTGATAGAGGAGTCTGTGAGTGAGTGGTTATCTGATAAAGGAGTATACGAGACTGAGGGGTGATCAAATAGAGGAGTCTTGCAGACTCAGGGGTGATCTGATAGAGGAGTCTCGGAGACTGAGCGGTGATCAGATAAAGGAGTCTAGGAGACAGAGGTGTGATCTGATGGAGTATAGGAGACTGAGGGGTGATCTGATAGAATATAGGAAACTGAGGGGTGATCAGATAGAGGAGTCTAGGAGACTGAGGGGTGATCAGATAAAGGACTCTAGGAGACTGTGGGGTGATCTGATAGAGTATAGGAGACTGAGGTGTGATCAGATAGAGGAGTCTCGGAGACTGAGCGGTGATCAGATAAAGGAGTCTAGGAGACAGAGGTGTGATCTGATGGAGTATGGGAGACTGAGGGGTGATCTGATAGAATATAGGAGACTGAGGGGTGATCAGATAGAGGAGTCTAGGAGACTTAGGGGTGATCAGATAGAGGAGTCTAGGAGACTGAGGGCTGATATGATAGAGGAGTCTAGGAGACAGAGGGGTGATCAGATAGAGGAGTCTAGGAGACTGAGGGGTGATCAGATAGAGGAGTCTAGGAGACTGAGGGCTGATATGATAGAGGAGTCTAGGAGACGGACGGGTAATCAGATAGAGGAGTCTAGGAGACTGAGGGGTGATCTGATAGAGGAGTCCAGGAGACTGAGGGGTGATGAGATAGAGGAGTTGAGATGACTGAGGGGTGATCAGATAGAGTAGAGGAGACTGAGGGGTGTTGAGATAGAGGAGTCTAGGAGACTGAGGAGTGATCTGATACAGCAGTATAGGTGACTGAGGAGTGATATGATAGAGGAGTATAGGAGACTGAGGGGTGATCAGATAGAGGAGTCTAGGAGACTCTGGGGTGATCTGATGGGGGAGTCTAGGAGACTGAGGGGTGATCTGATAGAGCAAAATAGGAGACTGAGGGGTGATCAGATAGAGGAGTCTCGGAGACTGAGGGGTGATCTGATAGAGGAGTATAGGAGACTGAAGGGTGATCTGATAGAGGAGTATAGGAGACTGAGGGGTGAACTGTTAGAGTATAGGAGACTGAGGGGTGATCTGCTAGAGGAGTCTAGTAGACAGGGGTGATATGATGGATTAGAGGAGACAGAGGGGTGATCAGATAGAGCAGTGTATGAGACTGAGGGGTGATCAAATAGAGGAGTCTAAGAGACGTAGGGGTGATCTGATAGAGGAGACTCGGAGAATGGTGGGAGATCAGATAAAGGAGTATAGGTGACTGAGGGGTGATGTGATAGAGGACTATACGAGACTGAGAGGGTGATCAAATAGAAGAGTCTAGGAGACTCTGGGGTGATCTGATGGAGGAGTTTAGGAGACTGAGGGTTGAACTCATCGAGTATAGAAGACTAGGGGAGATCTGATAGAGGAGTCTAGGAGACTGAGGGCTGATCAGATAGAGGAGGCTAGGAGACTGAGGATTAATCTGATGGAGGAGTCTAGGAGACTGAGTGGTGATTTGATAGAGTATAGGAGACTGAGGGGTGATCAGATAGATGAGTATAGGAGACTGAAGGGTGATCTGATAGAGGAGTCCAGGAGACAGAGGGTTGATTAGATAGAAGAGTCTAGTAGACTGAGGGGTGATCTGATAGAGTATAGGAGACCGAGGGCTGATCAGATAGAGCAGATAAGATGACTGAGGTGTGATCAGATAGAGGAGGCTAGGAGACTGAGGATTAATCTGATGGAGGAGTCTAGGAGACTGAGGGGTGATCTGATAGAGTATAGGAGACTGAGGGGTGATCAGATAGAGGAGTCTAGCAGACTGAGGGGTGATCAGATAGATGAGTATAGGGGACTGAAGTGTGATCTGATAGAGGAGTCCAGGAGACAGAGGGTTGATTAGATAGAGGAGTCTAGGAGACTGAGGGGTGATCTGATAGAGTATAGGAGACTGAGGAGTGATCAAATACAGGAGTCTAGGAGACGGAGGGGTGATCTGATAGAGGAGTCTAGGAGACTGAGGGGTGATCTGATAGAGTACAGGAGACCGAGGGGTGATCAAATAGAGGAGTCTAGGAGACTGAGGGGTGATCTGATAGAGTATAGGAGACCGAGGGGTGATCAGATAGAGGAGTCTAGGAGACTGAGGGGTGATCTGATAGAGTATAGAAGACCGATGGGTGATCTGATAGAGGAGTTTAGGAGACTGTGGGCTGATATGATTGAGGAGTCTAGGAGACTGAGGGGTGTAGAGATAGAGGAGTCTAGGAGACTGAGGGGTGATCTGATAGAGTATAGGAGACTGAGGGCTGATCAGATAGAGCAGATAAAATGACTGAGGGGTCATCAGATAGAGGAGACTAGGAGACTGAGGGGTGATCTGATAGAGGAGGCTAGGAGACTGAGGGGTGATCTGATAGAGTATAGGAAACCGAGGGGTGATCAAATAGAGAAGTCTAGGAGTCGGATGGGTGATCTGATAGAGGAGTCTGTGAGTGAGTGGTTATCTGATAAAGGAGTATACGAGACTGAGGGGTGATCAAATAGAGGAGTCTTGCAGACTCAGGGGTGATCTGATAGAGGAGTCTCGGAGACTGAGCGGTGATCAGATAAAGGAGTCTAGGAGACAGAGGTGTGATCTGATGGAGTATAGGAGACTGAGGGGTGATCTGATAGAATATAGGAAACTGAGGGGTGATCAGATAGAGGAGTCTAGGAGACTGAGGGGTGATCAGATAAAGGACTCTAGGAGACTGTGGGGTGATCTGATAGAGTATAGGAGACTGAGGTGTGATCAGATAGAGGAGTCTCGGAGACTGAGCGGTGATCAGATAAAGGAGTCTAGGAGACAGAGGTGTGATCTGATGGAGTATGGGAGACTGAGGGGTGATCTGATAGAATATAGGAGACTGAGGGGTGATCAGATAGAGGAGTCTAGGAGACTTAGGGGTGATCAGATAGAGGAGTCTAGGAGACTGAGGGCTGATATGATAGAGGAGTCTAGGAGACAGAGGGGTGATCAGATAGAGGAGTCTAGGAGACTGAGGGGTGATCAGATAGAGGAGTCTAGGAGACTGAGGGCTGATATGATAGAGGAGTCTAGGAGACGGACGGGTAATCAGATAGAGGAGTCTAGGAGACTGAGGGGTGATCTGATAGAGGAGTCCAGGAGACTGAGGGGTGATGAGATAGAGGAGTTGAGATGACTGAGGGGTGATCAGATAGAGTAGAGGAGACTGAGGGGTGTTGAGATAGAGGAGTCTAGGAGACTGAGGAGTGATCTGATACAGCAGTATAGGTGACTGAGGAGTGATATGATAGAGGAGTATAGGAGACTGAGGGGTGATCAGATAGAGGAGTCTAGGAGACTCTGGGGTGATCTGATGGGGGAGTCTAGGAGACTGAGGGGTGATCTGATAGAGCAAAATAGGAGACTGAGGGGTGATCAGATAGAGGAGTCTCGGAGACTGAGGGGTGATCTGATAGAGGAGTATAGGAGACTGAAGGGTGATCTGATAGAGGAGTATAGGAGACTGAGGGGTGAACTGTTAGAGTATAGGAGACTGAGGGGTGATCTGCTAGAGGAGTTTAGGAGACTGAAGGGTGATCTGATAGAGAAATATCGGATACTGAGGCCTATCTGATAGAGCAGAATAGCAGTCTGCGGGGTGATCAGTTAGAGGAGTATAGGAGACTGAGGTGTGATCAGATAGAAGTGTCTAGTAGACTGAGGGGTGATCTGATAAAGAAGTCTAGGAGACTGAGGGGTGATCTGATATTGGAGTCTAGGAGACTGAGTGGTGATCAGATAGAGGAATCTCGGATATTGAGGGGTGATCCGATAGAGAAGTATAGGAGACTGAAGGGTGATCTGATAGAGGAGTCCAGGAGACTGAGGGGTGATCTGATGGAGGAGTCTAGCAGACTCAGCGGTGATCAGATAGAGGAGTCTAGTAGACAGAGGAGTGATCTGATAGAGGAGTCTAGAAGACTGAGGGGTGATCTGATAGAGTATAGGAAACAGAGGGGTGATAAAATAGAGGAGTCTAGGAGACGGAGGGGTGATCTGATGGAGGAGTCTACGAGACTGATGGGTGATCAAATAGAGGAGTCTAGTAGACTCAGGGCTGATCTGATAGAGGAGTCTAGTAGACTGAGGGGTGATCTGATAGATTATAGGAAACCGAGGGGTGATCTGATAGAGGAGTCTTGGAGACTGAGGGCTGATATGATAGAGGAGTCTACGAGACTGATGGGTGATCAAACAGAGGAGTATAGTAGACTCAGGGCTGATCTGATAGAGGAGTCTAGGAGACTGAGGGGTGATCTGATAGAGTATAGGAGACTGAGGGGTGATCAGATAGAGGAGACTAGGAGACTGAGCGGTGATCTGATAGAGGAGTCTAGGAGACTGAGGGGCGATCTGATAGAGTATAGGAGACTGAGTGGTGATCAGATAGAGGAGTCTAGGAGACTGAGGAGTGATCTGATGGAGTATAGGAGACTGTGGGGTTATCAGATAAAGGAGTCAAGGAGACTGAGGGATGATCAGATAGAGGAGTCTACGAAACCGAGGGGTGATCAAATAGAGGAGTCTAGGAGACGTAGGGGTGATCTGATAGAGCCTAGGAGACTGAGGGGTGATCTGATAGAGCAAAATAGGAGACTGAGGGGTGATCAGATAGAGGAGTCTAGGAGACTGAGGGGTGATCAGATAGAGTATAGGAGACCGAGGGGTGATCAGATAGAGGA
The DNA here is from genome assembly GCF_048418815.1 of Hemitrygon akajei. Taxonomy (NCBI): domain Eukaryota; kingdom Metazoa; phylum Chordata; class Chondrichthyes; order Myliobatiformes; family Dasyatidae; genus Hemitrygon; species Hemitrygon akajei. Next base: position 74,992,577 of record NC_133130.1, on the reverse strand, counting down.
GTCTAGGAGACTGAGGGGTGATCTGATAGAATATAGGAGACCGAGGGGTGATCTGATAGAGGAATTTAGGAGACTGTGGGCTCATATGATAGAGGAGTCTAGGAGACTGAGGGGTGTTGAGATAGAAGAGTCTAGTAGACTCAGGGGTGTTGAGATAGAGGAGTATAGGAGACTGAGGGGAGATCTGATAGAGTATAGGAGACTGAGGGGTGATCAGATAGAGTAGAGGAGACTGAGGGGTGATCAGATAGAGGAGTCTAGGAGACTCTGGGGTGATCTGATAGAGGAGTCTAGGAGACTGAGGTGTGATCAGATAGAGGAGTCTAGGAGACTGAGGGGTGATCTGATAGAGCAAAATAGGAGACTGAGGGGTGATCAGATAGAGGAGTCTCGGAGACTGAGGGGTGATCTGATAGAGGAGTATAGGAAACTGAAGGGTGATCAGATAGAGGAGTATAGGAGACTGAGGGGTGAACTGTTAGAGTATAGGAGACTGAGGGGTGATCTGATAGAGGAGTCTAGGAGACTGGGGTGATTTGATAGAGAAATATCGGATACTGAGGCCTATCTGATAGAGCAGAATAGCAGTCTGCGGGGTGATCAGTTAGAGGAGTATAGGAGACTGAGGTGTGATCAGATAGAAGTGTCTAGTAGACTGAGGGGTGATCTGATAAAGAAGTCTAGGAGACTGAGGGGTGATCTGATATTGGAGTCTAGGAGACTGAGTGGTGATCAGATAGAGGAGTCTCGGAGATTGAGGGGTGATCCGATAGAGAAGTATAGGAGACTGAAGGGTGATCTGATAGAGGAGTCTGTGAGACTGAGTGTTTCTCTGATAGAGGAGTATACGAGACTGAGGGGTGATCAAATAGAGGAGTATAGTAGACTCAGGGGTGATCTGATAGAGGAGTCTAGAAGACTGAGGGGTGATCTGATAGATTATAGGAAACCGAGGGGTGATCTGATAGAGGAGTCTAGGAGACTGAGGGGTGATCTGATAGAGTATAGGAGACTGAGGGGTGATCAGATAGAGGAGACTAGGAGACTGAGCGGTGATCAGATAGAGGAGTCTAGGAGACTGAGGGGCGATCTGATAGAGTATAGGAGACTGAGTGGTGATCAGATAGAGGAGTCTAGGAGACTGAGGGGTGATCTGATGGAGTATAGGAGACTGTGGGGTGATCAGATAAAGGAGTCAAGGAGACTGAGGGATGATCAGATAGAGGAGTCTACGAAACCGAGGGGTGATCAAATAGAGGAGTCTAGGAGACGTAGGGGTGATCTGATAGAGCCTAGGAGACTGAGGGGTGATCTGATAGAGCAAAATAGGAGACTGAGGGGTGATCAGATAGAGGAGTCTAGGAGACTGAGGGGTGATCAGATAGAGTATAGGAGACTGAGGAGTGATCAAATACAGGAGTCTAGGAGACGGAGGGGTGATCTGATAGAGGAGTCTAGGAGACTGAGGGGTGATCTGATAGAGTACAGGAGACCGAGGGGTGATCAAATAGAGGAGTCTAGGAGACTGAGGGGTGATCTGATAGAGTATAGGAGACCGAGGGGTGATCAGATAGAGGAGTCTAGGAGACTGAGGGGTGATCTGATAGAGTATAGAAGACCGATGGGTGATCTGATAGAGGAGTTTAGGAGACTGTGGGCTGATATGATTGAGGAGTCTAGGAGACTGAGGGGTGTAGAGATAGAGGAGTCTAGGAGACTGAGGGGTGATCTGATAGAGTATAGGAGACTGAGGGCTGATCAGATAGAGCAGATAAAATGACTGAGGGGTCATCAGATAGAGGAGACTAGGAGACTGAGGGGTGATCTGATAGAGGAGGCTAGGAGACTGAGGGGTGATCTGATAGAGTATAGGAAACCGAGGGGTGATCAAATAGAGAAGTCTAGGAGTCGGATGGGTGATCTGATAGAGGAGTCTGTGAGACTGAGTGGTTATCTGATAAAGGAGTATACGAGACTGAGGGGTGATCAAATAGAGGAGTCTTGCAGACTCAGGGGTGATCTGATAGAGGAGTCTCGGAGACTGAGCGGTGATCAGATAAAGGAGTCTAGGAGACAGAGGTGTGATCTGATGGAGTATAGGAGACTGAGGGGTGATCTGATAGAATATAGGAAACTGAGGGGTGATCAGATAGAGGAGTCTAGGAGACTGAGGGGTGATCAGATAAAGGACTCTAGGAGACTGTGGGGTGATCTGATAGAGTATAGGAGACTGAGGTGTGATCAGATAGAGGAGTCTCGGAGACTGAGCGGTGATCAGATAAAGGAGTCTAGGAGACAGAGGTGTGATCTGATGGAGTATAGGAGACTGAGGGGTGATCTGATAGAATATAGGAGACTGAGGGGTGATCAGATAGAGGAGTCTAGGAGACTGAGGGGTGATCAGATAGAGGACTCTAGGAGACTGAGGGGTGATCAGATAGAGGAGTCTAGGAGACAGAGGGGTGATCTGATAGAGTATAGGAGACTGAGGGCTGATCAGATAGAGCAGATAAAATGACTGAGGGGTCATCAGATAGAGGAAACTAGGAGACTGAGGGGTGATCTGATAGAGGAGGCTAGGAGACTGAGGGGTGATCTGATAAAGAAGTTTAGGAGACTGAGGGGTGATCTGATATTGGAGTCTAGGAGACTGAGTGGTGATCAGATAGAGGAGTCTCGGAGATTGAGGGGTGATCCGATAGAGAAGTGTAGGAGACTGAAGGGTGATCTGATAGAGGAGTCCAGGAGACTGAGGGGTGATCTGATGGAGGAGTCTAGCAGACTCAGCGGTGATCAGATAGAGGAGTCTAGTAGACAGAGGAGTGATCTGATAGAGGAGTCTAGCAGACTGAGGGGTGATCTGATAGAGGAGTCTAGTAGACAGGGGTGATATGATGGATTAGAGGAGACAGAGGGGTGATCAGATAGAGCAGTGTATGAGACTGAGGGGTGATCAAATAGAGGAGTCTAAGAGACGTAGGGGTGATCTGATAGAGGAGACTCGGAGAATGGTGGGAGATCAGATAAAGGAGTATAGGTGACTGAGGGGTGATGTGATAGAGGACTATACGAGACTGAGAGGGTGATCAAATAGAAGAGTCTAGGAGACTCTGGGGTGATCTGATGGAGGAGTCTAGGAGACTGAGGGTTGAACTCATCGAGTATAGAAGACTAGGGGAGATCTGATAGAGGAGTCTAGAAGACTGAGGGCTGATCAGATAGAGGAGGCTAAGAGACTGAGGATTAATCTGATGGAGGAGTCTAGGAGACTGAGTGGTGATATGATAGAGTATAGGAGACTGAGGGGTGATCAGATAGATGAGTATAGGAGACTGAAGGGTGATCTGATAGAGGAGTCCAGGAGACAGAGGGTTGATTAGATAGAGGAGTCTAGTAGACTGAGGGGTGATCTGATAGAGTATAGGAGACCGAGGGCTGATCAGATAGAGCAGATAAGATGACTGAGGTGTGATCAGATAGAGGAGGCTAGGAGACTGAGGATTAATCTGATGGAGGAGTCTAGGAGACTGAGGGGTGATCTGATAGAGTATAGGAGACTGAGGGGTGATCAGATAGAGGAGTCTAGCAGACTGAGGGGTGATCAGATAGATGAGTATAGGGGACTGAAGTGTGATCTGATAGAGGAGTCCAGGAGACAGAGGGTTGATTAGATAGAGGAGTCTAGGAGACTGAGGGGTGATCTGATAGAGTATAGGAGACTGAGGAGTGATCAAATACAGGAGTCTAGGAGACGGAGGGGTGATCTGATAGAGGAGTCTAGGAGACTGAGGGGTGATCTGATAGAGTACAGGAGACCGAGGGGTGATCAAATAGAGGAGTCTAGGAGACTGAGGGGTGATCTGATAGAGTATAGGAGACCGAGGGGTGATCAGATAGAGGAGTCTAGGAGACTGAGGGGTGATCTGATAGAGTATAGAAGACCGATGGGTGATCTGATAGAGGAGTTTAGGAGACTGTGGGCTGATATGATTGAGGAGTCTAGGAGACTGAGGGGTGATCTGATAGAGGAGGCTAGGAGACTGAGGGGTGATCTGATAGAGTATAGGAAACCGAGGGGTGATCAAATAGAGAAGTCTAGGAGTCGGATGGGTGATCTGATAGAGGAGTCTGTGAGACTCAGTGGTTATCTGATAAAGGAGTATACGAGACTGAGGGGTGATCAAATAGAGGAGTCTTGCAGACTCAGGGGTGATCTGATAGAGGAGTCTCGGAGACTGAGCGGTGATCAGATAAAGGAGTCTAGGAGACAGAGGTGTGATCTGATGGAGTATAGGAGACTGAGGGGTGATCTGATAGAATATAGGAAACTGAGGGGTGATCAGATAGAGGAGTCTAGGAGACTGAGGGGTGATCAGATAAAGGACTCTAGGAGACTGTGGGGTGATCTGATAGAGTATAGGAGACTGAGGTGTGATCAGATAGAGGAGTCTCGGAGACTGAGCGGTGATCAGATAAAGGAGTCTAGGAGACAGAGGTGTGATCTGATGGAGTATAGGAGACTGAGGGGTGATCTGATAGAATATAGGAGACTGAGGGGTGATCAGATAGAGGAGTCTAGGAGACTGAGGGGTGATCAGATAGAGGACTCTAGGAGACTGAGGGGTGATCAGATAGAGGAGTCTAGGAGACAGAGGGGTGATCTGATAGAGTATAGGAGACTGAGGGCTGATCAGATAGAGCAGATAAAATGACTGAGGGGTCATCAGATAGAGGAAACTAGGAGACTGAGGGGTGATCTGATAGAGGAGGCTAGGAGACTGAGGGGTGATCTGATAAAGAAGTTTAGGAGACTGAGGGGTGATCAAATAGAGGAGTCTAGTAGACTCAGGGGTGACCTGATAGAGGAGTCTAGGAGACTGAGGGGAGATCTGATAGAGTATAAGAGACTGAGGGGTGATCAAATAGAGGAGTCTAGTAGACTCAGGGGTGACCTGATAGAGGAGTCTAGGAGACTGAGGGGTGATCAGATAGAGGACTCTAGGAGACTGAGGGGTGATCAGATAGAGGAGTCTAGGAGACAGAGGGGTGATCTGATAGAGTATAGGAGACTGAGGGGTGATCAAATAGAGGAGTCTAGTAGACTCAGGGGTGACCTGATAGAGGAGTCTAGGAGACTGAGGGGAGATCTGATAGAGTATAAGAGACTGAGGGGTGATCAAATAGAGGAGTCTAGTAGACTCAGGGGTGACCTGATAGAGGAGTCTAGGAGACTGAGGGGTGATCTGATAGAGTATAGGAGACTGAGGGGTGATCAGATAGAGGAGTCTAGCAGACTGAGGGGTGATCAGATAGATGAGTATAGGGGACTGAAGTGTGATCTGATAGAGGAGTCCAGGAGACAGAGGGTTGATTAGATAGAGGAGTCTAGGAGACTGAGGGGTGATCTGATAGAGTATAGGAGACTGAGGAGTGATCAAATACAGGAGTCTAGGAGACGGAGGGGTGATCTGATAGAGGAGTCTAGGAGACTGAGGGGTGATCAGATAAAGGACTCTAGGAGACTGTGGGGTGATCTGATAGAGTATAGGAGACTGAGGTGTGATCAGATAGAGGAGTCTCGGAGACTGAGCGGTGATCAGATAAAGGAGTCTAGGAGACAGAGGTGTGATCTGATGGAGTATAGGAGACTGAGGGGTGATCTGATAGAATATAGGAGACTGAGGGGTGATCAGATAGAGGAGTCTAGTAGACTCAGGGGTGACCTGATAGAGGAGTCTAGGAGACTGAGGGGTGATCTGATAGAGTATAGGAGACTGAGGGGTGATCAGATAGAGGAGTCTAGCAGACTGAGGGGTGATCAGATAGATGAGTATAGGGGACTGAAGTGTGATCTGATAGAGGAGTCCAGGAGACAGAGGGTTGATTAGATAGAGGAGTCTAGGAGACTGAGGGGTGTTCTGATAGAGTATAGGAGACTGAGGAGTGATCAAATACAGGAGTCTAGGAGACGGAGGGGTGATCTGATAGAGGAGTCTAGGAGACTGAGGGGTGATCTGATAGAGTACAGGAGACCGAGGGGTGATCAAATAGAGGAGTCTAGGAGACTGAGGGGTGATCTGATAGAGTATAGAAGACCGATGGGTGATCTGATAGAGGAGTTTAGGAGACTGTGGGCTGATATGATTGAGGAGTCTAGGAGACTGAGGGGTGATCTGATAGAGGAGGCTAGGAGACTGAGGGGTGATCTGATAGAGTATAGGAAACCGAGGGGTGATCAAATAGAGAAGTCTAGGAGTCGGATGGGTGATCTGATAGAGGAGTCTGTGAGACTCAGTGGTTATCTGATAAAGGAGTATACGAGACTGAGGGGTGATCAAATAGAGGAGTCTTGCAGACTCAGGGGTGATCTGATAGAGGAGTCTCGGAGACTGAGCGGTGATCAGATAAAGGAGTCTAGGAGACAGAGGTGTGATCTGATGGAGTATAGGAGACTGAGGGGTGATCTGATAGAATATAGGAAACTGAGGGGTGATCAGATAGAGGAGTCTAGGAGACTGAGGGGTGATCAGATAAAGGACTCTAGGAGACTGTGGGGTGATCTGATAGAGTATAGGAGACTGAGGTGTGATCAGATAGAGGAGTCTCGGAGACTGAGCGGTGATCAGATAAAGGAGTCTAGGAGACAGAGGTGTGATCTGATGGAGTATAGGAGACTGAGGGGTGATCTGATAGAATATAGGAGACTGAGGGGTGATCAGATAGAGGAGTCTAGGAGACTGAGGGGTGATCAGATAGACTCTAGGAGACTGAGGGGTGATCAGATAGAGGAGTCTAGGAGACTGAGGGGTGATCAGATAGAGTATAGGAGACCGAGGGGTGATCAGATAGAGGAGTCTAGGAGACTGAGGGGTGATCTGATAGAATATAGGAGACCGAGGGGTGATCTGATAGAGGAATTTAGGAGACTGTGGGCTTATATGATAGAGGAGTCTAGGAGACTGAGGGGTGCTGAGATAGAAGAGTCTAGGAGACTCAGGGGTGTTGAGATAGAGGAGTATAGGAGACTGAGGGGAGATCTGATAGAGTATAGGAGACTGAGGGGTGATCAGATAGAGTAGAGGAGACTGAGGGGTGATCAGATAGAGGAGTCTAGGAGACTCTGGGGTGATCTGATAGAGGAGTCTAGGAGACTGAGGTGTGATCAGATAGAGGAGTCTAGGAGACTGAGGGGTGATCTGATAGAGCAAAATAGGAGACTGAGGGGTGATCAGATAGAGGAGTCTCGGAGACTGAGGGGTGATCTGATAGAGGAGTATAGGAAACTGAAGGGAGTTCAGATAGAGGAGTATAGGAGACTGAGGGGTGAACTGTTAGAGTATAGGAGACTGAGGGGTGATCTGATAGAGGAGTCTAGGAGACTGGGGTGATCTGATAGAGAAATATCGGATACTGAGGCCTATCTGATAGAGCAGAATAGCAGTCTGCGGGGTGATCAGTTAGAGGAGTATAGGAGACTGAGGTGTGATCAGATAGAAGTGTCTAGTAGACTGAGGGGTGATCTGATAAAGAAGTCTAGGAGACTGAGGGGTGATGTGATATTGGAGTCTAGGAGACTGAGTGGTGATCAGATAGAGGAGTCTCGGAGATTGAGGGGTGATCCGATAGAGAAGTATAGGAGACTGAAGGGTGATCTGATAGAGGAGTCTGTGAGACTGAGTGTTTCTCTGATAGAGGAGTATACGAGACTGAGGGGTGATCAAATAGAGGAGTATAGTTGACTCAGGGGTGATCTGATAGAGGAGTCTAGAAGACTGAGGGGTGATCTGATAGATTATAGGAAACCGAGGGGTGATCTGATAGAGGAGTCTAGGAGACTGAGGGGTGATCTGATAGAGTATAGGAGACTGAGGGGTGATCAGATAGAGGAGACTAGGAGACTGAGCGGTGATCAGATAGAGGAGTCTAGGAGACTGAGGGGCGATCTGATAGAGTATAGGAGACTGAGTGGTGATCAGATAGAGGAGTCTAGGAGACTGAGGGGTGATCTGATGGAGTATAGGAGACTGTGGGGTGATCAGATAAAGGAGTCAAGGAGACTGAGGGATGATCAGATAGAGGAGTCTACGAAACCGAGGGGTGATCAAATAGAGGAGTCTAGGAGACGTAGGGGTGATCTGATAGAGCCTAGGAGACTGAGGGGTGATCTGATAGAGCAAAATAGGAGACTGAGGGGTGATCAGATAGAGGAGTCTAGGAGACTGAGGGGTGATCAGATAGAGTATAGGAGACTGAGGAGTGATCAAATACAGGAGTCTAGGAGACGGAGGGGTGATCTGATAGAGGAGTCTAGGAGACTGAGGGGTGATCTGATAGAGTACAGGAGACCGAGGGGTGATCAAATAGAGGAGTCTAGGAGACTGAGGGGTGATCTGATAGAGTATAGGAGACCGAGGGGTGATCAGATAGAGGAGTCTAGGAGACTGAGGGGTGATCTGATAGAGTATAGAAGACCGATGGGTGATCTGATAGAGGAGTTTAGGAGACTGTGGGCTGATATGATTGAGGAGTCTAGGAGACTGAGGGGTGTAGAGATAGAGGAGTCTAGGAGACTGAGGGGTGATCTGATAGAGTATAGGAGACTGAGGGCTGATCAGATAGAGCAGATAAAATGACTGAGGGGTCATCAGATAGAGGAGACTAGGAGACTGAGGGGTGATCTGATAGAGGAGGCTAGGAGACTGAGGGGTGATCTGATAGAGTATAGGAAACCGAGGGGTGATCAAATAGAGAAGTCTAGGAGTCGGATGGGTGATCTGATAGAGGAGTCTGTGAGACTGAGTGGTTATCTGATAAAGGAGTATACGAGACTGAGGGGTGATCAAATAGAGGAGTCTTGCAGACTCAGGGGTGATCTGATAGAGGAGTCTCGGAGACTGAGCGGTGATCAGATAAAGGAGTCTAGGAGACAGAGGTGTGATCTGATGGAGTATAGGAGACTGAGGGGTGATCTGATAGAATATAGGAAACTGAGGGGTGATCAGATAGAGGAGTCTAGGAGACTGAGGGGTGATCAGATAAAGGACTCTAGGAGACTGTGGGGTGATCTGATAGAGTATAGGAGACTGAGGTGTGATCAGATAGAGGAGTCTCGGAGACTGAGCGGTGATCAGATAAAGGAGTCTAGGAGACAGAGGTGTGATCTGATGGAGTATAGGAGACTGAGGGGTGATCTGATAGAATATAGGAGACTGAGGGGTGATCAGATAGAGGAGTCTAGGAGACTGAGGGGTGATCAGATAGAGGACTCTAGGAGACTGAGGGGTGATCAGATAGAGGAGTCTAGGAGACAGAGGGGTGATCTGATAGAGTATAGGAGACTGAGGGCTGATCAGATAGAGCAGATAAAATGACTGAGGGGTCATCAGATAGAGGAAACTAGGAGACTGAGGGGTGATCTGATAGAGGAGGCTAGGAGACTGAGGGGTGATCTGATAAAGAAGTTTAGGAGACTGAGGGGTGATCTGATATTGGAGTCTATGAGACTGAGTGGTGATCAGATAGAGGAGTCTCGGAGATTGAGGGGTGATCCGATAGAGAAGTGTAGGAGACTGAAGGGTGATCTGATAGAGGAGTCCAGGAGACTGAGGGGTGATCTGATGGAGGAGTCTAGCAGACTCAGCGGTGATCAGATAGAGGAGTCTAGTAGACAGAGGAGTGATCTGATAGAGGAGTCTAGCAGACTGAGGGGTGATCTGATAGAGGAGTCTAGTAGACAGGGGTGATATGATGGATTAGAGGAGACAGAGGGGTGATCAGATAGAGCAGTGTATGAGACTGAGGGGTGATCAAATAGAGGAGTCTAAGAGACGTAGGGGTGATCTGATAGAGGAGACTCGGAGAATGGTGGGAGATCAGATAAAGGAGTATAGGTGACTGAGGGGTGATGTGATAGAGGACTATACGAGACTGAGAGGGTGATCAAATAGAAGAGTCTAGGAGACTCTGGGGTGATCTGATGGAGGAGTCTAGGAGACTGAGGGTTGAACTCATCGAGTATAGAAGACTAGGGGAGATCTGATAGAGGAGTCTAGAAGACTGAGGGCTGATCAGATAGAGGAGGCTAGGAGACTGAGGATTAATCTGATGGAGGAGTCTAGGAGACTGAGTGGTGATATGATAGAGTATAGGAGACTGAGGGGTGATCAGATAGAGTATAAGAGACTGAGGGGTGATCAAATAGAGGAGTCTAGTAGACTCAGGGGTGACCTGATAGAGGAGTCTAGGAGACTGAAGGGTGATCAGATAGAGGACTCTAGGAGACTGAGGGGTGATCAGATAGAGGAGTCTAGGAGACAGAGGGGTGATCTGATAGAGTATAGGAGACTGAGGGGTGATCAAATAGAGGAGTCTAGTAGACTCAGGGGTGACCTGATAGAGGAGTCTAGGAGACTGAGGGGAGATCTGATAGAGTATAAGAGACTGAGGGGTGATCAAATAGAGGAGTCTAGTAGACTCAGGGGTGACCTGATAGAGGAGTCTAGGAGACTGAGGGGTGATCTGATAGAGTATAGGAGACTGAGGGGTGATCAGATAGAGGAGTCTAGCAGACTGAGGGGTGATCAGATAGATGAGTATAGGGGACTGAAGTGTGATCTGATAGAGGAGTCCAGGAGACAGAGGGTTGATTAGATAGAGGAGTCTAGGAGACTGAGGGGTGATCTGATAGAGTATAGGAGACTGAGGAGTGATCAAATACAGGAGTCTAGGAGACGGAGGGGTGATCTGATAGAGGAGTCTAGGAGACTGAGGGGTGATCAGATAAAGGACTCTAGGAGACTGTGGGGTGATCTGATAGAGTATAGGAGACTGAGGTGTGATCAGATAGAGGAGTCTCGGAGACTGAGCGGTGATCAGATAAAGGAGTCTAGGAGACAGAGGTGTGATCTGATGGAGTATAGGAGACTGAGGGGTGATCTGATAGAATATAGGAGACTGAGGGGTGATCAGATAGAGGAGTCTAGTAGACTCAGGGGTGACCTGATAGAGGAGTCTAGGAGACTGAGGGGTGATCTGATAGAGTATAGGAGACTGAGGGGTGATCAGATAGAGGAGTCTAGCAGACTGAGGGGTGATCAGATAGATGAGTATAGGGGACTGAAGTGTGATCTGATAGAGGAGTCCAGGAGACAGAGGGTTGATTAGATAGAGGAGTCTAGGAGACTGAGGGGTGATCTGATAGAGTATAGGAGACTGAGGAGTGATCAAATACAGGAGTCTAGGAGACGGAGGGGTGATCTGATAGAGGAGTCTAGGAGACTGAGGGGTGATCTGATAGAGTACAGGAGACCGAGGGGTGATCAAATAGAGGAGTCTAGGAGACTGAGGGGTGATCTGATAGAGTATAGGAGACCGAGGGGTGATCAGATAGAGGAGTCTAGGAGACTGAGGGGTGATCTGATAGAGTATAGAAGACCGATGGGTGATCTGATAGAGGAGTTTAGGAGACTGTGGGCTGATATGATTGAGGAGTCTAGGAGACTGAGGGGTGATCTGATAGAGGAGGCTAGGAGACTGAGGGGTGATCTGATAGAGTATAGGAAACCGAGGGGTGATCAAATAGAGAAGTCTAGGAGTCGGATGGGTGATCTGATAGAGGAGTCTGTGAGACTCAGTGGTTATCTGATAAAGGAGTATACGAGACTGAGGGGTGATCAAATAGAGGAGTCTTGCAGACTCAGGGGTGATCTGATAGAGGAGTCTCGGAGACTGAGCGGTGATCAGATAAAGGAGTCTAGGAGACAGAGGTGTGATCTGATGGAGTATAGGAGACTGAGGGGTGATCTGATAGAATATAGGAAACTGAGGGGTGATCAGATAGAGGAGTCTAGGAGACTGAGGGGTGATCAGATAAAGGACTCTAGGAGACTGTGGGGTGATCTGATAGAGTATAGGAGACTGAGGTGTGATCAGATAGAGGAGTCTCGGAGACTGAGCGGTGATCAGATAAAGGAGTCTAGGAGACAGAGGTGTGATCTGATGGAGTATAGGAGACTGAGGGGTGATCTGATAGAATATAGGAGACTGAGGGGTGATCAGATAGAGGAGTCTAGGAGACTGAGGGGTGATCAGATAGACTCTAGGAGACTGAGGGGTGATCAGATAGAGGAGTCTAGGAGACTGAGGGGTGATCAGATAGAGTATAGGAGACCGAGGGGTGATCAGATAGAGGAGTCTAGGAGTCTGAGGGGTGATCTGATAGAATATAGGAGACCGAGGGGTGATCTGATAGAGGAATTTAGGAGACTGTGGGCTCATATGATAGAGGAGTCTAGGAGACTGAGGGGTGCTGAGATAGAAGAGTCTAGGAGACTCAGGGGTGTTGAGATAGAGGAGTATAGGAGACTGAGGGGAGATCTGATAGAGTATAGGAGACTGAGGGGTGATCAGATAGAGTAGAGGAGACTGAGGGGTGATCAGATAGAGGAGTCTAGGAGACTCTGGGGTGATCTGATAGAGGAGTCTAGGAGACTGAGGTGTGATCAGATAGAGGAGTCTAGGAGACTGAGGGGTGATCTGATAGAGCAAAATAGGAGACTGAGGGGTGATCAGATAGAGGAGTCTCGGAGACTGAGGGGTGATCTGATAGAGGAGTATAGGAAACTGAAGGGAGTTCAGATAGAGGAGTATAGGAGACTGAGGGGTGAACTGTTAGAGTATAGGAGACTGAGGGGTGATCTGATAGAGGAGTCTAGGAGACTGGGGTGATCTGATAGAGAAATATCGGATACTGAGGCCTATCTGATAGAGCAGAATAGCAGTCTGCGGGGTGATCAGTTAGAGGAGTATAGGAGACTGAGGTGTGATCAGATAGAAGTGTCTAGTAGACTGAGGGGTGATCTGATAAAGAAGTCTAGGAGACTGAGGGGTGATCTGATATTGGAGTCTAGGAGACTGAGTGGTGATCAGATAGAGGAGTCTCGGAGATTGAGGGGTGATCCGATAGAGAAGTATAGGAGACTGAAGGGTGATCTGATAGAGGAGTCTGTGAGACTGAGTGTTTCTCTGATAGAGGAGTATACGAGACTGAGGGGTGATCAAATAGAGGAGTATAGTAGACTCAGGGGTGATCTGATAGAGGAGTCTAGAAGACTGAGGGGTGATCTGATAGATTATAGGAAACCGAGGGGTGATCTGATAGAGGAGTCTAGGAGACTGAGGGGTGATCTGATAGAGTATAGGAGACTGAGGGGTGATCAGATAGAGGAGACTAGGAGACTGAGCGGTGATCAGATAGAGGAGTCTAGGAGACTGAGGGGCGATCTGATAGAGTATAGGAGACTGAGTGGTGATCAGATAGAGGAGTCTAGGAGACTGAGGGGTGATCTGATGGAGTATAGGAGACTGTGGGGTGATCAGATAAAGGAGTCAAGGAGACTGAGGGATGATCAGATAGAGGAGTCTACGAAACCGAGGGGTGATCAAATAGAGGAGTCTAGGAGACGTAGGGGTGATCTGATAGAGCCTAGGAGACTGAGGGGTGATCTGATAGAGCAAAATAGGAGACTGAGGGGTGATCAGATAGAGGAGTCTAGGAGACTGAGGGGTGATCAGATAGAGTATAGGAGACTGAGGAGTGATCAAATACAGGAGTCTAGGAGACGGAGGGGTGATCTGATAGAGGAGTCTAGGAGACTGAGGGGTGATCTGATAGAGTACAGGAGACCGAGGGGTGATCAAATAGAGGAGTCTAGGAGACTGAGGGGTGATCTGATAGAGTATAGGAGACCGAGGGGTGATCAGATAGAGGAGTCTAGGAGACTGAGGGGTGATCTGATAGAGTATAGAAGACCGATGGGTGATCTGATAGAGGAGTTTAGGAGACTGTGGGCTGATATGATTGAGGAGTCTAGGAGACTGAGGGGTGTAGAGATAGAGGAGTCTAGGAGACTGAGGGGTGATCGGATAGAGTATAGGAGACTGAGGGCTGATCAGATAGAGCAGATAAAATGACTGAGGGGTCATCAGATAGAGGAGACTAGGAGACTGAGGGGTGATCTGATAGAGGAGGCTAGGAGACTGAGGGGTGATCTGATAGAGTATAGGAAACCGAGGGGTGATCAAATAGAGAAGTCTAGGAGTCGGATGGGTGATCTGATAGAGGAGTCTGTGAGACTGAGTGGTTATCTGATAAAGGAGTATACGAGACGGAGGGGTGATCAAATAGAGGAGTCTTGCAGACTCAGGGGTGATCTGATAGAGGAGTCTCGGAGACTGAGCGGTGATCAGATAAAGGAGTCTAGGAGACAGAGGTGTGATCTGATGGAGTATAGGAGACTGAGGGGTGATCTGATAGAATATAGGAAACTGAGGGGTGATCAGATAGAGGAGTCTAGGAGACTGAGGGGTGATCAGATAAAGGACTCTAGGAGACTGTGGGGTGATCTGATAGAGTATAGGAGACTGAGGTGTGATCAGATAGAGGAGTCTCGGAGACTGAGCGGTGATCAGATAAAGGAGTCTAGGAGACAGAGGTGTGATCTGATGGAGTATAGGAGACTGAGGGGTGATCTGATAGAATATAGGAGACTGAGGGGTGATCAGATAGAGGAGTCTAGGAGACTGAGGGGTGATCAGATAGAGGACTCTAGGAGACTGAGGGGTGATCAGATAGAGGAGTCTAGGAGACAGAGGGGTGATCTGATAGAGTATAGGAGACTGAGGGCTGATCAGATAGAGCAGATAAAATGACTGAGGGGTCATCAGATAGAGGAAACTAGGAGACTGAGGGGTGATCTGATAGAGGAGGCTAGGAGACTGAGGGGTGATCTGATAAAGAAGTTTAGGAGACTGAGGGGTGATCTGATATTGGAGTCTAGGAGACTGAGTGGTGATCAGATAGAGGAGTCTCGGAGATTGAGGGGTGATCCGATAGAGAAGTGTAGGAGACTGAAGGGTGATCTGATAGAGGAGTCCAGGAGACTGAGGGGTGATCTGATGGAGGAGTCTAGCAGACTCAGCGGTGATCAGATAGAGGAGTCTAGTAGACAGAGGAGTGATCTGATAGAGGAGTCTAGCAGACTGAGGGGTGATCTGATAGAGGAGTCTAGTAGACAGGGGTGATATGATGGATTAGAGGAGACAGAGGGGTGATCAGATAGAGCAGTGTATGAGACTGAGGGGTGATCAAATAGAGGAGTCTAAGAGACGTAGGGGTGATCTGATAGAGGAGACTCGGAGAATGGTGGGAGATCAGATAAAGGAGTATAGGTGACTGAGGGGTGATGTGATAGAGGACTATACGAGACTGAGAGGGTGATCAAATAGAAGAGTCTAGGAGACTCTGGGGTGATCTGATGGAGGAGTCTAGGAGACTGAGGGTTGAACTCATCGAGTATAGAAGACTAGGGGAGATCTGATAGAGGAGTCTAGAAGACTGAGGGCTGATCAGATAGAGGAGGCTAGGAGACTGAGGATTAATCTGATGGAGGAGTCTAGGAGACTGAGTGGTGATATGATAGAGGAGTCTAGTAGACTGAGGGGTGATCTGATAGAGTATAGGAGACCGAGGGCTGATCAGATAGAGCAGATAAGATGACTGAGGTGTGATCAGATAGAGGAGGCTAGGAGACTGAGGATTAATCTGATAGAGTATAGGAGACTGAGGGGTGATCAGATAGAGGAGTCTAGCAGACTGAGGGGTGATCAGATAGATGAGTATAGGGGACTGAAGTGTGATCTGATAGAGGAGTCCAGGAGACAGAGGGTTGATTAGATAGAGGAGTCTAGGAGACTGAGGGGTGATCTGATAGAGTATAGGAGACTGAGGAGTGATCAAATACAGGAGTCTAGGAGACGGAGGGGTGATCTGATAGAGGAGTCTAGGAGACTGAGGGGTGATCTGATAGAGTACAGGAGACCGAGGGGTGATCAAATAGAGGAGTCTAGGAGACTGAGGGGTGATCTGATAGAGTATAGGAGACCGAGGGGTGATCAGATAGAGGAGTCTAGGAGACTGAGGGGTGATCTGATAGAGTATAGAAGACCGATGGGTGATCTGATAGAGGAGTTTAGGAGACTGTGGGCTGATATGATTGAGGAGTCTAGGAGACTGAGGGGTGATCTGATAGAGGAGGCTAGGAGACTGAGGGGTGATCTGATAGAGTATAGGAAACCGAGGGGTGATCAAATAGAGAAGTCTAGGAGTCGGATGGGTGATCTGATAGAGGAGTCTGTGAGACTCAGTGGTTATCTGATAAAGGAGTATACGAGACTGAGGGGTGATCAAATAGAGGAGTCTTGCATACTCAGGGGTGATCTGATAGAGGAGTCTCGGAGACTGAGCGGTGATCAGATAAAGGAGTCTAGGAGACAGAGGTGTGATCTGATGGAGTATAGGAGACTGAGGGGTGATCTGATAGAATATAGGAAACTGAGGGGTGATCAGATAGAGGAGTCTAGGAGACTGAGGGGTGATCAGATAAAGGACTCTAGGAGACTGTGGGGTGATCTGATAGAGTATAGGAGACTGAGGTGTGATCAGATAGAGGAGTCTCGGAGACTGAGCGGTGATCAGATAAAGGAGTCTAGGAGACAGAGGTGTGATCTGATGGAGTATAGGAGACTGAGGGGTGATCTGATAGAATATAGGAGACTGAGGGGTGATCAGATAGAGGAGTCTAGGAGACTGAGGGGTGATCAGATAGAGGACTCTAGGAGACTGAGGGGTGATCAGATAGAGGAGTCTAGGAGACAGAGGGGTGATCTGATAGAGTATAGGAGACTGAGGGGTGATCAAATAGAGGAGTCTAGTAGACTCAGGGGTGACCTGATAGAGGAGTCTAGGAGACTGAGGGGAGATCTGATAGAGTATAAGAGACTGAGGGGTGATCAGATAGAGGAGTCTAGGAGACTTAGGGGTGATCAGATAGAGGAGTCTAGGAGACTGAGGGCTGATATGATAGAGGAGTCTAGGAGACAGAGGGGTGATCAGATAGAGGAGTCTAGGAGACTGAGGGGTGATCAGATAGAGGAGTCTAGGAGACTGAGGGCTGATATGATAGAGGAGTCTAGGAGACGGACGGGTAATCAGATAGAGGAGTCTAGGAGACTGAGGGGTGATCTGATAGAGGAGTCCAGGAGACTGAGGGGTGATGAGATAGAGGAGTTGAGATGACTGAGGGGTGATCAGATAGAGTAGAGGAGACTGAGGGGTGTTGAGATAGAGGAGTCTAGGAGACTGAGGAGTGATCTGATACAGCAGTATAGGTGACTGAGGAGTGATATGATAGAGGAGTATAGGAGACTGAGGGGTGATCAGATAGAGGAGTCTAGGAGACTCTGGGGTGATCTGATGGGGGAGTCTAGGAGACTGAGGGGTGATCTGATAGAGCAAAATAGGAGACTGAGGGGTGATCAGATAGAGGAGTCTCGGAGACTGAGGGGTGATCTGATAGAGGAGTATAGGAGACTGAAGGGTGATCTGATAGAGGAGTATAGGAGACTGAGGGGTGAACTGTTAGAGTATAGGAGACTGAGGGGTGATCTGCTAGAGGAGTTTAGGAGACTGAAGGGTGATCTGATAGAGAAATATCGGATACTGAGGCCTAACTGATAGAGCAGAATAGCAGTCTGCGGGGTGATCAGTTAGAGGAGTATAGGAGACTGAGGTGTGATCAGATAGAAGTGTCTAGTAGACTGAGGGGTGATCTGATAAAGAAGTCTAGGAGACTGAGGGGTGATCTGATATTGGAGTCTAGGAGACTGAGTGGTGATCAGATAGAGGAATCTCGGATATTGAGGGGTGATCCGATAGAGAAGTATAGGAGACTGAAGGGTGATCTGATAGAGGAGTCCAGGAGACTGAGGGGTGATCTGATGGAGGAGTCTAGCAGACTCAGCGGTGATCAGATAGAGGAGTCTAGTAGACAGAGGAGTGATCTGATAGAGGAGTCTAGAAGACTGAGGGGTGATCTGATAGAGTATAGGAAACAGAGGGGTGATAAAATAGAGGAGTCTAGGAGACGGAGGGGTGATCTGATGGAGGAGTCTGTGAGACTGAGTGTTTCTCTGATAGAGGAGTATACGAGACTGAGGGGTGATCAAATAGAGGAGTCTAGTAGACTCAGGGGTGATCTGATAGAGGAGTCTAGTAGACTGAGGGGTGATCTGATAGATTATAGGAAACCGAGGGGTGATCTGATAGAGGAGTCTAGGAGACTGAGGGCTGATATGATAGAGGAGTCTACGAGACTGATGGGTGATCAAACAGAGGAGTCTAGTAGACTCAGGGCTGATCTGATAGAGGAGTCTAGGAGACTGAGGGGTGATCTGATAGAGTATAGGAGACTGAGGGGTGATCAGATAGAGGAGACTAGGAGACTGAGCGGTGATCAGATAGAGGAGTCTAGGAGACTGAGGGGCGATCTGATAGAGTATAGGAGACTGAGTGGTGATCAGATAGAGGAGTCTAGGAGACTGAGGGGTGATCAGATAGAGGACTCTAGGAGACTGAGGGGTGATCAGATAGAGGAGTCTAGGAGACAGAGGGGTGATCTGATAGAGTATAGGAGACTGAGGGGTGATCAAATAGAGGAGTCTAGTAGACTCAGGGGTGACCTGATAGAGGAGTCTAGGAGACTGAGGGGAGATCTGATAGAGTATAAGAGACTGAGGGGTGATCAGATAGAGGAGTCTAGGAGACTTAGGGGTGATCAGATAGAGGAGTCTAGGAGACTGAGGGCTGATATGATAGAGGAGTCTAGGAGACAGAGGGGTGATCAGATAGAGGAGTCTAGGAGACTGAGGGGTGATCAGATAGAGGAGTCTAGGAGACTGAGGGCTGATATGATAGAGGAGTCTAGGAGACGGACGGGTAATCAGATAGAGGAGTCTAGGAGACTGAGGGGTGATCTGATAGAGGAGTCCAGGAGACTGAGGGGTGATGAGATAGAGGAGTTGAGATGACTGAGGGGTGATCAGATAGAGTAGAGGAGACTGAGGGGTGTTGAGATAGAGGAGTCTAGGAGACTGAGGAGTGATCTGATACAGCAGTATAGGTGACTGAGGAGTGATATGATAGAGGAGTATAGGAGACTGAGGGGTGATCAGATAGAGGAGTCTAGGAGACTCTGGGGTGATCTGATGGGGGAGTCTAGGAGACTGAGGGGTGATCTGATAGAGCAAAATAGGAGACTGAGGGGTGATCAGATAGAGGAGTCTCGGAGACTGAGGGGTGATCAGATAGAGGAGTCTAGGAGACTGAAGGGTGATCAGATAGAGGAGTCTAGGAGACTGAGGGCTGATATGATAGAGGAGTCTAGGAGACAGAGGGGTGATCAGATAGAGGAGTCTAGGAGACTGAGGGGTGATCAGATAGAGGAGTCTAGGAGACTGAGGGCTGATATGATAGAGGAGTCTAGGAGACGGACGGGTAATCAGATAGAGGAGTCTAGGAGACTGAGGGGTGATCTGATAGAGGAGTCCAGGAGACTGAGGGGTGATGAGATAGAGGAGTTGAGATGACTGAGGGGTGATCAGATAGAGTAGAGGAGACTGAGGGGTGTTGAGATAGAGGAGTCTAGGAGACTGAGGAGTGATCTGATACAGCAGTATAGGTGACTGAGGAGTGATATGATAGAGGAGTATAGGAGACTGAGGGGTGATCAGATAGAGGAGTCTAGGAGACTCTGGGGTGATCTGATGGGGGAGTCTAGGAGACTGAGGGGTGATCTGATAGAGCAAAATAGGAGACTGAGGGGTGATCAGATAGAGGAGTCTCGGAGACTGAGGGGTGATCTGATAGAGGAGTATAGGAGACTGAAGGGTGATCTGATAGAGGAGTATAGGAGACTGAGGGGTGAACTGTTAGAGTATAGGAGACTGATGGGTGATCTGCTAGAGGAGTTTAGGAGACTGAAGGGTGATCTGATAGAGAAATATCGGATACCTAGGCCTATCTGATAGAGCAGAATAGCAGTCTGCGGGGTGATCAGTTAGAGGAGTATAGGAGACTGAGGTGTGATCAGATAGAAGTGTCTAGTAGACTGAGGGGTGATCTGATAAAGAAGTCTAGGAGACTGAGGGGTGATCTGATATTGGAGTCTAGGAGACTGAGTGGTGATCAGATAGAGGAATCTCGGATATTGAGGGGTGATCCGATAGAGAAGTATAGGAGACTGAAGGGTGATCTGATAGAGGAGTCCAGGAGACTGAGGGGTGATCTGATGGAGGAGTCTAGCAGACTCAGCGGTGATCAGATAGAGGAGTCTAGTAGACAGAGGAGTGATCTGATAGAGGAGTCTAGAAGACTGAGGGGTGATCTGATAGAGTATAGGAAACAGAGGGGTGATAAAATAGAGGAGTCTAGGAGACGGAGGGGTGATCTGATGGAGGAGTCTGTGAGACTGAGTGTTTCTCTGATAGAGGAGTATACGAGACTGAGGGGTGATCAAATAGAGGAGTCTAGTAGACTCAGGGGTGATCTGATAGAGGAGTCTAGTAGACTGAGGGGTGATCTGATAGATTATAGGAAACCGAGGGGTGATCTGATAGAGGAGTCTAGGAGACTGAGGGCTGATATGATAGAGGAGTCTACGAGACTGATGGGTGATCAAACAGAGGAGTCTAGTAGACTCAGGGCTGATCTGATAGAGGAGTCTAGGAGACTGAGGGGTGATCTGATAGAGTATAGGAGACTGAGGGGTGATCAGATAGAGGAGACTAGGAGACTGAGCGGTGATCAGATAGAGGAGTCTAGGAGACTGAGGGGCGATCTGATAGAGTATAGGAGACTGAGTGGTGATCAGATAGAGGAGTCTAGGAGACTGAGTGGTGATCTGATGGAGTATAGGAGACTGTGGGGTGATCAGATAAAGGAGTCAAGGAGACTGAGGGATGATCAGATAGAGGAGTCTACGAAACCGAGGGGTGATCAAATAGAGGAGTCTATGAGACGTAGGGGTGATCTGATAGAGCCTAGGAGACTGAGGGGTGATCTGATAGAGCAAAATAGGAGACTGAGGGGTGATCAGATAGAGGAGTCTAGGAGACTGAGGGGTGATCAGATAGAGTATAGGAGACCGAGGGGTGATCAGATAGAGGAGTCTAGGAGACTGAGGGGTGATCTGATAGAATATAGGAGACCGAGGGGTGATCTGATAGAGGAATTTAGGAGACTGTGGGCTCATATGATAGAGGAGTCTAGGAGACTGAGGGGTGTTGAGATAGAAGAGTCTAGGAGACTCAGGGGTGTTGAGATAGAGGAGTATAGGAGACTGAGGGGAGATCTGATAGAGTATAGGAGACTGAGGGGTGATCAGATAGAGTAGAGGAGACTGAGGGGTGATCAGATAGAGGAGTCTAGGAGACTCTGGGGTGATCTGATAGAGGAGTCTAGGAGACTGAGGTGTGATCAGATAGAGGAGTCTAGGAGACTGAGGGGTGATCTGATAGAGCAAAATAGGAGACTGAGGGGTGATCAGATAGAGGAGTCTCGGAGACTGAGGGGTGATCTGATAGAGGAGTATAGGAAACTGAAGGGTGATCAGATAGAGGAGTATAGGAGACTGAGGGGTGAACTGTTAGAGTATAGGAGACTGAGGGGTGATCTGATAGAGGAGTCTAGGAGACTGGGGTGATCTGATAGAGAAATATCGGATACTGAGGCCTATCTGATAGAGCAGAATAGCAGTCTGCGGGGTGATCAGTTAGAGGAGTATAGGAGACTGAGGTGTGATCAGATAGAAGTGTCTAGTAGACTGAGGGGTGATCTGATAAAGAAGTCTAGGAGACTGAGGGGTGATCTGATATTGGAGTCTAGGAGACTGAGTGGTGATCAGATAGAGGAGTCTCGGAGATTGAGGGGTGATCCGATAGAGAAGTATAGGAGACTGAAGGGTGATCTGATAGAGGAGTCTGTGAGACTGAGTGTTTCTCTGATAGAGGAGTATACGAGACTGAGGGGTGATCAAATAGAGGAGTATAGTAGACTCAGGGGTGATCTGATAGAGGAGTCTAGAAGACTGAGGGGTGATCTGATAGATTATAGGAAACCGAGGGGTGATCTGATAGAGGAGTCTAGGAGACTGAGGGGTGATCTGATAGAGTATAGGAGACTGAGGGGTGATCAGATAGAGGAGACTAGGAGACTGAGCGGTGATCAGATAGAGGAGTCTAGGAGACTGAGGGGCGATCTGATAGAGTATAGGAGACTGAGTGGTGATCAGATAGAGGAGTCTAGGAGACTGAGCGGTGATCTGATGGAGTATAGGAGACTGTGGGGTGATCAGATAAAGGAGTCAAGGAGACTGAGGGATGATCAGATAGAGGAGTCTACGAAACCGAGGGGTGATCAAATAGAGGAGTCTAGGAGACGTAGGGGTGATCTGATAGAGCCTAGGAGACTGAGGGGTGATCTGATAGAGCAAAATAGGAGACTGAGGGGTGATCAGATAGAGGAGTCTAGGAGACTGAGGGGTGATCAGATAGAGTATAGGAGACTGAGGAGTGATCAAATACAGGAGTCTAGGAGACGGAGGGGTGATCTGATAGAGGAGTCTAGGAGACTGAGGGGTGATCTGATAGAGTACAGGAGACCGAGGGGTGATCAAATAGAGGAGTCTAGGAGACTGAGGGGTGATCTGATAGAGTATAGGAGACCGAGGGGTGATCAGATAGAGGAGTCTAGGAGACTGAGGGGTGATCTGATAGAGTATAGAAGACCGATGGGTGATCTGATAGAGGAGTTTAGGAGACTGTGGGCTGATATGATTGAGGAGTCTAGGAGACTGAGGGGTGTAGAGATAGAGGAGTCTAGGAGACTGAGGGGTGATCTGATAGAGTATAGGAGACTGAGGGCTGATCAGATAGAGCAGATAAAATGACTGAGGGGTCATCAGATAGAGGAGACTAGGAGACTGAGGGGTGATCTGATAGAGGAGGCTAGGAGACTGAGGGGTGATCTGATAGAGTATAGGAAACCGAGGGGTGATCAAATAGAGAAGTCTAGGAGTCGGATGGGTGATCTGATAGAGGAGTCTGTGAGACTGAGTGGTTATCTGATAAAGGAGTATACGAGACTGAGGGGTGATGAAATAGAGGAGTCTTGCAGACTCAGGGGTGATCTGATAGAGGAGTCTCGGAGACTGAGCGGTGATCAGATAAAGGAGTCTAGGAGACAGAGGTGTGATCTGATGGAGTATAGGAGACTGAGGGGTGATCTGATAGAATATAGGAAACTGAGGGGTGATCAGATAGAGGAGTCTAGGAGACTGAGGGGTGATCAGATAAAGGACTCTAGGAGACTGTGGGGTGATCTGATAGAGTATAGGAGACTGAGGTGTGATCAGATAGAGGAGTCTCGGAGACTGAGCGGTGATCAGATAAAGGAGTCTAGGAGACAGAGGTGTGATCTGATGGAGTATAGGAGACTGAGGGGTGATCTGATAGAATATAGGAGACTGAGGGGTGATCAGATAGAGGAGTCTAGGAGACTGAGGGGTGATCAGATAGAGGACTCTAGGAGACTGAGGGGTGATCAGATAGAGGAGTCTAGGAGACAGAGGGGTGATCTGATAGAGTATAGGAGACTGAGGGCTGATCAGATAGAGCAGATAAAATGACTGAGGGGTCATCAGATAGAGGAAACTAGGAGACTGAGGGGTGATCTGATAGAGGAGGCTAGGAGACTGAGGGGTGATCTGATAAAGAAGTCTAGGAGACTGAGGGGTGATCTGATATTGGAGTCTAGGAGACTGAGTGGTGATCAGATAGAGGAGTCTCGGAGATTGAGGGGTGATCCGATAGAGAAGTGTAGGAGATGAAAGGGTGATCTGATAGAGGAGTCCAGGAGACTGAGGGGTGATCTGATGGAGGAGTCTAGCAGACTCAGCGGTGATCAGATAGAGGAGTCTAGTAGACAGAGGAGTGATCTGATAGAGGAGTCTAGCAGACTGAGGGGTGATCTGATAGAGGAGTCTAGTAGACAGGGGTGATATGATGGATTAGAGGAGACAGAGGGGTGATCAGATAGAGCAGTGTATGAGACTGAGGGGTGATCAAATAGAGGAGTCTAAGAGACGTAGGGGTGATCTGATAGAGGAGACTCGGAGAATGGTGGGAGATCAGATAAAGGAGTATAGGTGACTGAGGGGTGATGTGATAGAGGACTATACGAGACTGAGAGGGTGATCAAATAGAAGAGTCTAGGAGACTCTGGGGTGATCTGATGGAGGAGTCTAGGAGACTGAGGGTTGAACTCATCGAGTATAGAAGACTAGGGGAGATCTGATAGAGGAGTCTAGGAGACAGAGGGTTGATTAGATAGAGGAGTCTAGTAGACTGAGGGGTGATCTGATAGAGTATAGGAGACCGAGGGCTGATCAGATAGAGCAGATAAGATGACTGAGGTGTGATCAGATAGAGGAGGCTAGGAGACTGAGGATTAATCTGATGGAGGAGTCTAGGAGACTGAGGGGTGATCTGATAGAGTATAGGAGACTGAGGGGTGATCAGATAGAGGAGTCTAGCAGACTGAGGGGTGATCAGATAGATGAGTATAGGGGACTGAAGTGTGATCTGATAGAGGAGTCCAGGAGACAGAGGGTTGATTAGATAGAGGAGTCTAGGAGACTGAGGGGTGATCTGATAGAGTATAGGAGACTGAGGAGTGATCAAATACAGGAGTCTAGGAGACGGAGGGGTGATCTGATAGAAGAGTCTAGGAGACTGAGGGGTGATCTGATAGAGTACAGGAGACCGAGGGGTGATCAAATAGAGGAGTCTAGGAGACTGAGGGGTGATCTGATAGAGTATAGGAGACCGAGGGGTGATCAGATAGAGGAGTCTAGGAGACTGAGGGGTGATCTGATAGAGTATAGAAGACCGATGGGTGATCTGATAGAGGAGTTTAGGAGACTGTGGGCTGATATGATTGAGGAGTCTAGGAGACTGAGGGGTGTAGAGATAGAGGAGTCTAGGAGACTGAGGGGTGATCTGATAGAGTATAGGAGACTGAGGGCTGATCAGATAGAGCAGATAAAATGACTGAGGGGTCATCAGATAGAGGAGTCTAGGAGACTGAGGGGCGATCTGATAGAGTATAGGAGACTGAGTGGTGATCAGATAGAGGAGTCTAGGAGACTGAGCGGTGATCTGATGGAGTATAGGAGACTGTGGGGTGATCAGATAAAGGAGTCAAGGAGACTGAGGGATGATCAGATAGAGGAGTCTACGAAACCGAGGGGTGATCAAATAGAGGAGTCTAGGAGACGTAGGGGTGATCTGATAGAGCCTAGGAGACTGAGGGGTGATCTGATAGAGCAAAATAGGAGACTGAGGGGTGATCAGATAGAGGAGTCTAGGAGACTGAGGGGTGATCAGATAGAGTATAGGAGACTGAGGAGTGATCAAATACAGGAGTCTAGGAGACGGAGGGGTGATCTGATAGAGGAGTCTAGGAGACTGAGGGGTGATCTGATAGAGTACAGGAGACCGAGGGGTGATCAAATAGAGGAGTCTAGGAGACTGAGGGGTGATCTGATAGAGTATAGGAGACCGAGGGGTGATCAGATAGAGGAGTCTAGGAGACTGAGGGGTGATCTGATAGAGTATAGAAGACCGATGGGTGATCTGATAGAGGAGTTTAGGAGACTGTGGGCTGATATGATTGAGGAGTCTAGGAGACTGAGGGGTGTAGAGATAGAGGAGTCTAGGAGACTGAGGGGTGATCTGATAGAGTATAGGAGACTGAGGGCTGATCAGATAGAGCAGATAAAATGACTGAGGGGTCATCAGATAGAGGAGACTAGGAGACTGAGGGGTGATCTGATAGAGGAGGCTAGGAGACTGAGGGGTGATCTGATAGAGTATAGGAAACCGAGGGGTGATCAAATAGAGAAGTCTAGGAGTCGGATGGGTGATCTGATAGAGGAGTCTGTGAGACTGAGTGGTTATCTGATAAAGGAGTATACGAGACTGAGGGGTGATCAAATAGAGGAGTCTTGCAGACTCAGGGGTGATCTGATAGAGGAGTCTCGGAGACTGAGCGGTGATCAGATAAAGGAGTCTAGGAGACAGAGGTGTGATCTGATGGAGTATAGGAGACTGAGGGGTGATCTGATAGAATATAGGAAACTGAGGGGTGATCAGATAGAGGAGTCTAGGAGACTGAGGGGTGATCAGATAAAGGACTCTAGGAGACTGTGGGGTGATCTGATAGAGTATAGGAGACTGAGGTGTGATCAGATAGAGGAGTCTCGGAGACTGAGCGGTGATCAGATAAAGGAGTCTAGGAGACAGAGGTGTGATCTGATGGAGTATAGGAGACTGAGGGGTGATCTGATAGAATATAGGAGACTGAGGGGTGATCAGATAGAGGAGTCTAGGAGACTGAGGGGTGATCAGATAGAGGACTCTAGGAGACTGAGGGGTGATCAGATAGAGGAGTCTAGGAGACAGAGGGGTGATCTGATAGAGTATAGGAGACTGAGGGCTGATCAGATAGAGCAGATAAAATGACTGAGGGGTCATCAGATAGAGGAAACTAGGAGACTGAGGGGTGATCTGATAGAGGAGGCTAGGAGACTGAGGGGTGATCTGATAAAGAAGTCTAGGAGACTGAGGGGTGATCTGATATTGGAGTCTAGGAGACTGAGTGGTGATCAGATAGAGGAGTCTCGGAGATTGAGGGGTGATCCGATAGAGAAGTGTAGGAGATGAAAGGGTGATCTGATAGAGGAGTCCAGGAGACTGAGGGGTGATCTGATGGAGGAGTCTAGCAGACTCAGCGGTGATCAGATAGAGGAGTCTAGTAGACAGAGGAGTGATCTGATAGAGGAGTCTAGCAGACTGAGGGGTGATCTGATAGAGGAGTCTAGTAGACAGGGGTGATATGATGGATTAGAGGAGACAGAGGGGTGATCAGATAGAGCAGTGTATGAGACTGAGGGGTGATCAAATAGAGGAGTCTAAGAGACGTAGGGGTGATCTGATAGAGGAGACTCGGAGAATGGTGGGAGATCAGATAAAGGAGTATAGGTGACTGAGGGGTGATGTGATAGAGGACTATACGAGACTGAGAGGGTGATCAAATAGAAGAGTCTAGGAGACTCTGGGGTGATCTGATGGAGGAGTCTAGGAGACTGAGGGTTGAACTCATCGAGTATAGAAGACTAGGGGAGATCTGATAGAGGAGTCTAGGAGACAGAGGGTTGATTAGATAGAGGAGTCTAGTAGACTGAGGGGTGATCTGATAGAGTATAGGAGACCGAGGGCTGATCAGATAGAGCAGATAAGATGACTGAGGTGTGATCAGATAGAGGAGGCTAGGAGACTGAGGATTAATCTGATGGAGGAGTCTAGGAGACTGAGGGGTGATCTGATAGAGTATAGGAGACTGAGGGGTGATCAGATAGAGGAGTCTAGCAGACTGAGGGGTGATCAGATAGATGAGTATAGGGGACTGAAGTGTGATCTGATAGAGGAGTCCAGGAGACAGAGGGTTGATTAGATAGAGGAGTCTAGGAGACTGAGGGGTGATCTGATAGAGTATAGGAGACTGAGGAGTGATCAAATACAGGAGTCTAGGAGACGGAGGGGTGATCTGATAGAAGAGTCTAGGAGACTGAGGGGTGATCTGATAGAGTACAGGAGACCGAGGGGTGATCAAATAGAGGAGTCTAGGAGACTGAGGGGTGATCTGATAGAGTATAGGAGACCGAGGGGTGATCAGATAGAGGAGTCTAGGAGACTGAGGGGTGATCTGATAGAGTATAGAAGACCGATGGGTGATCTGATAGAGGAGTTTAGGAGACTGTGGGCTGATATGATTGAGGAGTCTAGGAGACTGAGGGGTGTAGAGATAGAGGAGTCTAGGAGACTGAGGGGTGATCTGATAGAGTATAGGAGACTGAGGGCTGATCAGATAGAGCAGATAAAATGACTGAGGGGTCATCAGATAGAGGAGTCTAGGAGACTGAGGGGCGATCTGATAGAGTATAGGAGACTGAGTGGTGATCAGATAGAGGAGTCTAGGAGACTGAGCGGTGATCTGATGGAGTATAGGAGACTGTGGGGTGATCAGATAAAGGAGTCAAGGAGACTGAGGGATGATCAGATAGAGGAGTCTACGAAACCGAGGGGTGATCAAATAGAGGAGTCTAGGAGACGTAGGGGTGATCTGATAGAGCCTAGGAGACTGAGGGGTGATCTGATAGAGCAAAATAGGAGACTGAGGGGTGATCAGATAGAGGAGTCTAGGAGACTGAGGGGTGATCAGATAGAGTATAGGAGACTGAGGAGTGATCAAATACAGGAGTCTAGGAGACGGAGGGGTGATCTGATAGAGGAGTCTAGGAGACTGAGGGGTGATCTGATAGAGTACAGGAGACCGAGGGGTGATCAAATAGAGGAGTCTAGGAGACTGAGGGGTGATCTGATAGAGTATAGGAGACCGAGGGGTGATCAGATAGAGGAGTCTAGGAGACTGAGGGGTGATCTGATAGAGTATAGAAGACCGATGGGTGATCTGATAGAGGAGTTTAGGAGACTGTGGGCTGATATGATTGAGGAGTCTAGGAGACTGAGGGGTGTAGAGATAGAGGAGTCTAGGAGACTGAGGGGTGATCTGATAGAGTATAGGAGACTGAGGGCTGATCAGATAGAGCAGATAAAATGACTGAGGGGTCATCAGATAGAGGAGACTAGGAGACTGAGGGGTGATCTGATAGAGGAGGCTAGGAGACTGAGGGGTGATCTGATAGAGTATAGGAAACCGAGGGGTGATCAAATAGAGAAGTCTAGGAGTCGGATGGGTGATCTGATAGAGGAGTCTGTGAGACTGAGTGGTTATCTGATAAAGGAGTATACGAGACTGAGGGGTGATCAAATAGAGGAGTCTTGCAGACTCAGGGGTGATCTGATAGAGGAGTCTCGGAGACTGAGCGGTGATCAGATAAAGGAGTCTAGGAGACAGAGGTGTGATCTGATGGAGTATAGGAGACTGAGGGGTGATCTGATAGAATATAGGAAACTGAGGGGTGATCAGATAGAGGAGTCTAGGAGACTGAGGGGTGATCAGATAAAGGACTCTAGGAGACTGTGGGGTGATCTGATAGAGTATAGGAGACTGAGGTGTGATCAGATAGAGGAGTCTCGGAGACTGAGCGGTGATCAGATAAAGGAGTCTAGGAGACAGAGGTGTGATCTGATGGAGTATAGGAGACTGAGGGGTGATCTGATAGAATATAGGAGACTGAGGGGTGATCAGATAGAGGAGTCTAGGAGACTGAGGGGTGATCAGTTAGAGGACTCTAGGAGACTGAGGGGTGATCAGATAGAGGAGTCTAGGAGACAGAGGGGTGATCTGATAGAGTATAGGAGACTGAGGGCTGATCAGATAGAGCAGATAAAATGACTGAGGGGTCATCAGATAGAGGAAACTAGGAGACTGAGTGGTGATCAGATAGAGGAATCTCGGATATTGAGGGGTGATCCGATAGAGAAGTATAGGAGACTGAAGGGTGATCTGATAGAGGAGTCCAGGAGACTGAGGGGTGATCTGATGGAGGAGTCTAGCAGACTCAGCGGTGATCAGATAGAGGAGTCTAGTAGACAGAGGAGTGATCTGATAGAGGAGTCTAGAAGACTGAGGGGTGATCTGATAGAGTATAGGAAACAGAGGGGTGATAAAATAGAGGAGTCTAGGAGACGGAGGGGTGATCTGATGGAGGAGTCTGTGAGACTGAGTGTTTCTCTGATAGAGGAGTATACGAGACTGAGGGGTGATCAAATAGAGGAGTCTAGTAGACTCAGGGGTGATCTGATAGAGGAGTCTAGTAGACTGAGGGGTGATCAGATAGATTATAGGAAACCGAGGGGTGATCTGATAGAGGAGTCTAGGAGACTGAGGGCTGATATGATAGAGGAGTCTACGAGACTGATGGGTGATCAAACAGAGGAGTCTAGTAGACTCAGGGCTGATCTGATAGAGGAGTCTAGGAGACTGAGGGGTGATCTGATAGAGTATAGGAGACTGAGGGGTGATCAGATAGAGGAGACTAGGAGACTGAGCGGTGATCAGATAGAGGAGTCTAGGAGACTGAGGGGCGATCTGATAGAGTATAGGAGACTGAGTGGTGATCAGATAGAGGAGTCTAGGAGACTGAGGGGTGATCTGATGGAGTATAGGAGACTGTGGGGTGATCAGATAAAGGAGTCAAGGAGACTGAGGGATGATCAGATAGAGGAGTCTACGAAACCGAGGGGTGATCAAATAGAGGAGTCTATGAGACGTAGGGGTGATCTGATAGAGCCTAGGAGACTGAGGGGTGATCTGATAGAGCAAAATAGGAGACTGAGGGGTGATCAGATAGAGGAGTCTAGGAGACTGAGGGGTGATCAGATAGAGTATAGGAGACCGAGGGGTGATCAGATAGAGGAGTCTAGGAGACTGAGGGGTGATCTGATAGAATATAGGAGACCGAGGGGTGATCTGATAGAGGAATTTAGGAGACTGTGGGCTCATATGATAGAGGAGTCTAGGAGACTGAGGGGTGTTGAGATAGAAGAGTCTAGGAGACTCAGGGGTGTTGAGATAGAGGAGTATAGGAGACTGAGGGGAGATCTGATAGAGTATAGGAGACTGAGGGGTGATCAGATAGAGTAGAGGAGACTGAGGGGTGATCAGATAGAGGAGTCTAGGAGACTCTGGGGTGATCTGATAGAGGAGTCTAGGAGACTGAGGTGTGATCAGATAGAGGAGTCTAGGAGACTGAGGGGTGATCTGATAGAGCAAAATAGGAGACTGAGGGGTGATCAGATAGAGGAGTCTCGGAGACTGAGGGGTGATCTGATAGAGGAGTATAGGAAACTGAAGGGTGATCAGATAGAGGAGTATAGGAGACTGAGGGGTGAACTGTTAGAGTATAGGAGACTGAGGGGTGATCTGATAGAGGAGTCTAGGAGACTGGGGTGATCTGATAGAGAAATATCGGATACTGAGGCCTATCTGATAGAGCAGAATAGCAGTCTGCGGGGTGATCAGTTAGAGGAGTATAGGAGACTGAGGTGTGATCAGATAGAAGTGTCTAGTAGACTGAGGGGTGATCTGATAAAGAAGTCTAGGAGACTGAGGGGTGATCTGATATTGGAGTCTAGGAGACTGAGTGGTGATCAGATAGAGGAGTCTCGGAGATTGAGGGGTGATCCGATAGAGAAGTATAGGAGACTGAAGGGTGATCTGATAGAGGAGTCTGTGAGACTGAGTGTTTCTCTGATAGAGGAGTATACGAGACTGAGGGGTGATCAAATAGAGGAGTATAGTAGACTCAGGGGTGATCTGATAGAGGAGTCTAGAAGACTGAGGGGTGATCTGATAGATTATAGGAAACCGAGGGGTGATCTGATAGAGGAGTCTAGGAGACTGAGGGGTGATCTGATAGAGTATAGGAGACTGAGGGGTGATCAGATAGAGGAGACTAGGAGACTGAGCGGTGATCAGATAGAGGAGTCTAGGAGACTGAGGGGCGATCTGATAGAGTATAGGAGACTGAGTGGTGATCAGATAGAGGAGTCTAGGAGACTGAGCGGTGATCTGATGGAGTATAGGAGACTGTGGGGTGATCAGATAAAGGAGTCAAGGAGACTGAGGGATGATCAGATAGAGGAGTCTACGAAACCGAGGGGTGATCAAATAGAGGAGTCTAGGAGACGTAGGGGTGATCTGATAGAGCCTAGGAGACTGAGGGGTGATCTGATAGAGCAAAATAGGAGACTGAGGGGTGATCAGATAGAGGAGTCTAGGAGACTGAGGGGTGATCAGATAGAGTATAGGAGACTGAGGAGTGATCAAATACAGGAGTCTAGGAGACGGAGGGGTGATCTGATAGAGGAGTCTAGGAGACTGAGGGGTGATCTGATAGAGTACAGGAGACCGAGGGGTGATCAAATAGAGGAGTCTAGGAGACTGAGGGGTGATCTGATAGAGTATAGGAGACCGAGGGGTGATCAGATAGAGGAGTCTAGGAGACTGAGGGGTGATCTGATAGAGTATAGAAGACCGATGGGTGATCTGATAGAGGAGTTTAGGAGACTGTGGGCTGATATGATTGAGGAGTCTAGGAGACTGAGGGGTGTAGAGATAGAGGAGTCTAGGAGACTGAGGGGTGATCTGATAGAGTATAGGAGACTGAGGGCTGATCAGATAGAGCAGATAAAATGACTGAGGGGTCATCAGATAGAGGAGACTAGGAGACTGAGGGGTGATCTGATAGAGGAGGCTAGGAGACTGAGGGGTGATCTGATAGAGTATAGGAAACCGAGGGGTGATCAAATAGAGAAGTCTAGGAGTCGGATGGGTGATCTGATAGAGGAGTCTGTGAGACTGAGTGGTTATCTGATAAAGGAGTATACGAGACTGAGGGGTGATGAAATAGAGGAGTCTTGCAGACTCAGGGGTGATCTGATAGAGGAGTCTCGGAGACTGAGCGGTGATCAGATAAAGGAGTCTAGGAGACAGAGGTGTGATCTGATGGAGTATAGGAGACTGAGGGGTGATCTGATAGAATATAGGAAACTGAGGGGTGATCAGATAGAGGAGTCTAGGAGACTGAGGGGTGATCAGATAAAGGACTCTAGGAGACTGTGGGGTGATCTGATAGAGTATAGGAGACTGAGGTGTGATCAGATAGAGGAGTCTCGGAGACTGAGCGGTGATCAGATAAAGGAGTCTAGGAGACAGAGGTGTGATCTGATGGAGTATAGGAGACTGAGGGGTGATCTGATAGAATATAGGAGACTGAGGGGTGATCAGATAGAGGAGTCTAGGAGACTGAGGGGTGATCAGATAGAGGACTCTAGGAGACTGAGGGGTGATCAGATAGAGGAGTCTAGGAGACAGAGGGGTGATCTGATAGAGTATAGGAGACTGAGGGCTGATCAGATAGAGCAGATAAAATGACTGAGGGGTCATCAGATAGAGGAAACTAGGAGACTGAGGGGTGATCTGATAGAGGAGGCTAGGAGACTGAGGGGTGATCTGATAAAGAAGTCTAGGAGACTGAGGGGTGATCTGATATTGGAGTCTAGGAGACTGAGTGGTGATCAGATAGAGGAGTCTCGGAGATTGAGGGGTGATCCGATAGAGAAGTGTAGGAGATGAAAGGGTGATCTGATAGAGGAGTCCAGGAGACTGAGGGGTGATCTGATGGAGGAGTCTAGCAGACTCAGCGGTGATCAGATAGAGGAGTCTAGTAGACAGAGGAGTGATCTGATAGAGGAGTCTAGCAGACTGAGGGGTGATCTGATAGAGGAGTCTAGTAGACAGGGGTGATATGATGGATTAGAGGAGACAGAGGGGTGATCAGATAGAGCAGTGTATGAGACTGAGGGGTGATCAAATAGAGGAGTCTAAGAGACGTAGGGGTGATCTGATAGAGGAGACTCGGAGAATGGTGGGAGATCAGATAAAGGAGTATAGGTGACTGAGGGGTGATGTGATAGAGGACTATACGAGACTGAGAGGGTGATCAAATAGAAGAGTCTAGGAGACTCTGGGGTGATCTGATGGAGGAGTCTAGGAGACTGAGGGTTGAACTCATCGAGTATAGAAGACTAGGGGAGATCTGATAGAGGAGTCTAGGAGACAGAGGGTTGATTAGATAGAGGAGTCTAGTAGACTGAGGGGTGATCTGATAGAGTATAGGAGACCGAGGGCTGATCAGATAGAGCAGATAAGATGACTGAGGTGTGATCAGATAGAGGAGGCTAGGAGACTGAGGATTAATCTGATGGAGGAGTCTAGGAGACTGAGGGGTGATCTGATAGAGTATAGGAGACTGAGGGGTGATCAGATAGAGGAGTCTAGCAGACTGAGGGGTGATCAGATAGATGAGTATAGGGGACTGAAGTGTGATCTGATAGAGGAGTCCAGGAGACAGAGGGTTGATTAGATAGAGGAGTCTAGGAGACTGAGGGGTGATCTGATAGAGTATAGGAGACTGAGGAGTGATCAAATACAGGAGTCTAGGAGACGGAGGGGTGATCTGATAGAAGAGTCTAGGAGACTGAGGGGTGATCTGATAGAGTACAGGAGACCGAGGGGTGATCAAATAGAGGAGTCTAGGAGACTGAGGGGTGATCTGATAGAGTATAGGAGACCGAGGGGTGATCAGATAGAGGAGTCTAGGAGACTGAGGGGTGATCTGATAGAGTATAGAAGACCGATGGGTGATCTGATAGAGGAGTTTAGGAGACTGTGGGCTGATATGATTGAGGAGTCTAGGAGACTGAGGGGTGTAGAGATAGAGGAGTCTAGGAGACTGAGGGGTGATCTGATAGAGTATAGGAGACTGAGGGCTGATCAGATAGAGCAGATAAAATGACTGAGGGGTCATCAGATAGAGGAGTCTAGGAGACTGAGGGGCGATCTGATAGAGTATAGGAGACTGAGTGGTGATCAGATAGAGGAGTCTAGGAGACTGAGCGGTGATCTGATGGAGTATAGGAGACTGTGGGGTGATCAGATAAAGGAGTCAAGGAGACTGAGGGATGATCAGATAGAGGAGTCTACGAAACCGAGGGGTGATCAAATAGAGGAGTCTAGGAGACGTAGGGGTGATCTGATAGAGCCTAGGAGACTGAGGGGTGATCTGATAGAGCAAAATAGGAGACTGAGGGGTGATCAGATAGAGGAGTCTAGGAGACTGAGGGGTGATCAGATAGAGTATAGGAGACTGAGGAGTGATCAAATACAGGAGTCTAGGAGACGGAGGGGTGATCTGATAGAGGAGTCTAGGAGACTGAGGGGTGATCTGATAGAGTACAGGAGACCGAGGGGTGATCAAATAGAGGAGTCTAGGAGACTGAGGGGTGATCTGATAGAGTATAGGAGACCGAGGGGTGATCAGATAGAGGAGTCTAGGAGACTGAGGGGTGATCTGATAGAGTATAGAAGACCGATGGGTGATCTGATAGAGGAGTTTAGGAGACTGTGGGCTGATATGATTGAGGAGTCTAGGAGACTGAGGGGTGTAGAGATAGAGGAGTCTAGGAGACTGAGGGGTGATCTGATAGAGTATAGGAGACTGAGGGCTGATCAGATAGAGCAGATAAAATGACTGAGGGGTCATCAGATAGAGGAGACTAGGAGACTGAGGGGTGATCTGATAGAGGAGGCTAGGAGACTGAGGGGTGATCTGATAGAGTATAGGAAACCGAGGGGTGATCAAATAGAGAAGTCTAGGAGTCGGATGGGTGATCTGATAGAGGAGTCTGTGAGACTGAGTGGTTATCTGATAAAGGAGTATACGAGACTGAGGGGTGATCTGATAGAGTATAGGAGACTGAGGTGTGATCAGATAGAGGAGTCTCGGAGACTGAGCGGTGATCAGATAAAGGAGTCTAGGAGACAGAGGTGTGATCTGATGGAGTATAGGAGACTGAGGGGTGATCTGATAGAATATAGGAGACTGAGGGGTGATCAGATAGAGGAGTCTAGGAGACTGAGGGGTGATCAGTTAGAGGACTCTAGGAGACTGAGGGGTGATCAGATAGAGGAGTCTAGGAGACAGAGGGGTGATCTGATAGAGTATAGGAGACTGAGGGCTGATCAGATAGAGCAGATAAAATGACTGAGGGGTCATCAGATAGAGGAAACTAGGAGACTGAGGGGTGATCTGATAGAGGAGGCTAGGAGACTGAGGGGTGATCTGATAAAGAAGTCTAGGAGACTGAGGGGTGATCTGATATTGGAGTCTAGGAGACTGAGTGGTGATCAGATAGAGGAGTCTCGGAGATTGAGGGGTGATCCGATAGAGAAGTGTAGGAGATGAAAGGGTGATCTGATAGAGGAGTCCAGGAGACTGAGGGGTGATCTGATGGAGGAGTCTAGCAGACTCAGCGGTGATCAGATAGAGGAGTCTAGTAGACAGAGGAGTGATCTGATAGAGGAGTCTAGCAGACTGAGGGGTGATCTGATAGAGGAGTCTAGTAGACAGGGGTGATATGATGGATTAGAGGAGACAGAGGGGTGATCAGATAGAGCAGTGTATGAGACTGAGGGGTGATCAAATAGAGGAGTCTAAGAGACGTAGGGGTGATCTGATAGAGGAGACTCGGAGAATGGTGGGAGATCAGATAAAGGAGTATAGGTGACTGAGGGGTGATGTGATAGAGGACTATACGAGACTGAGAGGGTGATCAAATAGAAGAGTCTAGGAGACTCTGGGGTGATCTGATGGAGGAGTCTAGGAGACTGAGGGTTGAACTCATCGAGTATAGAAGACTAGGGGAGATCTGATAGAGGAGTCTAGGAGACAGAGGGTTGATTAGATAGAGGAGTCTAGTAGACTGAGGGGTGATCTGATAGAGTATAGGAGACCGAGGGGTGATCTGATAGAGGAATTTAGGAGACTGTGGGCTCATATGATAGAGGAGTCTAGGAGACTGAGGGGTGTTGAGATAGAAGAGTCTAGGAGACTCAGGGGTGTTGAGATAGAGGAGTATAGGAGACTGAGGGGAGATCTGATAGAGTATAGGAGACTGAGGGGTGATCAGATAGAGTAGAGGAGACTGAGGGGTGATCAGATAGAGGAGTCTAGGAGACTCTGGGGTGATCTGATAGAGGAGTCTAGGAGACTGAGGTGTGATCAGATAGAGGAGTCTAGGAGACTGAGGGGTGATCTGATAGAGCAAAATAGGAGACTGAGGGGTGATCAGATAGAGGAGTCTCGGAGACTGAGGGGTGATCTGATAGAGGAGTATAGGAAACTGAAGGGTGATCAGATAGAGGAGTATAGGAGACTGAGGGGTGAACTGTTAGAGTATAGGAGACTGAGGGGTGATCTGATAGAGGAGTCTAGGAGACTGGGGTGATCTGATAGAGAAATATCGGATACTGAGGCCTATCTGATAGAGCAGAATAGCAGTCTGCGGGGTGATCAGTTAGAGGAGTATAGGAGACTGAGGTGTGATCAGATAGAAGTGTCTAGTAGACTGAGGGGTGATCTGATAAAGAAGTCTAGGAGACTGAGGGGTGATCTGATATTGGAGTCTAGGAGACTGAGTGGTGATCAGATAGAGGAGTCTCGGAGATTGAGGGGTGATCCGATAGAGAAGTATAGGAGACTGAAGGGTGATCTGATAGAGGAGTCTGTGAGACTGAGTGTTTCTCTGATAGAGGAGTATACGAGACTGAGGGGTGATCAAATAGAGGAGTATAGTAGACTCAGGGGTG
This sequence comes from Hemitrygon akajei, assembly GCF_048418815.1. Lineage (NCBI taxonomy): Eukaryota > Metazoa > Chordata > Chondrichthyes > Myliobatiformes > Dasyatidae > Hemitrygon > Hemitrygon akajei. The sequence continues at coordinate 74,955,388 of NC_133130.1, read as the reverse complement.
ATCTGATAGAGGAGTCTAGAAGACTGAGGGGTGATCTGATAGATTATAGGAAACCGAGGGGTGATCTGATAGAGGAGTCTAGGAGACTGAGGGGTGATCTGATAGAGTATAGGAGACTGAGGGGTGATCAGATAGAGGAGACTAGGAGACTGAGCGGTGATCAGATAGAGGAGTCTAGGAGACTGAGGGGCGATCTGATAGAGTATAGGAGACTGAGTGGTGATCAGATAGAGGAGTCTAGGAGACTGAGCGGTGATCTGATGGAGTATAGGAGACTGTGGGGTGATCAGATAAAGGAGTCAAGGAGACTGAGGGATGATCAGATAGAGGAGTCTACGAAACCGAGGGGTGATCAAATAGAGGAGTCTAGGAGACGTAGGGGTGATCTGATAGAGCCTAGGAGACTGAGGGGTGATCTGATAGAGCAAAATAGGAGACTGAGGGGTGATCAGATAGAGGAGTCTAGGAGACTGAGGGGTGATCAGATAGAGTATAGGAGACTGAGGAGTGATCAAATACAGGAGTCTAGGAGACGGAGGGGTGATCTGATAGAGGAGTCTAGGAGACTGAGGGGTGATCTGATAGAGTACAGGAGACCGAGGGGTGATCAAATAGAGGAGTCTAGGAGACTGAGGGGTGATCTGATAGAGTATAGGAGACCGAGGGGTGATCAGATAGAGGAGTCTAGGAGACTGAGGGGTGATCTGATAGAGTATAGAAGACCGATGGGTGATCTGATAGAGGAGTTTAGGAGACTGTGGGCTGATATGATTGAGGAGTCTAGGAGACTGAGGGGTGTAGAGATAGAGGAGTCTAGGAGACTGAGGGGTGATCTGATAGAGTATAGGAGACTGAGGGCTGATCAGATAGAGCAGATAAAATGACTGAGGGGTCATCAGATAGAGGAGACTAGGAGACTGAGGGGTGATCTGATAGAGGAGGCTAGGAGACTGAGGGGTGATCTGATAGAGTATAGGAAACCGAGGGGTGATCAAATAGAGAAGTCTAGGAGTCGGATGGGTGATCTGATAGAGGAGTCTGTGAGACTGAGTGGTTATCTGATAAAGGAGTATACGAGACTGAGGGGTGATCAAATAGAGGAGTCTTGCAGACTCAGGGGTGATCTGATAGAGGAGTCTCGGAGACTGAGCGGTGATCAGATAAAGGAGTCTAGGAGACAGAGGTGTGATCTGATGGAGTATAGGAGACTGAGGGGTGATCTGATAGAATATAGGAAACTGAGGGGTGATCAGATAGAGGAGTCTAGGAGACTGAGGGGTGATCAGATAAAGGACTCTAGGAGACTGTGGGGTGATCTGATAGAGTATAGGAGACTGAGGTGTGATCAGATAGAGGAGTCTCGGAGACTGAGCGGTGATCAGATAAAGGAGTCTAGGAGACAGAGGTGTGATCTGATGGAGTATAGGAGACTGAGGGGTGATCTGATAGAATATAGGAGACTGAGGGGTGATCAGATAGAGGAGTCTAGGAGACTGAGGGGTGATCAGATAGAGGACTCTAGGAGACTGAGGGGTGATCAGATAGAGGAGTCTAGGAGACAGAGGGGTGATCTGATAGAGTATAGGAGACTGAGGGCTGATCAGATAGAGCAGATAAAATGACTGAGGGGTCATCAGATAGAGGAAACTAGGAGACTGAGGGGTGATCTGATAGAGGAGGCTAGGAGACTGAGGGGTGATCTGATAAAGAAGTCTAGGAGACTGAGGGGTGATCTGATATTGGAGTCTAGGAGACTGAGTGGTGATCAGATAGAGGAGTCTCGGAGATTGAGGGGTGATCCGATAGAGAAGTGTAGGAGATGAAAGGGTGATCTGATAGAGGAGTCCAGGAGACTGAGGGGTGATCTGATGGAGGAGTCTAGCAGACTCAGCGGTGATCAGATAGAGGAGTCTAGTAGACAGAGGAGTGATCTGATAGAGGAGTCTAGCAGACTGAGGGGTGATCTGATAGAGGAGTCTAGTAGACAGGGGTGATATGATGGATTAGAGGAGACAGAGGGGTGATCAGATAGAGCAGTGTATGAGACTGAGGGGTGATCAAATAGAGGAGTCTAAGAGACGTAGGGGTGATCTGATAGAGGAGACTCGGAGAATGGTGGGAGATCAGATAAAGGAGTATAGGTGACTGAGGGGTGATGTGATAGAGGACTATACGAGACTGAGAGGGTGATCAAATAGAAGAGTCTAGGAGACTCTGGGGTGATCTGATGGAGGAGTCTAGGAGACTGAGGGTTGAACTCATCGAGTATAGAAGACTAGGGGAGATCTGATAGAGGAGTCTAGGAGACAGAGGGTTGATTAGATAGAGGAGTCTAGTAGACTGAGGGGTGATCTGATAGAGTATAGGAGACCGAGGGCTGATCAGATAGAGCAGATAAGATGACTGAGGTGTGATCAGATAGAGGAGGCTAGGAGACTGAGGATTAATCTGATGGAGGAGTCTAGGAGACTGAGGGGTGATCTGATAGAGTATAGGAGACTGAGGGGTGATCAGATAGAGGAGTCTAGCAGACTGAGGGGTGATCAGATAGATGAGTATAGGGGACTGAAGTGTGATCTGATAGAGGAGTCCAGGAGACAGAGGGTTGATTAGATAGAGGAGTCTAGGAGACTGAGGGGTGATCTGATAGAGTATAGGAGACTGAGGAGTGATCAAATACAGGAGTCTAGGAGACGGAGGGGTGATCTGATAGAAGAGTCTAGGAGACTGAGGGGTGATCTGATAGAGTACAGGAGACCGAGGGGTGATCAAATAGAGGAGTCTAGGAGACTGAGGGGTGATCTGATAGAGTATAGGAGACCGAGGGGTGATCAGATAGAGGAGTCTAGGAGACTGAGGGGTGATCTGATAGAGTATAGAAGACCGATGGGTGATCTGATAGAGGAGTTTAGGAGACTGTGGGCTGATATGATTGAGGAGTCTAGGAGACTGAGGGGTGTAGAGATAGAGGAGTCTAGGAGACTGAGGGGTGATCTGATAGAGTATAGGAGACTGAGGGCTGATCAGATAGAGCAGATAAAATGACTGAGGGGTCATCAGATAGAGGAGTCTAGGAGACTGAGGGGCGATCTGATAGAGTATAGGAGACTGAGTGGTGATCAGATAGAGGAGTCTAGGAGACTGAGCGGTGATCTGATGGAGTATAGGAGACTGTGGGGTGATCAGATAAAGGAGTCAAGGAGACTGAGGGATGATCAGATAGAGGAGTCTACGAAACCGAGGGGTGATCAAATAGAGGAGTCTAGGAGACGTAGGGGTGATCTGATAGAGCCTAGGAGACTGAGGGGTGATCTGATAGAGCAAAATAGGAGACTGAGGGGTGATCAGATAGAGGAGTCTAGGAGACTGAGGGGTGATCAGATAGAGTATAGGAGACTGAGGAGTGATCAAATACAGGAGTCTAGGAGACGGAGGGGTGATCTGATAGAGGAGTCTAGGAGACTGAGGGGTGATCTGATAGAGTACAGGAGACCGAGGGGTGATCAAATAGAGGAGTCTAGGAGACTGAGGGGTGATCTGATAGAGTATAGGAGACCGAGGGGTGATCAGATAGAGGAGTCTAGGAGACTGAGGGGTGATCTGATAGAGTATAGAAGACCGATGGGTGATCTGATAGAGGAGTTTAGGAGACTGTGGGCTGATATGATTGAGGAGTCTAGGAGACTGAGGGGTGTAGAGATAGAGGAGTCTAGGAGACTGAGGGGTGATCTGATAGAGTATAGGAGACTGAGGGCTGATCAGATAGAGCAGATAAAATGACTGAGGGGTCATCAGATAGAGGAGACTAGGAGACTGAGGGGTGATCTGATAGAGGAGGCTAGGAGACTGAGGGGTGATCTGATAGAGTATAGGAAACCGAGGGGTGATCAAATAGAGAAGTCTAGGAGTCGGATGGGTGATCTGATAGAGGAGTCTGTGAGACTGAGTGGTTATCTGATAAAGGAGTATACGAGACTGAGGGGTGATCAAATAGAGGAGTCTTGCAGACTCAGGGGTGATCTGATAGAGGAGTCTCGGAGACTGAGCGGTGATCAGATAAAGGAGTCTAGGAGACAGAGGTGTGATCTGATGGAGTATAGGAGACTGAGGGGTGATCTGATAGAATATAGGAAACTGAGGGGTGATCAGATAGAGGAGTCTAGGAGACTGAGGGGTGATCAGATAAAGGACTCTAGGAGACTGTGGGGTGATCTGATAGAGTATAGGAGACTGAGGTGTGATCAGATAGAGGAGTCTCGGAGACTGAGCGGTGATCAGATAAAGGAGTCTAGGAGACAGAGGTGTGATCTGATGGAGTATAGGAGACTGAGGGGTGATCTGATAGAATATAGGAGACTGAGGGGTGATCAGATAGAGGAGTCTAGGAGACTGAGGGGTGATCAGTTAGAGGACTCTAGGAGACTGAGGGGTGATCAGATAGAGGAGTCTAGGAGACAGAGGGGTGATCTGATAGAGTATAGGAGACTGAGGGCTGATCAGATAGAGCAGATAAAATGACTGAGGGGTCATCAGATAGAGGAAACTAGGAGACTGAGGGGTGATCTGATAGAGGAGGCTAGGAGACTGAGGGGTGATCTGATAAAGAAGTCTAGGAGACTGAGGGGTGATCTGATATTGGAGTCTAGGAGACTGAGTGGTGATCAGATAGAGGAGTCTCGGAGATTGAGGGGTGATCCGATAGAGAAGTGTAGGAGATGAAAGGGTGATCTGATAGAGGAGTCCAGGAGACTGAGGGGTGATCTGATGGAGGAGTCTAGCAGACTCAGCGGTGATCAGATAGAGGAGTCTAGTAGACAGAGGAGTGATCTGATAGAGGAGTCTAGCAGACTGAGGGGTGATCTGATAGAGGAGTCTAGTAGACAGGGGTGATATGATGGATTAGAGGAGACAGAGGGGTGATCAGATAGAGCAGTGTATGAGACTGAGGGGTGATCAAATAGAGGAGTCTAAGAGACGTAGGGGTGATCTGATAGAGGAGACTCGGAGAATGGTGGGAGATCAGATAAAGGAGTATAGGTGACTGAGGGGTGATGTGATAGAGGACTATACGAGACTGAGAGGGTGATCAAATAGAAGAGTCTAGGAGACTCTGGGGTGATCTGATGGAGGAGTCTAGGAGACTGAGGGTTGAACTCATCGAGTATAGAAGACTAGGGGAGATCTGATAGAGGAGTCTAGGAGACAGAGGGTTGATTAGATAGAGGAGTCTAGTAGGCTGAGGGGTGATCTGATAGAGTATAGGAGACCGAGGGCTGATCAGATAGAGCAGATAAGATGACTGAGGTGTGATCAGATAGAGGAGGCTAGGAGACTGAGGATTAATCTGATGGAGGAGTCTAGGAGACTGAGGGGTGATCTGATAGAGTATAGGAGACTGAGGGGTGATCAGATAGAGGAGTCTAGCAGACTGAGGGGTGATCAGATAGATGAGTATAGGGGACTGAAGTGTGATCTGATAGAGGAGTCCAGGAGACAGAGGGTTGATTAGATAGAGGAGTCTAGGAGACTGAGGGGTGATCTGATAGAGTATAGGAGACTGAGGAGTGATCAAATACAGGAGTCTAGGAGACTGAGGGGTGATCTGATAGAATATAGGAGACTGAGGGGTGATCAGATAGAGGAGTCTAGGAGACTGAGGGGTGATCAGATAGAGGACTCTAGGAGACTAAGGGGTGATCAGATAGAGGAGTCTAGGAGACAGAGGGGTGATCTGATAGAGTATAGGAGACTGAGGGGTGATCAAATAGAGGAGTCTAGTAGACTCAGGGGTGACCTGATAGAGGAGTCTAGGAGACTGAGGGGAGATCTGATAGAGTATAAGAGACTGAGGGGTGATCAGATAGAGGAGTCTAGGAGACTTAGGGGTGATCAGATAGAGGAGTCTAGGAGACTGAGGGGTGATCTGATAGAGGAGTCTAGGAGACTGGGGTGATCTGATAGAGAAATATCGGATACTGAGGCCTATCTGATAGAGCAGAATAGCAGTCTGCGGGGTGATCAGTTAGAGGAGTATAGGAGACTGAGGTGTGATCAGATAGAAGTGTCTAGTAGACTGAGGGGTGATCTGATAAAGAAGTCTAGGAGACTGAGGGGTGATCTGATATTGGAGTCTAGGAGACTGAGTGGTGATCAGATAGAGGAGTCTCGGAGATTGAGGGGTGATCCGATAGAGAAGTATAGGAGACTGAAGGGTGATCTGATAGAGGAGTCTGTGAGACTGAGTGTTTCTCTGATAGAGGAGTATACGAGACTGAGGGGTGATCAAATAGAGGAGTATAGTAGACTCAGGGGTGATCTGATAGAGGAGTCTAGAAGACTGAGGGGTGATCTGATAGATTATAGGAAACCGAGGGGTGATCTGATAGAGGAGTCTAGGAGACTGAGGGCTGATATGATAGAGGAGTCTACGAGACTGATGGGTGATCAAACAGAGGAGTCTAGTAGACTCAGGGCTGATCTGATAGAGGAGTCTAGGAGACTGAGGGGTGATCTGATAGAGTATAGGAGACTGAGGGGTGATCAGATAGAGGAGACTAGGAGACTGAGCGGTGATCAGATAGAGGAGTCTAGGAGACTGAGGGGCGATCTGATAGAGTATAGGAGACTGAGTGGTGATCAGATAGAGGAGTCTAGGAGACTGAGGGGTGATCTGATGGAGTATAGGAGACTGAGGGGTGATCAGATAGAGGAGTCTAGGAGACTGAGGGGAGATCTGATAGAGTATAGGAGACTGAGGGGTGATCAGATAGAGTAGAGGAGACTGAGGGGTGTTGAGATAGAGGAGTCTAGGAGACAGAGGGGTGATCTGATAGAGCAAAATAGGAGACTGAGGGGTGATCAGATAGAGGAGTCTAGGAGACTGAGGGGTGATCAGATAGAGTATAGGAGACCGAGGGGTGATCAGATTGAGGAGTCTAGGAGACTGAGAAGTGATCTGATAGAATATAGGAGACCGCGGGGTGATCTGATAGAGGAATTTAGGAGACTGTGGGCTCATATGATAGAGGAGTCTAGGAGACTGAGGGGTGTTGAGATAGAAGAGTCTAGGAGACTCAGGGGTGTTGAGATAGAGGAGTATAGGAGACTGAGGGGAGATCTGATAGAGTATAGGAGACTGAGGGGAGATCAGATAGAGTAGAGGAGACTGAGGGGTGATCAGATAGAGGAGTCTAGGAGACTCTGGGGTGATCTGATAGAGGAGTCTAGGAGACTGAGGTGTGATCAGATAGAGGAGTCTAGGAGACTGAGGGGTGATCTGATAGAGCAAAATAGGAGACTGAGGGGTGATCAGATAGAGGAGTCTCGGAGACTGAGGGGTGATCTGATAGAGGAGTATAGGAAACTGAAGGGTGATCAGATAGAGGAGTATAGGAGACTGAGGGGTGAACTGTTAGAGTATAGGAGACTGAGGGGTGATCTGATAGAGGAGACTAGGAGACAGAGGGTTGATTAGATAGAGGAGTCTAGGAGACTGAGGGGTGATCTGATAGAGTATAGGAGACTGAGGAGTGATCAAATACAGGAGTCTAGGAGACGGAGGGGTGATCTGATAGAAGAGTCTAGGAGACTGAGGGGTGATCTGATAGAGTACAGGAGATCGAGGGGTGATCAAATAGAGGAGTCTAGGAGACTGAGGGGTGATCTGATAGAGTATAGGAGACCGAGGGGTGATCAGATAGAGGAGTCTAGGAGACTGAGGGGTGATCTGATAGAGTATAGAAGACCGATGGGTGATCTGATAGAGGAGTTTAGGAGACTGTGGGCTGATATGATTGAGGAGTCTAGGAGACTGAGGGGTGTAGAGATAGAGGAGTCTAGGAGACTGAGGGGTGATCTGATAGAGTATAGGAGACTGAGGGCTGATCAGATAGAGCAGATAAAATGACTGAGGGGTCATCAGATAGAGGAGACTAGGAGACTGAGGGGTGATCTGATAGAGGAGGCTAGGAGACTGAGGGGTGATCTGATAGAGGAGGCTAGGAGACTGAGGGGTGATCTGATAGAGGAGGCTAGGAGACTGAGGGGTGATCTGATAGAGCAAAATAGGAGACTGAGGGGTGATCAGATAGAGGAGTCTAGGAGACTGAGGGGTGATCAGATAGAGTATAGGAGACCGAGGGGTGATCAGATTGAGGAGTCTAGGAGACTGAGGGGTGATCTGATAGAATATAGGAGACCGCGGGGTGATCTGATAGAGGAATTTAGGAGACTGTGGGCTCATATGATAGAGGAGTCTAGGAGACTGAGGGGTGTTGAGATAGAAGAGTCTAGGAGACTCAGGGGTGTTGAGATAGAGGAGTATAGGAGACTGAGGGGAGATCTGATAGAGTATAGGAGACTGAGGGGTGATCAGATAGAGTAGAGGAGACTGAGGGGTGATCAGATAGAGGAGTCTAGGAGACTCTGGGGTGATCTGATAGAGGAGTCTAGGAGACTGAGGTGTGATCAGATAGAGGAGTCTAGGAGACTGAGGGGTGATCTGATAGAGCAAAATAGGAGACTGAGGGGTGATCAGATAGAGGAGTCTCGGAGACTGAGGGGTGATCTGATAGAGGAGTATAGGAAACTGAAGGGTGATCAGATAGAGGAGTATAGGAGACTGAGGGGTGAACTGTTAGAGTATAGGAGACTGAGGGGTGATATGATAGAGGAGACTAGGAGACAGAGGGTTGATTAGATAGAGGAGTCTAGGAGACTGAGGGGTGATCTGATAGAGTATAGGAGACTGAGGAGTGATCAAATACAGGAGTCTAGGAGACGGAGGGGTGATCTGATAGAAGAGTCTAGGAGACTGAGGGGTGATCTGATAGAGTACAGGAGACCGAGGGGTGATCAAATAGAGGAGTCTAGGAGACTGAGGGGTGATCTGATAGAGTATAGGAGACCGAGGGGTGATCAGATAGAGGAGTCTAGGAGACTGAGGGGTGATCTGATAGAGTATAGAAGACCGATGGGTGATCTGATAGAGGAGTTTAGGAGACTGTGGGCTGATATGATTGAGGAGTCTAGGAGACTGAGGGGTGTAGAGATAGAGGAGTCTAGGAGACTGAGGGGTGATCTGATAGAGTATAGGAGACTGAGGGCTGATCAGATAGAGCAGATAAAATGACTGAGGGGTCATCAGACAGAGGAGACTAGGAGACTGAGGGGTGATCTGATAGAGGAGGCTAGGAGACTGAGGGGTGATCTGATAGAGGAGGCTAGGAGACTGAGGGGTGATCTGATAGAGTATAGGAAACCGAGGGGTGATCAAATAGAGAAGTCTAGGAGTCGGATGGGTGATCTGATAGAGGAGTCTGTGAGACTGAGTGGTTATCTGATAAAGGAGTATACGAGACTGAGGGGTGATCAAATAGAGGAGTCTTGCAGACTCAGGGGTGATCTGATAGAGGAGTCTCGGAGACTGAGCGGTGATCAGATAAAGGAGTCTAGGAGACAGAGGTGTGATCTGATGGAGTATAGGAGACTGAGGGGTGATCTGATAGAATATAGGAAACTGAGGGGTGATCAGATAGAGGAGTCTAGGAGACTGAGGGGTGATCAGTTAGAGGACTCTAGGAGACTGAGGGGTTATCAGATAGAGGAGTCTAGGAGACAGAGGGGTGATCTGATAGAGTATAGGAGACTGAGGGCTGATCAGATAGAGCAGATAAAATGACTGAGGGGTCATCAGATAGAGGAAACTAGGAAACTGAGGGGTGATCAGATAGAGGAGTCTAGGAGACTGAGGGGTGATCAGATAAAGGACTCTAGGAGACTGTGGGGTGATATGATAGAGTATAGGAGACTGAGGTGTGATCAGATAGAGGAGTCTCGGAGACTGAGCGGTGATCAGATAAAGGAGTCTAGGAGACAGAGGTGTGATCTGATGGAGTATAGGAGACTGAGGGGTGATCTGATAGAATATAGGAGACTGAGGGGTGATCAGATAGAGGAGTCTAGGAGACTGAGGGGTGATCAGATAGAGGACTCTAGGAGACTGAGGGGTGATCAGATAGAGGAGTCTAGGAGACAGAGGGGTGATCTGATAGAGTATAGGAGACTGAGGGGTGATCAAATAGAGGAGTCTAGTAGACTCAGGGGTGACCTGATAGAGGAGTCTAGGAGACTGAGGGGAGATCTGATAGAGTATAAGAGACTGAGGGGTGATCAGATAGAGGAGTCTAGGAGACTTAGGGGTGATCAGATAGAGGAGTCTAGGAGACTGAGGGGTGATCTGATAGAGGAGTCTAGGAGACTGGGGTGATCTGATAGAGAAATATCGGATACTGAGGCCTATCTGATAGAGCAGAATAGCAGTCTGCGGGGTGATCAGTTAGAGGAGTATAGGAGACTGAGGTGTGATCAGATAGAAGTGTCTAGTAGACTGAGGGGTGATCTGATAAAGAAGTCTAGGAGACTGAGGGGTGATCTGATATTGGAGTCTAGGAGACTGAGTGGTGATCAGATAGAGGAGTCTCGGAGATTGAGGGGTGATCCGATAGAGAAGTATAGGAGACTGAAGGGTGATCTGATAGAGGAGTCTGTGAGACTGAGTGTTTCTCTGATAGAGGAGTATACGAGACTGAGGGGTGATCAAATAGAGGAGTATAGTAGACTCAGGGGTGATCTGATAGAGGAGTCTAGAAGACTGAGGGGTGATCTGATAGATTATAGGAAACCGAGGGGTGATCTGATAGAGGAGTCTAGGAGACTGAGGGCTGATATGATAGAGGAGTCTACGAGACTGATGGGTGATCAAACAGAGGAGTCTAGTAGACTCAGGGCTGATCTGATAGAGGAGTCTAGGAGACTGAGGGGTGATCTGATAGAGTATAGGAGACTGAGGGGTGATCAGATAGAGGAGACTAGGAGACTGAGCGGTGATCAGATAGAGGAGTCTAGGAGACTGAGGGGCGATCTGATAGAGTATAGGAGACTGAGTGGTGATCAGATAGAGGAGTCTAGGAGACTGAGGGGTGATCTGATGGAGTATAGGAGACTGAGGGGTGATCAGATAGAGGAGTCTAGGAGACTGAGGGGAGATCTGATAGAGTATAGGAGACTGAGGGGTGATCAGATAGAGTAGAGGAGACTGAGGGGTGTTGAGATAGAGGAGTCTAGGAGACAGAGGGGTGATCTGATAGAGCAAAATAGGAGACTGAGGGGTGATCAGATAGAGGAGTCTAGGAGACTGAGGGGTGATCAGATAGAGTATAGGAGACCGAGGGGTGATCAGATTGAGGAGTCTAGGAGACTGAGGGGTGATCTGATAGAATATAGGAGACCGCGGGGTGATCTGATAGAGGAATTTAGGAGACTGTGGGCTCATATGATAGAGGAGTCTAGGAGACTGAGGGGTGTTGAGATAGAAGAGTCTAGGAGACTCAGGGGTGTTGAGATAGAGGAGTATAGGAGACTGAGGGGAGATCTGATAGAGTATAGGAGACTGAGGGGTGATCAGATAGAGTAGAGGAGACTGAGGGGTGATCAGATAGAGGAGTCTAGGAGACTCTGGGGTGATCTGATAGAGGAGTCTAGGAGACTGAGGTGTGATCAGATAGAGGAGTCTAGGAGACTGAGGGGTGATCTGATAGAGCAAAATAGGAGACTGAGGGGTGATCAGATAGAGGAGTCTCGGAGACTGAGGGGTGATCTGATAGAGGAGTATAGGAAACTGAAGGGTGATCAGATAGAGGAGTATAGGAGACTGAGGGGTGAACTGTTAGAGTATAGGAGACTGAGGGGTGATCTGATAGAGGAGACTAGGAGACTGGGGTGATCTGATAGAGAAATATCGGATACTGAGGCCTATCTGATAGAGCAGAATAGCAGTCTGCGGGGTGATCAGTTAGAGGAGTATAGGAGACTGAGGTGTGATCAGATAGAAGTGTCTAGTAGACTGAGGGGTGATCTGATAAAGAAGTCTAGGAGACTGAGGGGTGATCTGATATTGGAGTCTAGGAGACTGAGTGGTGATCAGATAGAGGAGTCTCGGAGATTGAGGTGTGATCCGATAGAGAAGTATAGGAGACTGAAGGGTGATCTGATAGAGGAGTCTGTGAGACTGAGTGTTTCTCTGATAGAGGAGTATACGAGACTGAGGGGTGATCAAATAGAGGAGTATAGTAGACTCAGGGGTGATCTGATAGAGGAGTCTAGAAGACTGAGGAGTGATCTGATAGATTATAGGAAACCGAGGGGTGATCTGATAGAGGAGTCTAGGAGACTGAGGGCTGATATGATAGAGGAGTCTACGAGACTGATGGGTGATCAAACAGAGGAGTCTAGTAGACTCAGGGCTGATCTGATAGAGGAGTCTAGGAGACTGAGGGGTGATCTGATAGAGCAAAATAGGAGACTGAGGGGTGATCAGATAGAGGAGACTAGGAGGCTGAGCGGTGATCTGATAGAGGAGTCTCGGAGACTGAGGGGTGATCTGATAGAGTATAGGAGACCGAGGAGTGATCAAATACAGGAGTCTAGGAGACGGAGGGGTGATCTGATAGAGGAGTCTAGGAGACTGAGGGGTGATCTGATAGAGTACAGGAGACCGAGGGGTGATCAAATAGAGGAGTCTAGGAGACTGAGGGGTGATCTGATAGAGTATAGGAGACCGAGGGGTGATCAGATAGAGGAGTCTAGGAGACTGAGGGGTGATCTGATAGAGTATAGAAGACCGATGGGTGATCTGATAGAGGAGTTTAGGAGACTGTGGGCTGATATGATTGAGGAGTCTAGGAGACTGAGGGGTGTAGAGATAGAGGAGTCTAGGAGACTGAGGGGTGATCTGATAGAGTATAGGAGACTGAGGGCTGATCAGATAGAGCAGATAAAATGACTGAGGGGTCATCAGATAGAGGAGACTAGGAGACTGAGGGGTGATCTGATAGAGGAGGCTAGGAGACTGAGGGGTGATCTGATAGAGGAGGCTAGGAGACTGAGGGGTGATCTGATAGAGGAGGCTAGGAGACTGAGGGGTGATCTGATAGAGCAAAATAGGAGACTGAGGGGTGATCAGATAGAGGAGTCTAGGAGACTGAGGGGTGATCAGATAGAGTATAGGAGACCGAGGGGTGATCAGATTGAGGAGTCTAGGAGACTGAGGGGTGATCTGATAGAATATAGGAGACCGCGGGGTGATCTGATAGAGGAATTTAGGAGACTGTGGGCTCATATGATAGAGGAGTCTAGGAGACTGAGGGGTGTTGAGATAGAAGAGTCTAGGAGACTCAGGGGTGTTGAGATAGAGGAGTATAGGAGACTGAGGGGAGATCTGATAGAGTATAGGAGACTGAGGGGTGATCAGATAGAGTAGAGGAGACTGAGGGGTGATCAGATAGAGGAGTCTAGGAGACTCTGGGGTGATCTGATAGAGGAGTCTAGGAGACTGAGGTGTGATCAGATAGAGGAGTCTAGGAGACTGAGGGGTGATCTGATAGAGCAAAATAGGAGACTGAGGGGTGATCAGATAGAGGAGTCTCGGAGACTGAGGGGTGATCTGATAGAGGAGTATAGGAAACTGAAGGGTGATCAGATAGAGGAGTATAGGAGACTGAGGGGTGAACTGTTAGAGTATAGGAGACTGAGGGGTGATATGATAGAGGAGACTAGGAGACAGAGGGTTGATTAGATAGAGGAGTCTAGGAGACTGAGGGGTGATCTGATAGAGTATAGGAGACTGAGGAGTGATCAAATACAGGAGTCTAGGAGACGGAGGGGTGATCTGATAGAAGAGTCTAGGAGACTGAGGGGTGATCTGATAGAGTACAGGAGACCGAGGGGTGATCAAATAGAGGAGTCTAGGAGACTGAGGGGTGATCTGATAGAGTATAGAAGACCGATGGGTGATCTGATAGAGGAGTTTAGGAGACTGTGGGCTGATATGATTGAGGAGTCTAGGAGACTGAGGGGTGTAGAGATAGAGGAGTCTAGGAGACTGAGGGGTGATCTGATAGAGTATAGGAGACTGAGGGCTGATCAGATAGAGCAGATAAAATGACTGAGGGGTCATCAGACAGAGGAGACTAGGAGACTGAGGGGTGATCTGATAGAGGAGGCTAGGAGACTGAGGGGTGATCTGATAGAGGAGGCTAGGAGACTGAGGGGTGATCTGATAGAGTATAGGAAACCGAGGGGTGATCAAATAGAGAAGTCTAGGAGTCGGATGGGTGATCTGATAGAGGAGTCTGTGAGACTGAGTGGTTATCTGATAAAGGAGTATACGAGACTGAGGGGTGATCAAATAGAGGAGTCTTGCAGACTCAGGGGTGATCTGATAGAGGAGTCTCGGAGACTGAGCGGTGATCAGATAAAGGAGTCTAGGAGACAGAGGTGTGATCTGATGGAGTATAGGAGACTGAGGGGTGATCTGATAGAATATAGGAAACTGAGGGGTGATCAGATAGAGGAGTCTAGGAGACTGAGGGGTGATCAGTTAGAGGACTCTAGGAGACTGAGGGGTTATCAGATAGAGGAGTCTAGGAGACAGAGGGGTGATCTGATAGAGTATAGGAGACTGAGGGCTGATCAGATAGAGCAGATAAAATGACTGAGGGGTCATCAGATAGAGGAAACTAGGAAACTGAGGGGTGATCAGATAGAGGAGTCTAGGAGACTGAGGGGTGATCAGATAAAGGACTCTAGGAGACTGTGGGGTGATATGATAGAGTATAGGAGACTGAGGTGTGATCAGATAGAGGAGTCTCGGAGACTGAGCGGTGATCAGATAAAGGAGTCTAGGAGACAGAGGTGTGATCTGATGGAGTATAGGAGACTGAGGGGTGATCTGATAGAATATAGGAGACTGAGGGGTGATCAGATAGAGGAGTCTAGGAGACTGAGGGGTGATCAGATAGAGGACTCTAGGAGACTGAGGGGTGATCAGATAGAGGAGTCTAGGAGACAGAGGGGTGATCTGATAGAGTATAGGAGACTGAGGGGTGATCAAATAGAGGAGTCTAGTAGACTCAGGGGTGACCTGATAGAGGAGTCTAGGAGACTGAGGGGAGATCTGATAGAGTATAAGAGACTGAGGGGTGATCAGATAGAGGAGTCTAGGAGACTTAGGGGTGATCAGATAGAGGAGTCTAGGAGACTGAGGGGTGATCTGATAGAGGAGTCTAGGAGACTGGGGTGATCTGATAGAGAAATATCGGATACTGAGGCCTATCTGATAGAGCAGAATAGCAGTCTGCGGGGTGATCAGTTAGAGGAGTATAGGAGACTGAGGTGTGATCAGATAGAAGTGTCTAGTAGACTGAGGGGTGATCTGATAAAGAAGTCTAGGAGACTGAGGGGTGATCTGATATTGGAGTCTAGGAGACTGAGTGGTGATCAGATAGAGGAGTCTCGGAGATTGAGGGGTGATCCGATAGAGAAGTATAGGAGACTGAAGGGTGATCTGATAGAGGAGTCTGTGAGACTGAGTGTTTCTCTGATAGAGGAGTATACGAGACTGAGGGGTGATCAAATAGAGGAGTATAGTAGACTCAGGGGTGATCTGATAGAGGAGTCTAGAAGACTGAGGGGTGATCTGATAGATTATAGGAAACCGAGGGGTGATCTGATAGAGGAGTCTAGGAGACTGAGGGCTGATATGATAGAGGAGTCTACGAGACTGATGGGTGATCAAACAGAGGAGTCTAGTAGACTCAGGGCTGATCTGATAGAGGAGTCTAGGAGACTGAGGGGTGATCTGATAGAGTATAGGAGACTGAGGGGTGATCAGATAGAGGAGACTAGGAGACTGAGCGGTGATCAGATAGAGGAGTCTAGGAGACTGAGGGGCGATCTGATAGAGTATAGGAGACTGAGTGGTGATCAGATAGAGGAGTCTAGGAGACTGAGGGGTGATCTGATGGAGTATAGGAGACTGAGGGGTGATCAGATAGAGGAGTCTAGGAGACTGAGGGGAGATCTGATAGAGTATAGGAGACTGAGGGGTGATCAGATAGAGTAGAGGAGACTGAGGGGTGTTGAGATAGAGGAGTCTAGGAGACAGAGGGGTGATCTGATAGAGCAAAATAGGAGACTGAGGGGTGATCAGATAGAGGAGTCTAGGAGACTGAGGGGTGATCAGATAGAGTATAGGAGACCGAGGGGTGATCAGATTGAGGAGTCTAGGAGACTGAGGGGTGATCTGATAGAATATAGGAGACCGCGGGGTGATCTGATAGAGGAATTTAGGAGACTGTGGGCTCATATGATAGAGGAGTCTAGGAGACTGAGGGGTGTTGAGATAGAAGAGTCTAGGAGACTCAGGGGTGTTGAGATAGAGGAGTATAGGAGACTGAGGGGAGATCTGATAGAGTATAGGAGACTGAGGGGTGATCAGATAGAGTAGAGGAGACTGAGGGGTGATCAGATAGAGGAGTCTAGGAGACTCTGGGGTGATCTGATAGAGGAGTCTAGGAGACTGAGGTGTGATCAGATAGAGGAGTCTAGGAGACTGAGGGGTGATCTGATAGAGCAAAATAGGAGACTGAGGGGTGATCAGATAGAGGAGTCTCGGAGACTGAGGGGTGATCTGATAGAGGAGTATAGGAAACTGAAGGGTGATCAGATAGAGGAGTATAGGAGACTGAGGGGTGAACTGTTAGAGTATAGGAGACTGAGGGGTGATCTGATAGAGGAGACTAGGAGACTGGGGTGATCTGATAGAGAAATATCGGATACTGAGGCCTATCTGATAGAGCAGAATAGCAGTCTGCGGGGTGATCAGTTAGAGGAGTATAGGAGACTGAGGTGTGATCAGATAGAAGTGTCTAGTAGACTGAGGGGTGATCTGATAAAGAAGTCTAGGAGACTGAGGGGTGATCTGATATTGGAGTCTAGGAGACTGAGTGGTGATCAGATAGAGGAGTCTCGGAGATTGAGGTGTGATCCGATAGAGAAGTATAGGAGACTGAAGGGTGATCTGATAGAGGAGTCTGTGAGACTGAGTGTTTCTCTGATAGAGGAGTATACGAGACTGAGGGGTGATCAAATAGAGGAGTATAGTAGACTCAGGGGTGATCTGATAGAGGAGTCTAGAAGACTGAGGAGTGATCTGATAGATTATAGGAAACCGAGGGGTGATCTGATAGAGGAGTCTAGGAGACTGAGGGCTGATATGATAGAGGAGTCTACGAGACTGATGGGTGATCAAACAGAGGAGTCTAGTAGACTCAGGGCTGATCTGATAGAGGAGTCTAGGAGACTGAGGGGTGATCTGATAGAGTATAGGAGACTGAGGGGTGATCAGATAGAGGAGACTAGGAGGCTGAGCGGTGATCTGATGGAGTATAGGAGACTGTGGGGTGATCAGATAAAGGAGTCAAGGAGACTGAGGGATGATCAGATAGAGGAGTCTACGAAACCGAGGGGTGATCAAATAGAGGAGTCTAGGAGACGTAGGGGTGATCTGATAGAGCCTAGGAGACTGAGGGGTGATCTGATAGAGCAAAATAGGAGACTGTGGGGTGATCAGATAGAGGAGTCTAGGAGACTGAGGGGTGATCAGATAGAGTATAGGAGACCGAGGGGTGATCAGATAGAGGAGTCTAGGAGACTGAGGGGTGATCTGATAGAATATAGGAGACCGAGGGGTGATCTGATAGAGGAATTTAGGAGACTGTGGGCTCATATGATAGAGGAGTCTAGGAGACTGAGGGGTGTTGAGATAGAAGAGTCTAGGAGACTCAGGGGTGTTGAGATAGAGGAGTATAGGAGACTGAGGGGAGATCTGATAGAGTATAGGAGACTGAGGGGTGATCAGATAGAGTAGAGGAGACTGAGGGGTGATCAGATAGAGGAGTCTAGGAGACTCTGGGGTGATCTGATAGAGGAGTCTAGGAGACTGAGGTGTGATCAGATAGAGTAGTCTAGGAGACTGAGGGGTGATCTGATAGAGCAAAATAGGAGACTGAGGGGTGATCAGATAGAGGAGTCTCGGAGACTGAGGGGTGATCTGATAGAGGAGTATAGGAAACTGAAGGGTGATCAGATAGAGGAGTATAGGAGACTGAGGGGTGAACTGTTAGAGTATAGGAGACTGAGGGGTGATCTGATAGAGGAGTCTAGGAGACTGGGGTGATCTGATAGAGAAATATCGGATACTGAGGCCTATCTGATAGAGCAGAATAGCAGTCTGCGGGGTGATCAGTTAGAGGAGTATAGGAGACTGAGGTGTGATCAGATAGAAGTGTCTAGTAGACTGAGGGGTGATCTGATAAAGAAGTCTAGGAGACTGAGGGGTGATCTGATATTGGAGTCTAGGAGACTGAGTGGTGATCAGATAGAGGAGTATAGGAGACTGAAGGGTGATCTGATAGAGGAGTCTGTGAGACTGAGTGTTTCTCTGATAGAGGAGTATACGAGACTGAGGGGTGATCAAATAGAGGAGTATAGTAGACTCAGGGGTGATCTGATAGAGGAGTCTAGAAGACTGAGGGGTGGTCTGATAGATTATAGGAAACCGAGGGGTGATCTGATAGAGGAGTCTAGGAGACTGAGGGCTGATATGATAGAGGAGTCTACGAGACTGATGGGTGATCAAACAGAGGAGTCTAGTAGACTCAGGGCTGATCTGATAGAGGAGTCTAGGAGACTGAGGGGTGATCTGATAGAGTATAGGAGACTGAGGGGTGATCAGATAGAGGAGACTAGGAGACTGAGCGGTGATCAGATAGAGGAGTCTAGGAGACTGAGGGGCGATCTGATAGAGTATAGGAGACTGAGTGGTGATTAGATAGAGGAGTCTAGGAGACTGAGGGGTGATCTGATGGAGTATAGGAGACTGAGGGGTGATCAGATAGAGGAGTCTAGGAGACTGAGGGGAGATCTGATAGAGTATAGGAGACTGAGGGGTGATCAGATAGAGTAGAGGAGACTGAGGGGTGTTGAGATAGAGGAGTCTAGGAGACTGAGGAGTGATCTGATACAGCAGTATAGCAGACTGAGGAGTGATATGATAGAGGAGTATAGGAGACTGAGGGGTGATCAGATAGAGGAGTCTAGGAGACTCTGGGGTGATCTGATAGAGGAGTCTAGGAGACTGAGGTGTGATCAGATAGAGGAGTCTAGGAGACTGAGGGGTGATCTGATAGAGCAAAATAGGAGACTGAGGGGTGATCAGATAGAGGAGTCTCGGAGACTGAGGGGTGATCTGATAGAGTATAGGAGACCGAGGAGTGATCAAATACAGGAGTCTAGGAGACGGAGGGGTGATCTGATAGAGGAGTCTAGGAGACTGAGGGGTGATCTGATAGAGTACAGGAGACCGAGGGGTGATCAAATAGAGGAGTCTAGGAGACTGAGGGGTGATCTGATAGAGTATAGGAGACCGAGGGGTGATCAGATAGAGGAGTCTAGGAGACTGAGGGGTGATCTGATAGAGTATAGAAGACTGATGGGTGATCTGATAGAGGAGTTTAGGAGACTGTGGGCTGATATGATTGAGGAGTCTAGGAGACTGAGGGGTGTAGAGATAGAGGAGTCTAGGAGACTGAGGGGTGATCTGATAGAGTATAGGAGACTGAGGGCTGATCAGATAGAGCAGATAAAATGACTGAGGGGTCATCAGATAGAGGAAACTAGGAGACTGAGGGGTGATCTGATAGAGGAGGCTAGGAGACTGAGGGGTGATCTGATAAAGAAGTCTAGGAGACTGAGGGGTGATCTGATATTGGAGTCTAGGAGACTGAGTGGTGATCAGATAGAGGAGTCTCGGAGATTGAGGGGTGATCCGATAGAGAAGTATAGGAGACTGAAGGGTGATCTGATAGAGGAGTCCAGGAGACTGAGGGGTGATCTGATGGAGGAGTCTAGCAGACTCAGCGGTGATCAGATAGAGGAGTCTAGTAGACAGAGGAGTGATCTGATAGAGGAGTCTAGCAGACTGAGGGGTGATCTGATAGAGGAGTCTAGTAGACAGGGGTGATATGATGGATTAGAGGAGACAGAGGGGTGATCAGATAGAGCAGTGTGTGAGACTGAGGGGTGATCAAATAGAGGAGTCTAAGAGACGTAGGGGTGATCTGATAGAGGAGACTCGGAGAATGGTGGGAGATCAGATAAAGGAGTATAGGTGAATGAGGGGTGATGTGATAGAGGACTATACGAGACTGAGAGGGTGATCAAATAGAAGAGTCTAGGAGACTCTGGGGTGATCTGACGGAGGAGTCTAGGAGACTGAGGGTTGAACTCATCGAGTATAGAAGACTAGGGGAGATCTGATAGAGGAGTCTAGGAGACTGAGGGCTGATCAGATAGAGGAGGCTAGGAGACTGAGGATTAATCTGATGGAGGAGTCTAGGAGACTGAGTGGTGATTTGATAGAGTATAGGAGACTGAGGGGTGATCAGATAGATGAGTATAGGAGACTGAAGGGTGATCTGATAGAGGAGTCCAGGAGACAGAGGGTTGATTAGATAGAGGAGTCTAGTAGACTGAGGGGTGATCTGATAGAGTATAGGAGACCGAGGGCTGATCAGATAGAGCAGATAAGATGACTGAGGTGTGATTAGATAGAGGAGTCTAGGAGACTGAGGGGTGATCTGATAGAGTATAGGAGACCGAGGAGTGATCAAATACAGGAGTCTAGGAGACGGAGGGGTGATCTGATAGAGGAGTCTAGGAGACTGAGGGGTGATCTGATAGAGTACAGGAGACCGAGGGGTGATCAAATAGAGGAGTCTAGGAGACTGAGGGGTGATCTGATAGAGTATAGGAGACCGAGGGGTGATCAGATAGAGGAGTCTAGGAGACTGAGGGGATATCTGATAGAGTATAGAAGACCGATGGGTGATCTGATAGAGGAGTTTAGGAGACTGTGGGCTGATATGATTGAGGAGTCTAGGAGACTGAGGGGTGTAGAGATAGAGTAGAGGAGACTGAGGGGTGTTGAGATAGAGGAGTCTAGGAGACAGAGGGGTGATCTGATAGAGCAAAATAGGAGACTGAGGGGTGATCAGATAGAGGAGTCTAGGAGACTGAGGGGTGATCAGATAGAGTATAGGAGACCGAGGGGTGATCAGATTGAGGAGTCTAGGAGACTGAGGGGTGATCTGATAGAATATAGGAGACCGCGGGGTGATCTGATAGAGGAATTTAGGAGACTGTGGGCTCATATGATAGAGGAGTCTAGGAGACTGAGGGGTGTTGAGATAGAAGAGTCTAGGAGACTCAGGGGTGTTGAGATAGAGGAGTATAGGAGACTGAGGGGAGATCTGATAGAGTATAGGAGACTGAGGGGTGATCAGATAGAGTAGAGGAGACTGAGGGGTGATCAGATAGAGGAGTCTAGGAGACTCTGGGGTGATCTGATAGAGGAGTCTAGGAGACTGAGGTGTGATCAGATAGAGGAGTCTAGGAGACTGAGGGGTGATCTGATAGAGCAAAATAGGAGACTGAGGGGTGATCAGATAGAGGAGTCTCGGAGACTGAGGGGTGATCTGATAGAGGAGTATAGGAAACTGAAGGGTGATCAGATAGAGGAGTATAGGAGACTGAGGGGTGAACTGTTAGAGTATAGGAGACTGAGGGGTGATCTGATAGAGGAGACTAGGAGACTGGGGTGATCTGATAGAGAAATATCGGATACTGAGGCCTATCTGATAGAGCAGAATAGCAGTCTGCGGGGTGATCAGTTAGAGGAGTATAGGAGACTGAGGTGTGATCAGATAGAAGTGTCTAGTAGACTGAGGGGTGATCTGATAAAGAAGTCTAGGAGACTGAGGGGTGATCTGATATTGGAGTCTAGGAGACTGAGTGGTGATCAGATAGAGGAGTCTCGGAGATTGAGGTGTGATCCGATAGAGAAGTATAGGAGACTGAAGGGTGATCTGATAGAGGAGTCTGTGAGACTGAGTGTTTCTCTGATAGAGGAGTATACGAGACTGAGGGGTGATCAAATAGAGGAGTATAGTAGACTCAGGGGTGATCTGATAGAGGAGTCTAGAAGACTGAGGAGTGATCTGATAGATTATAGGAAACCGAGGGGTGATCTGATAGAGGAGTCTAGGAGACTGAGGGCTGATATGATAGAGGAGTCTACGAGACTGATGGGTGATCAAACAGAGGAGTCTAGTAGACTCAGGGCTGATCTGATAGAGGAGTCTAGGAGACTGAGGGGTGATCTGATAGAGTATAGGAGACTGAGGGGTGATCAGATAGAGGAGACTAGGAGACTGAGCGGTGATCAGATAGAGGAGTCTAGGAGACTGAGGGGCGATCTGATAGAGTATAGGAGACTGAGTGGTGATCAGATAGAGGAGTCTAGGAGACTGAGGGGTGATCTGATGGAGTATAGGAGACTGTGGGGTGATCAGATAAAGGAGTCAAGGAGACTGAGGGATGATCAGATAGAGGAGTCTACGAAACCGAGGGGTGATCAAATAGAGGAGTCTAGGAGACGTAGGGGTGATCTGATAGAGCCTAGGAGACTGAGGGGTGATCTGATAGAGCAAAATAGGAGACTGTGGGGTGATCAGATAGAGGAGTCTAGGAGACTGAGGGGTGATCAGATAGAGTATAGGAGACCGAGGGGTGATCAGATAGAGGAGTCTAGGAGACTGAGGGGTGATCTGATAGAATATAGGAGACCGAGGGGTGATCTGATAGAGGAATTTAGGAGACTGTGGGCTCATATGATAGAGGAGTCTAGGAGACTGAGGGGTGTTGAGATAGAAGAGTCTAGGAGACTCAGGGGTGTTGAGATAGAGGAGTATAGGAGACTGAGGGGAGATCTGATAGAGTATAGGAGACTGAGGGGTGATCAGATAGAGTAGAGGAGACTGAGGGGTGATCAGATAGAGGAGTCTAGGAGACTCTGGGGTGATCTGATAGAGGAGTCTAGGAGACTGAGGTGTGATCAGATAGAGTAGTCTAGGAGACTGAGGGGTGATCTGATAGAGCAAAATAGGAGACTGAGGGGTGATCAGATAGAGGAGTCTCGGAGACTGAGGGGTGATCTGATAGAGGAGTATAGGAAACTGAAGGGTGATCAGATAGAGGAGTATAGGAGACTGAGGGGTGAACTGTTAGAGTATAGGAGACTGAGGGGTGATCTGATAGAGGAGTCTAGGAGACTGGGGTGATCTGATAGAGAAATATCGGATACTGAGGCCTATCTGATAGAGCAGAATAGCAGTCTGCGGGGTGATCAGTTAGAGGAGTATAGGAGACTGAGGTGTGATCAGATAGAAGTGTCTAGTAGACTGAGGGGTGATCTGATAAAGAAGTCTAGGAGACTGAGGGGTGATCTGATATTGGAGTCTAGGAGACTGAGTGGTGATCAGATAGAGGAGTATAGGAGACTGAAGGGTGATCTGATAGAGGAGTCTGTGAGACTGAGTGTTTCTCTGATAGAGGAGTTTACGAGACTGAGGGGTGATCAAATAGAGGAGTATAGTAGACTCAGGGGTGATCTGATAGAGGAGTCTAGAAGACTGAGGGGTGGTCTGATAGATTATAGGAAACCGAGGGGTGATCTGATAGAGGAGTCTAGGAGACTGAGGGCTGATATGATAGAGGAGTCTACGAGACTGATGGGTGATCAAACAGAGGAGTCTAGTAGACTCAGGGCTGATCTGATAGAGGAGTCTAGGAGACTGAGGGGTGATCTGATAGAGTATAGGAGACTGAGGGGTGATCAGATAGAGGAGACTAGGAGACTGAGCGGTGATCAGATAGAGGAGTCTAGGAGACTGAGGGGCGATCTGATAGAGTATAGGAGACTGAGTGGTGATTAGATAGAGGAGTCTAGGAGACTGAGGGGTGATCTGATGGAGTATAGGAGACTGAGGGGTGATCAGATAGAGGAGTCTAGGAGACTGAGGGGAGATCTGATAGAGTATAGGAGACTGAGGGGTGATCAGATAGAGTAGAGGAGACTGAGGGGTGTTGAGATAGAGGAGTCTAGGAGACTGAGGAGTGATCTGATACAGCAGTATAGCAGACTGAGGAGTGATATGATAGAGGAGTATAGGAGACTGAGGGGTGATCAGATAGAGGAGTCTAGGAGACTCTGGGGTGATCTGATAGAGGAGTCTAGGAGACTGAGGTGTGATCAGATAGAGGAGTCTAGGAGACTGAGGGGTGATCTGATAGAGCAAAATAGGAGACTGAGGGGTGATCAGATAGAGGAGTCTCGGAGACTGAGGGGTGATCTGATAGAGTATAGGAGACCGAGGAGTGATCAAATACAGGAGTCTAGGAGACGGAGGGGTGATCTGATAGAGGAGTCTAGGAGACTGAGGGGTGATCTGATAGAGTACAGGAGACCGAGGGGTGATCAAATAGAGGAGTCTAGGAGACTGAGGGGTGATCTGATAGAGTATAGGAGACCGAGGGGTGATCAGATAGAGGAGTCTAGGAGACTGAGGGGTGATCTGATAGAGTATAGAAGACTGATGGGTGATCTGATAGAGGAGTTTAGGAGACTGTGGGCTGATATGATTGAGGAGTCTAGGAGACTGAGGGGTGTAGAGATAGAGGAGTCTAGGAGACTGAGGGGTGATCTGATAGAGTATAGGAGACTGAGGGCTGATCAGATAGAGCAGATAAAATGACTGAGGGGTCATCAGATAGAGGAAACTAGGAGACTGAGGGGTGATCTGATAGAGGAGGCTAGGAGACTGAGGGGTGATCTGATAAAGAAGTCTAGGAGACTGAGGGGTGATCTGATATTGGAGTCTAGGAGACTGAGTGGTGATCAGATAGAGGAGTCTCGGAGATTGAGGGGTGATCCGATAGAGAAGTATAGGAGACTGAAGGGTGATCTGATAGAGGAGTCCAGGAGACTGAGGGGTGATCTGATGGAGGAGTCTAGCAGACTCAGCGGTGATCAGATAGAGGAGTCTAGTAGACAGAGGAGTGATCTGATAGAGGAGTCTAGCAGACTGAGGGGTGATCTGATAGAGGAGTCTAGTAGACAGGGGTGATATGATGGATTAGAGGAGACAGAGGGGTGATCAGATAGAGCAGTGTGTGAGACTGAGGGGTGATCAAATAGAGGAGTCTAAGAGACGTAGGGGTGATCTGATAGAGGAGACTCGGAGAATGGTGGGAGATCAGATAAAGGAGTATAGGTGAATGAGGGGTGATGTGATAGAGGACTATACGAGACTGAGAGGGTGATCAAATAGAAGAGTCTAGGAGACTCTGGGGTGATCTGACGGAGGAGTCTAGGAGACTGAGGGTTGAACTCATCGAGTATAGAAGACTAGGGGAGATCTGATAGAGGAGTCTAGGAGACTGAGGGCTGATCAGATAGAGGAGGCTAGGAGACTGAGGATTAATCTGATGGAGGAGTCTAGGAGACTGAGTGGTGATTTGATAGAGTATAGGAGACTGAGGGGTGATCAGATAGATGAGTATAGGAGACTGAAGGGTGATCTGATAGAGGAGTCCAGGAGACAGAGGGTTGATTAGATAGAGGAGTCTAGTAGACTGAGGGGTGATCTGATAGAGTATAGGAGACCGAGGGCTGATCAGATAGAGCAGATAAGATGACTGAGGTGTGATTAGATAGAGGAGTCTAGGAGACTGAGGGGTGATCTGATAGAGTATAGGAGACCGAGGAGTGATCAAATACAGGAGTCTAGGAGACGGAGGGGTGATCTGATAGAGGAGTCTAGGAGACTGAGGGGTGATCTGATAGAGTACAGGAGACCGAGGGGTGATCAAATAGAGGAGTCTAGGAGACTGAGGGGTGATCTGATATATAGGAGACCGAGGGGTGATCAGATAGAGGAGTCTAGGAGACTGAGGGGATATCTGATAGAGTATAGAAGACCGATGGGTGATCTGATAGAGGAGTTTAGGAGACTGTGGGCTGATATGATTGAGGAGTCTAGGAGACTGAGGGGTGTAGAGATAGAGGAGTCTAGGAGACTGAGGGGTGATCTGATAGAGTATAGGAGACTGAGGGCTGATCAGATAGAGCAGATAAAATGACTGAGGGGTCATCAGATAGAGGAGACTAGGAGACTGAGGGGTGATCTGATAGAGGAGGCTAGGAGACTGAGGGGTGATCTGATAGAGTATAGGAAACCGAGGGGTGATCAAATAGAGAAGTCTAGGAGTCGGATGGGTGATCTGATAGAGGAGTCTGTGAGACTGAGTGGTTATCTGATAAAGGAGTATACGAGACTGAGGGGTGATCAAATAGAGGAGTCTTGCAGACTCAGGGGTGATCTGATAGAGGAGTCTCGGAGACTGAGCGGTGATCAGATAAAGGAGTCTAGGAGACAGAGGTGTGATCTGATGGAGTATAGGAGACTGAGGGGTGATCTGATAGAATATAGGAAACTGAGGGGTGATCAGATAGAGGAGTCTAGGAGACTGAGGGGTGATCAGATAAAGGACTCTAGGAGACTGTGGGGTGATCTGATAGAGTATAGGAGACTGAGGTGTGATCAGATAGAGGAGTCTCGGAGACTGAGCGGTGATCAGATAAAGGAGTCTAGGAGACAGAGGTGTGATCTGATGCAGTATAGGAGACTGAGGGGTGATCTGATAGAATATAGGAGACTGAGGGGTGATCAGATAGAGGAGTCTAGGAGACTGAGGGGTGATCAGATAGAGGACTCTAGGAGACTGAGGGGTGATCAGATAGAGGAGTCTAGGAGACAGAGGGGTGATCTGATAGAGTATAGGAGACTGAGGGGTGATCAAATAGAGGAGTCTAGTAGACTCAGGGGTGATCTGATAGAGGAGTCTAGGAGACTGAGGGGAGATCTGATAGAGTATAAGAGACTGAGGGGTGATCAGATAGAGGAGTCTAGGAGACTTAGGGGTGATCAGATAGAGGAGTCTAGGAGACTGAGGGCTGATATGATAGAGGAGTCTAGGAGACTGAGGGGTGATCAGATAGAGGAGTCTAGGAGACTGAGGGGTGATCTGTTGGGGGAGTCTAGGAGACTGAGGGGTGATCTGATAGAGCAAAATAGGAGACTGAGGGGTGATCAGATAGAGGAGTCTCGGAGACTGAGGTGTGATCAGATAGAGGAGTCTCGGAGACTGAGCGGTGATCAGATAAAGGAGTCTAGGAGACAGAGGTGTGATCCGATGGAGTATAGGAGACTGAGGGGTGATCTGATAGAATATAGGAGACTGAGGGGTGATCAGATAGAGGAGTCTAGGAGACTGAGGGGTGATCAGATAGAGGACTCTAGGAGACTGAGGGGTGATCAGATAGAGGAGTCTAGGAGACAGAGGGGTGATCAAATAGAGGAGTCTAGTAGACTCAGGGGTGATCTGATAGAGGAGTCTAGGAGACTGAGCGGAGATCTGATAGAGTATAAGAGACTGAGGGGTGATCAGATAGAGGAGTCTAGGAGACTTAGGGGTGATCAGATAGAGGAGTCTAGGAGACTGAGGGCTGATATGATAGAGGAGTCTAGGAGACTGAGGGGTGATCAGATAGAGGAGTCTAGGAGACTGAGGGGTGATCAGATAGAGGAGTCTAGGAGACTGAGGGCTGATATGATAGAGGAGTCTAGGAGACGGACGGGTAATCAGATAGAGGAGTCTAGGAGACTGAGGGGTGATCTGATAGAGGAGTCCAGGAGACTGAGGGGTGATGAGATAGAGGAGTTGAGATGACTGAGGGGTGATCAGATAGAGTAGAGGAGACTGAGGGGTGTTGAGATAGAGGAGTCTAGGAGACTGAGGAGTGATCTGATACAGCAGTATAGGTGACTGAGGAGTGATATGATAGAGGAGTATAGGAGACTGAGGGGTGATCAGATTGAGGAGTCTAGGAGACTCTGGGGTGATCTGATGGGGGAGTCTAGGAGACTGAGGGGTGATCTGATAGAGGAGTCTCGGAGACTGAGGGGTGATCTGATAGAGGAGTATAGGAGACTGAGGGGTGATCTGATAGAGTACAGGAGACCGAGGGGTGATCAAATAGAGGAGTCTAGGAGACTGAGGGGTGATCTGATAGAGTATAGGAGACCGAGGGGTGATCAGATAGAGGAGTCTAGGAGACTGAGGGGATATCTGATAGAGTATAGAAGACCGATGGGTGATCTGATAGAGGAGTTTAGGAGACTGTGGGCTGATATGATTGAGGAGTCTAGGAGACTGAGGGGTGTAGAGATAGAGGAGTCTAGGAGACTGAGGGGTGATCTGATAGAGTATAGGAGACTGAGGGCTGATCAGATAGAGCAGATAAAATGACTGAGGGGTCATCAGATAGAGGAGACTAGGAGACTGAGGGGTGATCTGATAGAGGAGGCTAGGAGACTGAGGGGTGATCTGATAGAGTATAGGAAACCGAGGGGTGATCAAATAGAGAAGTCTAGGAGTCGGATGGGTGATCTGATAGAGGAGTCTGTGAGACTGAGTGGTTATCTGATAAAGGAGTATACGAGACTGAGGGGTGATCAAATAGAGGAGTCTTGCAGACTCAGGGGTGATCTGATAGAGGAGTCTCGGAGACTGAGCGGTGATCAGATAAAGGAGTCTAGGAGACAGAGGTGTGATCTGATGGAGTATAGGAGACTGAGGGGTGATCTGATAGAATATAGGAAACTGAGGGGTGATCAGATAGAGGAGTCTAGGAGACTGAGGGGTGATCAGATAAAGGACTCTAGGAGACTGTGGGGTGATCTGATAGAGTATAGGAGACTGAGGTGTGATCAGATAGAGGAGTCTCGGAGACTGAGCGGTGATCAGATAAAGGAGTCTAGGAGACAGAGGTGTGATCTGATGCAGTATAGGAGACTGAGGGGTGATCTGATAGAATATAGGAGACTGAGGGGTGATCAGATAGAGGAGTCTAGGAGACTGAGGGGTGATCAGATAGAGGACTCTAGGAGACTGAGGGGTGATCAGATAGAGGAGTCTAGGAGACAGAGGGGTGATCTGATAGAGTATAGGAGACTGAGGGGTGATCAAATAGAGGAGTCTAGTAGACTCAGGGGTGATCTGATAGAGGAGTCTAGGAGACTGAGGGGAGATCTGATAGAGTATAAGAGACTGAGGGGTGATCAGATAGAGGAGTCTAGGAGACTTAGGGGTGATCAGATAGAGGAGTCTAGGAGACTGAGGGCTGATATGATAGAGGAGTCTAGGAGACTGAGGGGTGATCAGATAGAGGAGTCTAGGAGACTGAGGGGTGATCTGTTGGGGGAGTCTAGGAGACTGAGGGGTGATCTGATAGAGCAAAATAGGAGACTGAGGGGTGATCAGATAGAGGAGTCTCGGAGACTGAGGTGTGATCAGATAGAGGAGTCTCGGAGACTGAGCGGTGATCAGATAAAGGAGTCTAGGAGACAGAGGTGTGATCCGATGGAGTATAGGAGACTGAGGGGTGATCTGATAGAATATAGGAGACTGAGGGGTGATCAGATAGAGGAGTCTAGGAGACTGAGGGGTGATCAGATAGAGGACTCTAGGAGACTGAGGGGTGATCAGATAGAGGAGTCTAGGAGACAGAGGGGTGATCTGATAGAGTATAGGAGACTGAGGGGTGATCAAATAGAGGAGTCTAGTAGACTCAGGGGTGATCTGATAGAGGAGTCTAGGAGACTGAGCGGAGATCTGATAGAGTATAAGAGACTGAGGGGTGATCAGATAGAGGAGTCTAGGAGACTTAGGGGTGATCAAATAGAGGAGTCTAGGAGACTGAGGGCTGATATGATAGAGGAGTCTAGGAGACTGAGGGGTGATCAGATAGAGGAGTCTAGGAGACTCAGGGGTGATCAGATAGAGGAGTCTAGGAGACTGAGGGCTGATATGATAGAGGAGTCTAGGAGACGGACGGGTAATCAGATAGAGGAGTCTAGGAGACTGAGGGGTGATCTGATAGAGGAGTCCAGGAGACTGAGGGGTGATGAGATAGAGGAGTTGAGATGACTGAGGGGTGATCAGATAGAGTAGAGGAGACTGAGGGGTGTTGAGATAGAGGAGTCTAGGAGACTGAGGAGTGATCTGATACAGCAGTATAGGTGACTGAGGAGTGATATGATAGAGGAGTATAGGAGACTGAGGGGTGATCAGATTGAGGAGTCTAGGAGACTCTGGGGTGATCTGATGGGGGAGTCTAGGAGACTGAGGGGTGATCTGATAGAGGAGTCTCGGAGACTGAGGGGTGATCTGATAGAGGAGTATAGGAGACTGAAGGGTGATCTGATAGAGGAGTATAGGAGACTGAGGGGTGAACTGTTAGAGTATAGGAGACTGAGGGGTGATCTGCTAGAGGAGTTTAGGAGACTGAAGGGTGATCTGATAGAGAAATATCGGATACTGAGGCCTATCTGATAGAGCAGAATAGCAGTCTGCGGGGTGATCAGTTAGAGGAGTATAGGAGACTGAGGTGTGATCAGATAGAAGTGTCTAGTAGACTGAGGGGTGATCTGATAAAGAAGTCTAGGAGACTGAGGGGTGATCTGATATTGGAGTCTAGGAGACTGAGTGGTGATCAGATAGAGGAATCTCGGATATTGAGGGGTGATCCGATAGAGAAGTATAGGAGACTGAAGGGTGATCTGATAGAGGAGTCCAGGAGACTGAGGGGTGATCTGATGGAGGAGTCTAGCAGACTCAGCGGTGATCAGATAGAGGAGTCTAGTAGACAGAGGAGTGATCTGATAGAGGAGTCTAGAAGACTGAGGGGTGATCTGATAGAGTATAGGAAACAGAGGGGTGATAAAATAGAGGAGTCTAGGAGACGGAGGGGTGATCTGATGGAGGAGTCTGTGAGACTGAGTGTTTCTCTGATAGAGGAGTATACGAGACTGAGGGGTGATCAAATAGAGGAGTCTAGTAGACTCAGGGGTGATCTGATAGAGGAGTCTAGTAGACTGAGGGGTGATCTGATAGATTATAGGAAACCGAGGGGTGATCTGATAGAGGAGTCTAGGAGACTGAGGGCTGATATGATAGAGGAGTCTACGAGACTGATGGGTGATCAAACAGAGGAGTCTAGTAGACTCAGGGCTGATCTGATAGAGGAGTCTAGGAGACTGAGGGGTGATCTGATAGAGTATAGGAGACTGAGGGGTGATCAGATAGAGGAGACTAGGAGACTGAGCGGTGATCAGATAGAGGAGTCTAGGAGACTGAGGGGCGATCTGATAGAGTATAGGAGACTGAGTGGTGATCAGATAGAGGAGTCTAGGAGACTGAGGGGTGATCTGATGGAGTATAGGAGACTGTGGGGTGATCAGATAAAGGAGTCAAGGAGACTGAGGGATGATCAGATAGAGGAGTCTACGAAACCGAGGGGTGATCAAATAGAGGAGTCTAGGAGACGTAGGGGTGATCTGATAGAGCCTAGGAGACTGAGGGGTGATCTGATAGAGCAAAATAGGAGACTGAGGGGTGATCAGATAGAGGAGTCTAGGAGACTGAGGGGTGATCAGATAGAGTATAGGAGACCGAGGGGTGATCAGATAGAGGAGTCTAGGAGACTGAGGGGTGATCTGATAGAATATAGGAGACCGAGGGGTGATCTGATAGAGGAATTTAGGAGACTGTGGGCTCATATGATAGAGGAGTCTAGGAGACTGAGGGGTGTTGAGATAGAAGAGTCTAGGAGACTCAGGGGTGTTGAGATAGAGGAGTATAGGAGACTGAGGGGAGATCTGATAGAGTATAGGAGACTGAGGGGTGATCAGATAGAGTAGAGGAGACTGAGGGGTGATCAGATAGAGGAGTCTAGGAGACTCTGGGGTGATCTGATAGAGGAGTCTAGGAGACTGAGGTGTGATCAGATAGAGGAGTCTAGGAGACTGAGGGGTGATCTGATAGAGGAGTATAGGAAACTGAAGGGTGATCAGATAGAGGAGTATAGGAGACTGAGGGGTGAACTGTTAGAGCATAGGAGACTGAGGGGTGATCTGATAGAGGAGTCTAGGAGACTGGGGTGATCTGATAGAGAAATATCGGATACTGAGGCCTATCTGATAGAGCAGAATAGCAGTCTGCGGGGTGATCAGTTAGAGGAGTATAGGAGACTGAGGTGTGATCAGATAGAAGTGTCTAGTAGACTGAGGGGTAATCTGATAAAGAAGTCTAGGAGACTGAGGGGTGATCTGATATTGGAGTCTAGGAGACTGAGTGGTGATCAGATAGAGGAGTCTCGGAGATTGAGGGGTGATCCGATAGAGAAGTATAGGAGACTGAAGGGTGATCTGATAGAGGAGTCTGTGAGACTGAGTGTTTCTCTGATAGAGGAGTATACGAGACTGAGGGGTGATCAAATAGAGGAGTATAGTAGACTCAGGGGTGATCTGATAGAGGAGTCTAGAAGACTGAGGGGTGATCTGATAGATTATAGGAAACCGAGGGGTGATCTGATAGAGGAGTCTAGGAGACTGAGGGCTGATATGATAGAGGAGTCTACGAGACTGATGGGTGATCAAACAGAGGAGTCTAGTAGACTCAGGGTTGATCTGATAGAGGAGTCTAGGAGACTGAGGGGTGATCTGATAGAGTATAGGAGACTGAGGGGTGATCAGATAGAGGAGACTAGGAGACTGAGCGGTGATCAGGTAGAGGAGTCTAGGAGACTGAGGGTCGATCTGATAGAGTATAGGAGACTGAGTGGTGATCAGATAGAGGAGTCTAGGAGACTGAGGGGTGATCTGATGGAGTATAGGAGACTGAGGGGTGATCAGATAGAGGAGTCTAGGAGTCTGAGGGGAGATCTGATAGAGTATAGGAGACTGAGGGGTGATCAGATAGAGTAGAGGAGACTGAGGGGTGATCAGATAGAGGAGTCTAGGAGACTCTGGGGTGATCTGATAGAGGAGTCTAGGAGACTGAGGTGTGATCAGATAGAGGAGTCTAGGAGACTGAGGGGTGATCTGATAGAGCAAAATAGGAGACTGAGGGGTGATCAGATAGAGGAGTCTCGGAGACTGAGGGGTGATCTGATAGAGTATAGGAGACCGAGGAGTGATCAAATACAGGAGTCTAGGAGACGGAGGGGTGATCTGATAGAGGAGTCTAGGAGACTGAGGGGTGATCTGATAGAGTACAGGAGACCGAGGGGTGATCAAATAGAGGAGTCTAGGAGACTGAGGGGTGATCTGATAGAGTATAGGAGACCGAGGGGTGATCAGATAGAGGAGTCTAGGAGACTGAGGGGTGATCTGATAGAGTATAGAAGACCGATGGGTGATCTGATAGAGGAGTTTAGGAGACTGTGGGCTGATATGATTGAGGAGTCTAGGAGACTGAGGGGTGTAGAGATAGAGGAGTCTAGGAGACTGAGGGGTGATCTGATAGAGTATAGGAGACTGAGGGCTGATCAGATAGAGCAGATAAAATGACTGAGGGGTCATCAGATAGAGGAAACTAGGAGACTGAGGGGTGATCTGATAGAGGAGGCTAGGAGACTGAGGGGTGATCTGATAAAGAAGTCTAGGAGACTGAGGGGTGATCTGATATTGGAGTCTAGGAGACTGAGTGGTGATCAGATAGAGGAGTCTCGGAGATTGAGGGGTGATCCGATAGAGAAGTATAGGAGACTGAAGGGTGATCTGATAGAGGAGTCCAGGAGACTGAGGGGTGATCTGATGGAGGAGTCTAGCAGACTCAGCGGTGATCAGATAGAGGAGTCTAGTAGACAGAGGAGTGATCTGATAGAGGAGTCTAGCAGACTGAGGGGTGATCTGATAGAGGAGTCTAGTAGACAGGGGTGATATGATGGATTAGAGGAGACAGAGGGGTGATCAGATAGAGCAGTGTGTGAGACTGAGGGGTGATCAAATAGAGGAGTCTAAGAGACGTAGGGGTGATCTGATAGAGGAGACTCGGAGAATGGTGGGAGATCAGATAAAGGAGTATAGGTGAATGAGGGGTGATGTGATAGAGGACTATACGAGACTGAGAGGGTGATCAAATAGAAGAGTCTAGGAGACTCTGGGGTGATCTGATGGAGGAGTCTAGGAGACTGAGGGTTGAACTCATCGAGTATAGAAGACTAGGGGAGATCTGATAGAGGAGTCTAGGAGACTGAGGGCTGATCAGATAGAGGAGGCTAGGAGACTGAGGATTCATCTGATGGAGGAGTCTAGGAGACTGAGTGGTGATTTGATAGAGTATAGGAGACTGAGGGGTGATCAGATAGATGAGTATAGGAGACTGAAGGGTGATCTGATAGAGGAGTCCAGGAGACAGAGGGTTGATTAGATAGAGGAGTCTAGTAGACTGAGGGGTGATCTGATAGAGTATAGGAGACAGAGGGCTGATCAGATAGAGCAGATAAGATGACTGAGGTGTGATTAGATAGAGGAGTCTAGGAGACTGAGGGGTGATCTGATAGAGTATAGGAGACCGAGGAGTGATCAAATACAGGAGTCTAGGAGACGGAGGGGTGATCTGATAGAGGAGTCTAGGAGACTGAGGGGTGATCTGATAGAGTATAGGAGACCGAGGGGTGATCAGATAGAGGAGTCTAGGAGACTGAGGGGATATCTGATAGAGTATAGAAGACCGATGGGTGATCTGATAGAGGAGTTTAGGAGACTGTGGGATGATATGACTGAGGAGTCTAGGAGACTGAGGGGTGTAGAGATAGAGGAGTCTAGGAGACTGAGGGGTGATCTGATAGAGTATAGGAGACTGAGGGCTGATCAGATAGAGCAGATAAAATGACTGAGGGGTCATCAGATAGAGGAGACTAGGAGACTGAGGGGTGATCTGATAGAGGAGGCTAGGAGACTGAGGGGTGATCTGATAGAGTATAGGAAACCGAGGGGTGATCAAATAGAGAAGTCTAGGAGTCGGATGGGTGATCTGATAGAGGAGTCTGTGAGACTGAGTGGTTATCTGATAAAGGAGTATACGAGACTGAGGGGTGATCAAATAGAGGAGTCTTGCAGACTCAGGGGTGATCTGATAGAGGAGTCTCGGAGACTGAGCGGTGATCAGATAAAGGAGTCTAGGAGACAGAGGTGTGATCTGATGGAGTATAGGAGACTGAGGGGTGATCTGATAGAATATAGGAAACTGAGGGGTGATCAGATAGAGGAGTCTAGGAGACTGAGCGGTGATCAGATAAAGGACTCTAGGAGACTGTGGGGTGATCTGATAGAGTATAGGAGACTGAGGTGTGATCAGATAGAGGAGTCTCGGAGACTGAGCGGTGATCAGATAAAGGAGTCTAGGAGACAGAGGTGTGATCTGATGCAGTATAGGAGACTGAGGGGTGATCTGATAGAATATAGGAGACTGAGGGGTGATCAGATAGAGGAGTCTAGGAGACTGAGGGGTGATCAGATAGAGGACTCTAGGAGACTGAGGGGTGATCAGATAGAGGAGTCTAGGAGACAGAGGGGTGATCTGATAGAGTATAAGAGACTGAGGGGTGATCAAATAGAGGAGTCTAGTAGACTCAGGGGTGATCTGATAGAGGAGTCTAGGAGACTGAGGGGAGATCTGATAGAGTATAAGAGACTGAGGGGTGATCAGATAGAGGAGTCTAGGAGACTTAGGGGTGATCAGATAGAGGAGTCTAGGAGACTGAGGGCTGATATGATAGACGAGTCTAGGAGACTGAGGGGTGATCAGATAGAGGAGTCTAGGAGACTGAGGGGTGATCTGTTGGGGGAGTCTAGGAGACTGAGGGGTGATCTGATAGAGCAAAATAGGAGACTGAGGGGTGATCAGATAGAGGAGTCTCGGAGACTGAGGTGTGATCAGATAGAGGAGTCTCGGAGACTGAGCGGTGATCAGATAAAGGAGTCTAGGAGACAGAGGTGTGATCCGATGGAGTATAGGAGACTGAGGGGTGATCTGATAGAATATAGGAGACTGAGGGGTGATCAGATAGAGGAGTCTAGGAGACTGAGGGGTGATCAGATAGAGGAGTCTAGGAGACTGAGGGGTGATCAGATAGAGGAGTCTAGGAGACAGAGGGGTGATCTGATAGAGTATAGGAGACTGAGGGGTGATCAAATAGAGGAGTCTAGTAGACTCAGGGGTGATCTGATAGAGGAGTCTAGGAGACTGAGCGGAGATCTGATAGAGTATAAGAGACTGAGGGGTGATCAGATAGAGGAGTCTAGGAGACTTAGGGGTGATCAGATAGAGGAGTCTAGGAGACTGAGGGCTGATATGATAGAGGAGTCTAGGAGACTGAGGGGTGATCAGATAGAGGAGTCTAGGAGACTGAGGGGTGATCAGATAGAGGAGTCTAGGAGACTGAGGGCTGATATGATAGAGGAGTCTAGGAGACGGACGGGTAATCAGATAGAGGAGTCTAGGAGACTGAGGGGTGATCTGATAGAGGAGTCCAGGAGACTGAGGGGTGATGAGATAGAGGAGTTGAGATGACTGAGGGGTGATCAGATAGAGTAGAGGAGACTGAGGGGTGTTGAGATAGAGGAGTCTAGGAGACTGAGGAGTGATCTGATACAGCAGTATAGGTGACTGAGGAGTGATATGATAGAGGAGTATAGGAGACTGAGGGGTGATCAGATTGAGGAGTCTAGGAGACTCTGGGGTGATCTGATGGGGGAGTCTAGGAGACTGAGGGGTGATCTGATAGAGGAGTCTCGGAGACTGAGGGGTGATCTGATAGAGGAGTATAGGAGACTGAAGGGTGATCTGATAGAGGAGTATAGGAGACTGAGGGGTGAACTGTTAGAGTATAGGAGACTGAGGGGTGATCTGCTAGAGGAGTTTAGGAGACTGAAGGGTGATCTGATAGAGAAATATCGGATACTGAGGCCTATCTGATAGAGCAGAATAGCAGTCTGCGGGGTGATCAGTTAGAGGAGTATAGGAGACTGAGGTGTGATCAGATAGAAGTGTCTAGTAGACTGAGGGGTGATCTGATAAAGAAGTCTAGGAGACTGAGGGGTGATCTGATATTGGAGTCTAGGAGACTGAGTGGTGATCAGATAGAGGAATCTCGGATATTGAGGGGTGATCCGATAGAGAAGTATAGGAGACTGAAGGGTGATCTGATAGAGGAGTCCAGGAGACTGAGGGGTGATCTGATGGAGGAGTCTAGCAGACTCAGCGGTGATCAGATAGAGGAGTCTAGTAGACAGAGGAGTGATCTGATAGAGGAGTCTAGAAGACTGAGGGGTGATCTGATAGAGTATAGGAAACAGAGGGGTGATAAAATAGAGGAGTCTAGGAGACGGAGGGGTGATCTGATGGAGGAGTCTGTGAGACTGAGTGTTTCTCTGATAGAGGAGTATACGAGACTGAGGGGTGATCAAATAGAGGAGTCTAGTAGACTCAGGGGTGATCTGATAGAGGAGTCTAGTAGACTGAGGGGTGATCTGATAGATTATAGGAAACCGAGGGGTGATCTGATAGAGGAGTCTAGGAGACTGAGGGCTGATATGATAGAGGAGTCTACGAGACTGATGGGTGATCAAACAGAGGAGTCTAGTAGACTCAGGGCTGATCTGATAGAGGAGTCTAGGAGACTGAGGGGTGATCTGATAGAGTATAGGAGACTGAGGGGTGATCAGATAGAGGAGTCTAGGAGACTGAGGGGTGATCTGATGGAGTATAGGAGACTGTGGGGTGATCAGATAAAGGAGTCAAGGAGACTGAGGGATGATCAGATAGAGGAGTCTACGAAACCGAGGGGTGATCAAATAGAGGAGTCTAGGAGACGTAGGGGTGATCTGATAGAGCCTAGGAGACTGAGGGGTGATCTGATAGAGCAAAATAGGAGACTGAGGGGTGATCAGATAGAGGAGTCTAGGAGACTGAGGGGTGATCAGATAGAGTATAGGAGACCGAGGGGTGATCAGATAGAGGAGTCTAGGAGACTGAGGGGTGATCTGATAGAATATAGGAGACCGAGGGGTGATCTGATAGAGGAATTTAGGAGACTGTGGGCTCATATGATAGAGGAGTCTAGGAGACTGAGGGGTGTTGAGATAGAAGAGTCTAGGAGACTCAGGGGTGTTGAGATAGAGGAGTATAGGAGACTGAGGGGAGATCTGATAGAGTATAGGAGACTGAGGGGTGATCAGATAGAGTAGAGGAGACTGAGGGGTGATCAGATAGAGGAGTCTAGGAGACTCTGGGGTGATCTGATAGAGGAGTCTAGGAGACTGAGGTGTGATCAGATAGAGGAGTCTAGGAGACTGAGGGGTGATCTGATAGAGGAGTATAGGAAACTGAAGGGTGATCAGATAGAGGAGTATAGGAGACTGAGGGGTGAACTGTTAGAGTATAGGAGACTGAGGGGTGATCTGATAGAGGAGTCTAGGAGACTGGGGTGATCTGATAGAGAAATATCGGATACTGAGGCCTATCTGATAGAGCAGAATAGCAGTCTGCGGGGTGATCAGTTAGAGGAGTATAGGAGACTGAGGTGTGATCAGATAGAAGTGTCTAGTAGACTGAGGGGTAATCTGATAAAGAAGTCTAGGAGACTGAGGGGTGATCTGATATTGGAGTCTAGGAGACTGAGTGGTGATCAGATAGAGGAGTCTCGGAGATTGAGGGGTGATCCGATAGAGAAGTATAGGAGACTGAAGGGTGATCTGATAGAGGAGTATACGAGACTGAGGGGTGATCAAATAGAGGAGTATAGTAGACTCAGGGGTGATCTGATAGAGGAGTCTAGAAGACTGAGGGGTGATCTGATAGATTATAGGAAACCGAGGGGTGATCTGATAGAGGAGTCTAGGAGACTGAGGGCTGATATGATAGAGGAGTCTACGAGACTGATGGGTGATCAAACAGAGGAGTCTAGTAGACTCAGGGCTGATCTGATAGAGGAGTCTAGGAGACTGAGGGGTGATCTGATAGAGTATAGGAGACTGAGGGGTGATCAGATAGAGGAGACTAGGAGACTGAGCGGTGATCAGATAGAGGAGTCTAGGAGACTGAGGGTCGATCTGATAGAGTATAGGAGACTGAGCGGTGATCAGATAGAGGAGTCTAGGAGACTGAGGGGTGATCTGATGGAGTATAGGAGACTGAGGGGTGATCAGATAGAGGAGTCTAGGAGACTGAGGGGAGATCTGATAGAGTATAGGAGACTGAGGGGTGATCAGATAGAGTAGAGGAGACTGAGGGGTGTTGAGATAGAGGAGTCTAGGAGACTGAGGAGTGATCTGATACAGCAGTATAGGAGACTGAGGGGTGATCAAATAGAGGAGTCTAGTAGACTCAGGGGTGATCTGATAGAGGAGTCTAGGAGACTGAGGGGAGATCTGATAGAGTATAAGAGACTGAGGGGTGATCAGCTAGAGGAGTCTAGGAGACTTAGGGGTGATCAGATAGAGGAGTCTAGGAGACTGAGGGCTGATATGATAGAGGAGTCTAGGAGACTGAGGGGTGATCAGATAGAGGAGTCTAGGAGACTGAGGGGTGATCTGTTGGGGGAGTCTAGGAGACTGAGGGGTGATCTGATAGAGCAAAATAGGAGACTGAGGGGTGATCAGATAGAGGAGTCTCGGAGACTGAGGTGTGATCAGATAGAGGAGTCTCGGAGACTGAGCGGTGATCAGATAAAGGAGTCTAGGAGACAGAGGTGTGATCCGATGGAGTATAGGAGACTGAGGGGTGATCTGATAGAATATAGGAGACTGAGGGGTGATCAGATAGAGGAGTCTAGGAGACTGAGGGGTGATCAGATAGAGGACTCTAGGAGACTGAGGGGTGATCAGATAGAGGAGTCTAGGAGACAGAGGGGTGATCTGATAGAGTATAGGAGACTGAGGGGTGATCAAATAGAGGAGTCTAGTAGACTCAGGGGTGATCTGATAGAGGAGTCTAGGAGACTGAGCGGAGATCTGATAGAGTATAAGAGACTGAGGGGTGATCAGATAGAGGAGTCTAGGAGACATAGGGGTGATCAGATAGAGGAGTCTAGGAGACTGAGGGCTGATATGATAGAGGAGTCTAGGAGACTGAGGGGTGATCAGATAGAGGAGTCTAGGAGACTGAGGGGTGATCAGATAGAGGAGTCTAGGAGACTGAGGGCTGATATGATAGAGGAGTCTAGGAGACGGACGGGTAATCAGATAGAGGAGTCTAGGAGACTGAGGGGTGATCTGATAGAGGAGTCCAGGAGACTGAGGGGTGATGAGATAGAGGAGTTGAGATGACTGAGGGGTGATCAGATAGAGTAGAGGAGACTGAGGGGTGTTGAGATAGAGGAGTCTAGGAGACTGAGGAGTGATCTGATACAGCAGTATAGGTGACTGAGGAGTGATATGATAGAGGAGTATAGGAGACTGAGGGGTGATCAGATTGAGGAGTCTAGGAGACTCTGGGGTGATCTGATGGGGGAGTCTAGGAGACTGAGGGGTGATCTGATAGAGGAGTCTCGGAGACTGAGGGGTGATCTGATAGAGGAGTATAGGAGACTGAAGGGTGATCTGATAGAGGAGTATAGGAGACTGAGGGGTGAACTGTTAGAGTATAGGAGACTGAGGGGTGATCTGCTAGAGGAGTTTAGGAGACTGAAGGGTGATCTGATAGAGAAATATCGGATACTGAGGCCTATCTGATAGAGCAGAATAGCAGTCTGCGGGGTGATCAGTTAGAGGAGTATAGGAGACTGAGGTGTGATCAGATAGAAGTGTCTAGTAGACTGAGGGGTGATCTGATAAAGAAGTCTAGGAGACTGAGGGGTGATCTGATATTGGAGTCTAGGAGACTGAGTGGTGATCAGATAGAGGAATCTCGGATATTGAGGGGTGATCCGATAGAGAAGTATAGGAGACTGAAGGGTGATCTGATAGAGGAGTCCAGGAGACTGAGGGGTGATCTGATGGAGGAGTCTAGCAGACTCAGCGTTGATCAGATAGAGGAGTCTAGTAGACAGAGGAGTGATCTGATAGAGGAGTCTAGAAGACTGAGGGGTGATCTGATAGAGTATAGGAAACAGAGGGGTGATAAAATAGAGGAGTCTAGGAGACGGAGGGGTGATCTGATGGAGGAGTCTGTGAGACTGAGTGTTTCTCTGATAGAGGAGTATACGAGACTGAGGGGTGATCAAATAGAGGAGTCTAGTAGACTCAGGGGTGATCTGATAGAGGAGTCTAGTAGACTGAGGGGTGATCTGATAGATTATAGGAAACCGAGGGGTGATCTGATAGAGGAGTCTAGGAGACTGAGGGCTGATATGATAGAGGAGTCTACGAGACTGATGGGTGATCAAACAGAGGAGTCTAGTAGACTCAGGGCTGATCTGATAGAGGAGTCTAGGAGACTGAGGGCTGATCAGAAAGAGGAGGCTAGGAGACTGAGGATTAATCTGATGGAGGAGTCTAGGAGACTGAGTGGTGATTTGATAGAGTATAGGAGACTGAGGGGTGATCAGATAGATGAGTATAGGAGACTGAAGGGTGATCTGATAGAGGAGTCCAGGAGACAGAGGGTTGATTAGATAGAGGAGTCTAGGAGACTGAGGTGTGATCAGATAGAGGAGTCTAGGAGACTGAGGGGTGATCTGATGGAGTATAGGAGACTGTGGGGTGATCAGATAAAGGAGTCAAGGAGACTGAGGGATGATCAGATAGAGGAGTCTACGAAACCGAGGGGTGATCAAATAGAGGAGTCTAGGAGACGTAGGGGTGATCTGATAGAGCCTAGGAGACTGAGGGGTGATCTGATAGAGCAAAATAGGAGACTGAGGGGTGATCAGATAGAGGAGTCTAGGAGACTGAGGGGTGATCAGATAGAGTATAGGAGACCGAGGGGTGATCAGATAGAGGAGTCTAGGAGACTGAGGGGTGATCTGATAGAATATAGGAGACCGAGGGGTGATCTGATAGAGGAATTTAGGAGACTGTGGGCTCATATGATAGAGGAGTCTAGGAGACTGAGGGGTGTTGAGATAGAAGAGTCTAGGAGACTCAGGGGTGTTGAGATAGAGGAGTATAGGAGACTGAGGGGAGATCTGATAGAGTATAGGAGACTGAGGGGTGAACTGTTAGAGTATAGGAGACTGAGGGGTGATCTGATAGAGGAGTCTAGGAGACTGGGGTGATCTGATAGAGAAATATCGGATACTGAGGCCTATCTGATAGAGCAGAATAGCAGTCTGCGGGGTGATCAGTTAGAGGAGTATAGGAGACTGAGGTGTGATCAGATAGAAGTGTCTAGTAGACTGAGGGGTAATCTGATAAAGAAGTCTAGGAGACTGAGGGGTGATCTGATATTGGAGTCTAGGAGACTGAGTGGTGATCAGATAGAGGAGTCTCGGAGATTGAGGGGTGATCCGATAGAGAAGTATAGGAGACTGAAGGGTGATCTGATAGAGGAGTCTGTGAGACTGAGTGTTTCTCTGATAGAGGAGTATACGAGACTGAGGGGTGATCAAATAGAGGAGTATAGTAGACTCAGGGGTGATCTGATAGAGGAGTCTAGAAGACTGAGGGGTGATCTGATAGATTATAGGAAACCGAGGGGTGATCTGATAGAGGAGTCTAGGAGACTGAGGGCTGATATGATAGAGGAGTCTACGAGACTGATGGGTGATCAAACAGAGGAGTCTAGTAGACTCAGGGCTGATCTGATAGAGGAGTCTAGGAGACTGAGGGGTGATCTGATAGAGTATAGGAGACTGAGGGGTGATCAGATAGAGGAGACTAGGAGACTGAGCGGTGATCAGATAGAGGAGTCTAGGAGACTGAGGGTCGATCTGATAGAGTATAGGAGACTGAGTGGTGATCAGATAGAGGAGTCTAGGAGACTGAGGGGTGATCTGATGGAGTATAGGAGACTGAGGGGTGATCAGATAGAGGAGTCTAGGAGACTGAGGGGAGATCTGATAGAGTATAGGAGACTGAGGGGTGATCAGATAGAGTAGAGGAGACTGAGGGGTGTTGAGATAGAGGAGTCTAGGAGACTGAGGAGTGATCTGATACAGCAGTATAGGAGACTGAGGAGTGATATGA
This sequence comes from Hemitrygon akajei, assembly GCF_048418815.1. Classification (NCBI taxonomy): domain Eukaryota; kingdom Metazoa; phylum Chordata; class Chondrichthyes; order Myliobatiformes; family Dasyatidae; genus Hemitrygon; species Hemitrygon akajei. Next base: position 74,912,558 of record NC_133130.1, on the reverse strand, counting down.
TAGAGGAGTATAGGAGACTGAGGGGTGATCAAATAGAGGAGTCTAGTAGACTCAGGGGTGATCTGATAGAGGAGTCTAGGAGACTGAGGGGAGATCTGATAGAGTATAAGAGACTGAGGGGTGATCAGATAGAGGAGTCTAGGAGACTTAGGGGTGATCAGATAGAGGAGTCTAGGAGACTGAGGGCTGATATGATAGAGGAGTCTAGGAGACTGAGGGGTGATCAGATAGAGGAGTCTAGGAGACTGAGGGGTGATCTGTTGGGGGAGTCTAGGAGACTGAGGGGTGATCTGATAGAGCAAAATAGGAGACTGAGGGGTGATCAGATAGAGGAGTCTCGGAGACTGAGGTGTGATCAGATAGAGGAGTCTCGGAGACTGAGCGGTGATCAGATAAAGGAGTCTAGGAGACAGAGGTGTGATCCGATGGAGTATAGGAGACTGAGGGGTGATCTGATAGAATATAGGAGACTGAGGGGTGATCAGATAGAGGAGTCTAGGAGACTGAGGGGTGATCAGATAGAGGACTCTTGGAGACTGAGGGGTGATCAGATAGAGGAGTCTAGGAGACAGAGGGGTGATCTGATAGAGTATAGGAGACTGAGGGGTGATCAAATAGAGGAGTCTAGTAGACTCAGGGGTGATCTGATAGAGGAGTCTAGGAGACTGAGCGGAGATCTGATAGAGTATAAGAGACTGAGGGGTGATCAGATAGAGGAGTCTAGGAGACTTAGGGGTGATCAGATAGAGGAGTCTAGGAGACTGAGGGCTGATATGATAGAGGAGTCTAGGAGACTGAGGGGTGATCAGATAGAGGAGTCTAGGAGACTGAGGGGTGATCAGATAGAGGAGTCTAGGAGACTGAGGGCTGATATGATAGAGGAGTCTAGGAGACGGACGGGTAATCAGATAGAGGAGTCTAGGAGACTGAGGGGTGATCTGATAGAGGAGTCCAGGAGACTGAGGGGTGATGAGATAGAGGAGTTGAGATGACTGAGGGGTGATCAGATAGAGTAGAGGAGACTGAGGGGTGTTGAGATAGAGGAGTCTAGGAGACTGAGGAGTGATCTGATACAGCAGTATAGGTGACTGAGGAGTGATATGATAGAGGAGTATAGGAGACTGAGGGGTGATCAGATTGAGGAGTCTAGGAGACTCTGGGGTGATCTGATGGGGGAGTCTAGGAGACTGAGGGGTGATCTGATAGAGGAGTCTCGGAGACTGAGGGGTGATCTGATAGAGGAGTATAGGAGACTGAAGGGTGATCTGATAGAGGAGTATAGGAGACTGAGGGGTGAACTGTTAGAGTATAGGAGACTGAGGGGTGATCTGCTAGAGGAGTTTAGGAGACTGAAGGGTGATCTGATAGAGAAATATCGGATACTGAGGCCTGTCTGATAGAGCAGAATAGCAGTCTGCGGGGTGATCAGTTAGAGGAGTATAGGAGACTGAGGTGTGATCAGATAGAAGTGTCTAGTAGACTGAGGGGTGATCTGATAAAGAAGTCTAGGAGACTGAGGGGTGATCTGATATTGGAGTCTAGGAGACTGAGTGGTGATCAGATAGAGGAATCTCGGATATTGAGGGGTGATCCGATAGAGAAGTATAGGAGACTGAAGGGTGATCTGATAGAGGAGTCCAGGAGACTGAGGGGTGATCTGATGGAGGAGTCTAGCAGACTCAGCGGTGATCAGATAGAGGAGTCTAGTAGACAGAGGAGTGATCTGATAGAGGAGTCTAGAAGACTGAGGGGTGATCTGATAGAGTATAGGAAACAGAGGGGTGATAAAATAGAGGAGTCTAGGAGACGGAGGGGTGATCTGATGGAGGAGTCTGTGAGACTGAGTGTTTCTCTGATAGAGGAGTATACGAGACTGAGGGGTGATCAAATAGAGGAGTCTAGTAGACTCAGGGGTGATCTGATAGAGGAGTCTAGTAGACTGAGGGGTGATCTGATAGATTATAGGAAACCGAGGGGTGATCTGATAGAGGAGTCTAGGAGACTGAGGGCTGATATGATAGAGGAGTCTACGAGACTGATGGGTGATCAAACAGAGGAGTCTAGTAGACTCAGGGCTGATCTGATAGAGGAGTCTAGGAGACTGAGGGGTGATCTGATAGAGTATAGGAGACTGAGGGGTGATCAGATAGAGGAGACTAGGAGACTGAGCGGTGATCAGATAGAGGAGTCTAGGAGACTGAGGGGCGATCTGATAGAGTATAGGAGACTGAGTGGTGATCAGATAGAGGAGTCTAGGAGACTGAGGGGTGATCTGATGGAGTATAGGAGACTGTGGGGTGATCAGATAAAGGAGTCAAGGAGACTGAGGGATGATCAGATAGAGGAGTCTACGAAACCGAGGGGTGATCAAATAGAGGAGTCTAGGAGACGTAGGGGTGATCTGATAGAGCCTAACAGACTGAGGGGTGATCTGATAGAGCAAAATAGGAGACTGAGGGGTGATCAGATAGAGGAGTCTAGGAGACTGAGGGGTGATCAGATAGAGTATAGGAGACCGAGGGGTGATCAGATAGAGGAGTCTAGGAGACTGAGGGGTGATCTGATAGAATATAGGAGACCGAGGGGTGATCTGATAGAGGAATTTAGGAGACTGTGGGCTCATATGATAGAGGAGTCTAGGAGACTGAGGGGTGTTGAGATAGAAGAGTCTAGGAGACTCAGGGGTGTTGAGATAGAGGAGTATAGGAGACTGAGGGGAGATCTGATAGAGTATAGGAGACTGAGGGGTGATCAGATAGAGTAGAGGAGACTGAGGGGTGATCAGATAGAGGAGTCTAGGAGACTCTGGGGTGATCTGATAGAGGAGTCTAGGAGACTGAGGTGTGATCAGATAGAGGAGTCTAGGAGACTGAGGGGTGATCTGATAGAGGAGTATAGGAAACTGAAGGGTGATCAGATAGAGGAGTATAGGAGACTGAGGGGTGAACTGTTAGAGTATAGGAGACTGAGGGGTGATCTGATAGAGGAGTCTAGGAGACTGGGGTGATCTGATAGAGAAATATCGGATACTGAGGCCTATCTGATAGAGCAGAATAGCAGTCTGCGGGGTGATCAGTTAGAGGAGTATAGGAGACTGAGGTGTGATCAGATAGAAGTGTCTAGTAGACTGAGGGGTAATCTGATAAAGAAGTCTAGGAGTCTGAGGGGTGATCTGATATTGGAGTCTAGGAGACTGAGTGGTGATCAGATAGAGGAGTCTCGGAGATTGAGGGGTGATCCGATAGAGAAGTATAGGAGACTGAAGGGTGATCTGATAGAGGAGTCTGTGAGACTGAGTGTTTCTCTGATAGAGGAGTATACGAGACTGAGGGGTGATCAAATAGAGGAGTATAGTAGACTCAGGGGTGATCTGATAGAGGAGTCTAGAAGACTGAGGGGTGATCTGATAGATTATAGGAAACCGAGGGGTGATCTGATAGAGGAGTCTAGGAGACTGAGGGCTGATATGATAGAGGAGTCTACGAGACTGATGGGTGATCAAACAGAGGAGTCTAGTAGACTCAGGGCTGATCTGATAGAGGAGTCTAGGAGACTGAGGGGTGATCTGATAGAGTATAGGAGACTGAGGGGTGATCAGATAGAGGAGACTAGGAGACTGAGCGGTGATCAGATAGAGGAGTCTAGGAGACTGAGGGTCGATCTGATAGAGTATAGGAGACTGAGTGGTGATCAGATAGAGGAGTCTAGGAGACTGAGGGGTGATCTGATGGAGTATAGGAGACTGAGGGGTGATCAGATAGAGGAGTCTAGGAGACTGAGGGGAGATCTGATAGAGTATAGGAGACTGAGGGGTGATCAGATAGAGTAGAGGAGACTGAGGGGTGTTGAGATAGAGGAGTCTAGGAGACTGAGGAGTGATCTGATACAGCAGTATAGGAGACTGAGGAGTGATATGATAGAGGAGTATAGGAGACTGAGGGGTGATCAGATAGAGGAGTCTAGGAGACTCTGGGGTGATCTGATAGAGGAGTCTAGGAGACTGAGGTGTGATCAGATAGAGGAGTCTAGGAGACTGAGGGGTGATCTGATAGAGCAAAATAGGAGACTGAGGGGTGATCAGATAGAGGAGTCTCGGAGACTGAGGGGTGATCTGATAGAGTATAGGAGACCGAGGAGTGATCAAATACAGGAGTCTAGGAGACGGAGGGGTGATCTGATAGAGGAGTCTAGGAGACTGAGGGGTGATCTGATAGAGTACAGGAGACCGAGGGGTGATCAAATAGAGGAGTCTAGGAGACTGAGGGGTGATCTGATAGAGTATAGGAGACCGAGGGGTGATCAGATAGAGGAGTCTAGGAGACTGAGGGGTGATCTGATAGAGTATAGAAGACCGATGGGTGATCTGATAGAGGAGTTTAGGAGACTGTGGGCTGATATGATTGAGGAGTCTAGGAGACTGAGGGGTGTAGAGATAGAGGAGTCTAGGAGACTGAGGGGTGATCTGATAGAGTATAGGAGACTGAGGGCTGATCAGATAGAGCAGATAAAATGACTGAGGGGTCATCAGATAGAGGAAACTAGGAGACTGAGGGGTGATCTGATAGAGGAGGCTAGGAGACTGAGGGGTGATCTGATAAAGAAGTCTAGGAGACTGAGGGGTGATCTGATATTGGAGTCTAGGAGACTGAGTGGTGATCAGATAGAGGAGTCTCGGAGATTGAGGGGTGATCCGATAGAGAAGTATAGGAGACTGAAGGGTGATCTGATAGAGGAGTCCAGGAGACTGAGGGGTGATCTGATGGAGGAGTCTAGCAGACTCAGCGGTGATCAGATAGAGGAGTCTAGTAGACAGAGGAGTGATCTGATAGAGGAGTCTAGCAGACTGAGGGGTGATCTGATAGAGGAGTCTAGTAGACAGGGGTGATATGATGGATTAGAGGAGACAGAGGGGTGAACAGATAGAGCAGTGTATGAGACTGAGGGGTGATCAAATAGAGGAGTCTAAGAGACGTAGGGGTGATCTGATAGAGGAGACTCGGAGAATGGTGGGAGATCAGATAAAGGAGTATAGGTGACTGAGGGGTGATGTGATAGAGGACTATACGAGACTGAGAGGGTGATCAAATAGAAGAGTCTAGGAGACTCTGGGGTGATCTGATGGAGGAGTCTAGGAGACTGAGGGTTGAACTCATCGAGTATAGAAGACTAGGGGAGATCTGATAGAGGAGTCTAGGAGACTGAGGGCTGATCAGATAGAGGAGGCTAGGAGACTGAGGATTAATCTGATGGAGGAGTCTAGGAGACTGAGTGGTGATTTGATAGAGTATAGGAGACTGAGGGGTGATCAGATAGATGAGTATAGGAGACTGAAGGGTGATCTGATAGAGGAGTCCAGGAGACAGAGGGTTGATTAGATAGAGGAGTCTAGTAGACTGAGGGGTGATCTGATAGAGTATAGGAGACCGAGGGCTGATCAGATAGAGCAGATAAGATGACTGAGGTGTGATTAGATAGAGGAGTCTACGAGACTGAGGGGTGATCTGATAGAGTATAGGAGACCGAGGAGTGATCAAATACAGGAGTCTAGGAGACGGAGGGGTGATCTGATAGAGGAGTCTAGGAGACTGAGGGGTGATCTGATAGAGTACAGGAGACTGAGGGGTGATCAAATAGAGGAGTCTAGGAGACTGAGGGGTGATCTGATAGAGTATAGGAGACCGAGGGGTGATCAGATAGAGGAGTCTAGGAGACTGAGGGGTGATCTGATAGAGTATAGAAGACCGATGGGTGATCTGATACAGGAGTTTAGGAGACTGTGGGCTGATATGATTGAGGAGTCTAGGAGACTGAGGGGTGTAGAGATAGAGGAGTCTAGGAGACTGAGGGGTGAACTGATAGAGTATAGGAGACTGAGGGCTGATCAGATAGAGCAGATAAAATGACTGAGGGGTCATCAGATAGAGGAGACTAGGAGACTGAGGGGTGATCTGATAGAGGAGGCTAGGAGACTGAGGGGTGATCTGATAGAGTATAGGAAACCGAGGGGTGATCAAATAGAGAAGTCTAGGAGTCGGATGGGTGATCTGATAGAGGAGTCTGTGAGACTGAGTGGTTATCTGATAAAGGAGTATACGAGACTGAGGGGTGATCAAATAGAGGAGTCTTGCAGACTCAGGGGTGATCTGATAGAGGAGTCTCGGAGACTGAGCGGTGATCAGATAAAGGAGTCTAGGAGACAGAGGTGTGATCTGATGGAGTATAGGAGACTGAGGGGTGATCTGATAGAATATAGGAGACTGAGAGGTAATCAGATAGAGGAGTCTAGGAGACTGAGGGGTGATCAGATAGAGGACTCTAGGAGACTGAGGGGTGATCAGATAGAGGAGTCTAGGAGACAGAGGGGTGATCTGATAGAGTATAGGAGACTGAGGGGTGATCAAATAGAGGAGTCTAGTAGACTCAGGGGTGATCTGATAGAGGAGTCTAGGAGACTGAGGGCTGATATGATAGAGGAGTCTAGGAGACTGAGGGGTGATCAGATAGAGGAGTCTAGGAGACTGAGGGGTGATCAGATAGAGGAGTCTAGGAGACTGAGGGCTGATATGATAGAGGAGTCTAGGAGACGGACGGGTAATCAGATAGAGGAGTCTAGGAGACTGAGGGGTGATCTGATAGAGGAGTTCAGGAGACTGAGGGGTGATGAGATAGAGGAGTTGAGATGACTGAGGGGTGATCAGATAGAGTAGAGGAGACTGAGGGGTGTTGAGATAGAGGAGTCTAGGAGACTGAGGAGTGATCTGATACAGCAGTATAGGTGACTGAGGAGTGATATGATAGAGGAGTATAGGAAACTGAGGGGTGATCCGATAGAGGAGTCTAGGAGACTCTGGGGTGATCTGATGGGGGAGTCTAGGAGACTGAGGGGTGATCAGATAGAGCAGTGTATGAGACTGAGGGGTGATCAAATAGAGGAGTCTAAGAGACGTAGGGGTGATCTGATAGAGGAGACTCGGAGAATGGTGGGAGATCAGATAAAGGAGTATAGGTGACTGAGGGGTGATATGATAGAGGACTATACGAGACTGAGAGGGTGATCAAATAGAAGAGTCTAGGAGACTCTGGGGTGATCTGATGGAGGAGTCTAGGAGACTGAGGGTTGAACTCATCGAGTATAGAAGACTAGGGGAGATCTGATAGAGGAGTCTAGGAGACTGAGGGCTGATCAGATAGAGGAGGCTAGGAGACTGAGGATTAATCTGATGGAGGAGTCTAGGAGACTGAGTGGTGATTTGATAGAGTATAGGAGACTGAGGGGTGATCAGATAGATGAGTATAGGAGACTGAAGGGTGATCTGATAGAGGAGTCCAGGAGACAGAGGGTTGATTAGATAGAGGAGTCTAGTAGACTGAGGGGTGATCTGATAGAGTATAGGAGACCGAGGGCTGATCAGATAGAGCAGATAAGATGACTGAGGTGTGATTAGATAGAGGAGTCTAGGAGACTGAGGGGTGATCTGATAGAGTATAGGAGACCGAGGAGTGATCAAATACAGGAGTCTAGGAGACGGAGGGGTGATCTGATAGAGGAGTCTAGGAGACTGAGGGGTGATCTGATAGAGTACAGGAGACCGAGGGGTGATCAAATAGAGGAGTCTAGGAGACTGAGGGGTGATCTGATAGAGTATAGGAGACCGAGGGGTGATCAGATAGAGGAGTCTAGGAGACTGAGGGGTGATCTGATAGAGTATAGAAGACCGATGGGTGATCTGATAGAGGAGTTTAGGAGACTGTGGGCTGATATGATTGAGGAGTCTAGGAGACTGAGGGGTGTAGAGATAGAGGAGTCTAGGAGACTGAGGGGTGATCTGATAGAGTATAGGAGACTGAGGGCTGATCAGATAGAGCAGATAAAATGACTGAGGGGTCATCAGATAGAGGAGACTAGGAGACTGAGGGGTGATCTGATAGAGGAGGCTAGGAGACTGAGGGGTGATCTGATAGAGTATAGGAAACCGAGGGGTGATCAAATAGAGAAGTCTAGGAGTCGGATGGGTGATCTGATAGAGGAGTCTGTGAGACTGAGTGGTTATCTGATAAAGGAGTATACGAGACTGAGGGGTGATCAAATAGAGGAGTCTTGCAGACTCAGGGGTGATCTGATAGAGGAGTCTCGGAGACTGAGCGGTGATCAGATAAAGGAGTCTAGGAGACAGAGGTGTGATCTGATGGAGTATAGGAGACTGAGGGGTGATCTGATAGAATATAGGAAACTGAGGGGTGATCAGATAGAGGAGTCTAGGAGACTGAGGGGTGATCAGATAAAGGACTCTAGGAGACTGTGGGGTGATCTGATAGAGTATAGGAGACTGAGGTGTGATCAGATAGAGGAGTCTCGGAGACTGAGCGGTGATCAGATAAAGGAGTCTAGGAGACAGAGGTGTGATCTGATGGAGTATAGGAGACTGAGGGGTGATCTGATAGAATATAGGAGACTGAGGGGTGATCAGATAGAGGAGTCTAGGAGACTGAGGGGTGATCAGATAGAGGACTCTAGGAGACTGAGGGGTGATCAGATAGAGGAGTCTAGGAGACTGAGGGGTGATCTGATAGAGTATAGGAGACTGAGGGGTGATCAAATAGAGGAGTCTAGGAGACTGAGGGCTGATATGATAGAGGAGTCTAGGAGACTGAGGGGTGATCAGATAGAGGAGTCTAGGAGACTGAGGGGTGATCAGATAGAGGAGTCTAGGAGACTGAGGGCTGATATGATAGAGGAGTCTAGGAGACGGACGGGTAATCAGATAGAGGAGTCTAGGAGACTGAGGGGTGATCTGATAGAGGAGTTCAGGAGACTGAGGGGTGATGAGATAGAGGAGTTGAGATGACTGAGGGGTGATCAGATAGAGTAGAGGAGACTGAGGGGTGTTGAGATAGAGGAGTCTAGGAGACTGAGGAGTGATCTGATACAGCAGTATAGGTGACTGAGGAGTGATATGATAGAGGAGTATAGGAAACTGAGGGGTGATCAGATAGAGGAGTCTAGGAGACTCTGGGGTGATCTGATGGGGGTCTAGGAGACTGAGGGGTGATCTGATAGAGCAAAATAGGAGACTGAGGGGTGATCAGATAGAGGAGTCTCGGAGACTGAGGTGTGATCAGATAGAAGAGTCTCGGAGACTGAGCGGTGATCAGATAAAGGAGTCTAGGAGACAGAGGTGTGATCCGATGGAGTATAGGAGACTGAGGGGTGATCTGATAGAATATAGGAGACTGAGGGGTGATCAGATAGAGGAGTCTAGGAGACAGAGGGGTGATCTGATAGAGTATAGGAGACTGAGGGGTGATCAAATAGAGCAGTCTAGTAGACTCAGGGGTGATCTGATAGAGGAGTCTAGGAGACTGAGCGGAGATCTGATAGAGTATAAGAGACTGAGGGGTGATCAGATAGAGGAGTCTAGGAGACTTAGGGGTGATCAGATAGAGGAGTCTAGGAGACTGAGGGCTGATATGATAGAGGAGTCTAGGAGACTGAGGGGTGATCAGATAGAGGAGTCTAGGAGACTGAGGGGTGATCAGATAGAGGAGTCTAGGAGACTGAGGGCTGATATGATAGAGGAGTCTAGGAGACGGACGGGTAATCAGATAGAGGAGTCTAGGAGACTGAGGGGTGATCTGATAGAGGAGTCCAGGAGACTGAGGGGTGATGAGATAGAGGAGTTGAGATGACTGAGGGGTGATCAGATAGAGTAGAGGAGACTGAGGGGTGTTGAGATAGAGGAGTCTAGGAGACTGAGGAGTGATCTGATACAGCAGTATAGGTGACTGAGGAGTGATATGATAGAGGAGTATAGGAGACTGAGGGGTGATCAGATAGAGGAGTCTCGGAGACTGAGGGGTGATCTGATAGAGGAGTATAGGAGACTGAAGGGTGATCTGATAGAGGAGTATAGGAGACTGAGGGGTGAACTGTTAGAGTATAGGAGACTGAGGGGTGATCTGCTAGAGGAGTTTAGGAGACTGAAGGGTGATCTGATAGAGAAATATCGGATACTGAGGCCTATCTGATAGAGCAGAACAGCAGTCTGCGGGGTGATCAGTTAGAGGAGTATAGGAGACTGAGGTGTGATCAGATAGAAGTGTCTAGTAGACTGAGGGGTGATCTGATAAAGAAGTCTAGGAGACTGAGGGGTGATCTGATATTGGAGTCTAGGAGACTGAGTGGTGATCAGATAGAGGAATCTCGGATATTGAGGGGTGATCCGATAGAGAAGTATAGGAGACTGAAGGGTGATCTGATAGAGGAGTCCAGGAGACTGAGGGGTGATCTGATGGAGGAGTCTAGCAGACTCAGCGGTGATCAGATAGAGGAGTCTAGTAGACAGAGGAGTGATCTGATAGAGGAGTCTAGAAGACTGAGGGGTGATCTGATAGAGTATAGGAAACAGAGGGGTGATAAAATAGAGGAGTCTAGGAGACGGAGGGGTGATCTGATGGAGGAGTCTGTGAGACTGATTGTTTCTCTGATAGAGGAGTATACGAGACTGAGGGGTGATCAAATAGAGGAGTCTAGTAGACTCAGGGGTGATCTGATAGAGGAGTCTAGTAGACTGAGGGGTGATCTGATAGATTATAGGAAACCGAGGGGTGATCTGATAGAGGAGTCTAGGAGACTGAGGGCTGATCTGATAGAGGAGTCTAGGAGACTGAGGGGTGATCTGATAGAGTTTAGGAGACTGAGGGGTCATCAGATAGAGGAGACTAGGAGACTGAGCGGTGAATAGATAGAGGAGTCTAGGAGACTGAGGGGCGATCTGATAGAGTATAGGAGACTGAGTGGTGATCAGATAGAGGAGTCTAGGAGACTGAGGGGTGATCTGATGGAGTATAGGAGACTGTGGGGTGATCAGATAAAGGAGTCAAGGAGACTGAGGAATGATCAGATAGAGGAGTCTACGAAACCGAGGGGTGATCAAATAGAGGAGTCTAGGAGACGTAGGGGTGATCTGATAGAGCCTAGGAGACTGAGGGGTGATCTGATAGAGCAAAATAGGAGACTGAGGGGTGATCAGATAGAGGAGTCTAGGAGACTGAGGGGTGATCAGATAGAGTATAGGAGACCGAGGGGTGATCAGATAGAGGAGTCTAGGAGACTGAGGGGTGATCTGATAGAATATAGGAGACCGAGGGGTGATCTGATAGAGGAATTTAGGAGACTGTGGGCTCATATGATAGAGGAGTCTAGGAGACTGAGGGGTGTTGAGATAGAAGAGTCTAGGAGACTCAGGGGTGTTGAGATAGAGGAGTATAGGAGACTGAGGGGAGATCTGATAGAGTATAGGAGACTGAGGGGTGATCAGATAGAGTAGAGGAGACTGAGGGGTGATCAGATAGAGGAGTCTAGGAGACTCTGGGGTGATCTGATAGAGGAGTCTAGGAGACTGAGGTGTGATCAGATAGAGGAGTCTAGGAGACTGAGGGGTGATCTGATAGAGCAAAATAGGAGACTGAGGGGTGATCAGATAGAGGAGTCTCGGAGACTGAGGGGTGATCTGATAGAGGAGTATAGGAAACTGAAGGGTGATCAGATAGAGGAGTATAGGAGACTGAGGGGTGAACTGTTAGAGTATAGGAGACTGAGGGGTGATCTGATAGAGGAGTCTAGGAGACTGGGGTGATCTGATAGAGAAATATCGGATACTGAGGCCTATCTGATAGAGCAGAATAGCAGTCTGCGGGGTGATCAGTTAGAGGAGTATAGGAGACTGAGGTGTGATCAGATAGAAGTGTCTAGTAGACTGAGGGGTAATCTGATAAAGAAGTCTAGGAGACTGAGGGGTGATCTGATATTGGAGTCTAGGAGACTGAGTGGTGATCAGATAGAGGAGTCTCGGAGATTGAGGGGTGATCCGATAGAGAAGTATAGGAGACTGAAGGGTGATCTGATAGAGGAGTCTGTGAGACTGAGTGTTTCTCTGATAGAGGAGTATACGAGACTGAGGGGTGATCAAATAGAGGAGTATAGTAGACTCAGGGGTGATCTGATAGAGGAGTCTAGAAGACTGAGGGGTGATCTGATAGATTATAGGAAACCGAGGGGTGATCTGATAGAGGAGTCTAGGAGACTGAGGGCTGATATGATAGAGGAGTCTACGAGACTGATGGGTGATCAAACAGAGGAGTCTAGTAGACTCAGGGCTGATCTGATAGAGGAGTCTAGGAGACTGAGGGGTGATCTGATAGAGTATAGGAGACTGAGGGGTGATCAGATAGAGGAGACTAGGAGACAGAGCGGTGATCAGATAGAGGAGTCTAGGAGACTGAGGGGCGATCTGATGGAGTATAGGAGACTGAGGGGTGATCAGATAGAGGAGTCTAGGAGACTGAGGGGAGATCTGATAGAGTATAGGAGACTGAGGGGTGATCAGATAGAGTAGAGGAGACTGAGGGGTGTTGAGATAGAGGAGTCTAGGAGACTGAGGAGTGATCTGATACAGCAGTATAGGAGACTGAGGAGTGATATGATAGAGGAGTATAGGAGACTGAGGGGTGATCAGATAGAGGAGTCTAGGAGACTCTGGGGTGATCTGATAGAGGAGTCTAGGAGACTGAGGTGTGATCAGATAGAGGAGTCTAGGAGACTGAGGGGTGATCTGATAGAGCAAAATAGGAGACTGAGGGGTGATCAGATAGAGGAGTCTCGGAGACTGAGGGGTGATCTGATAGAGTATAGGAGACCGAGGAGTGATCAAATACAGGAGTCTAGGAGACGGAGGGGTGATCTGATAGAGGAGTCTAGGAGACTGAGGGGTGATCTGATAGAGTACAGGAGACCGAGGGGTGATCAAATAGAGGAGTCTAGGAGACTGAGGGGTGATCTGATAGAGTATAGGAGACCGAGGGGTGATCAGATAGAGGAGTCTAGGAGACTGAGGGGTGATCTGATAGAGTATAGAAGACCGATGGGTGATCTGATAGAGGAGTTTAGGAGACTGTGGGCTAATATGATTGAGGAGTCTAGGAGACTGAGGGGTGTAGAGATAGAGGAGTCTAGGAGACTGAGGGGTGATCTGATAGAGTATAGGAGACAGAGGGCTGATCAGATAGAGCAGATAAAATGACTGAGGGGTCATCAGATAGAGGAAACTAGGAGACTGAGGGGTGATCTGATAGAGGAGGCTAGGAGACTGAGGGGTGATCTGATAAAGAAGTCTAGGAGACTGAGGGGTGATCTGATATTGGAGTCTAGGAGACTGAGTGGTGATCAGATAGAGGAGTCTCGGAGATTGAGGGGTGATCCGATAGAGAAGTGTAGGAGACTGAAGGGTGATCTGATAGAGGAGTCCAGGAGACTGAGGGGTGATCTGATGGAGGAGTCTAGCAGACTCAGCGGTGATCAGATAGAGGAGTCTAGTAGACAGAGGAGTGATCTGATAGAGGAGTCTAGCAGACTGAGGGGTGATCTGATAGAGGAGTCTAGTAGACAGGGGTGATATGATGGATTAGAGGAGACAGAGGGGTGATCAGATAGAGCAGTGTATGAGACTGAGGGGTGATCAAATAGAGGAGTCTAAGAGACGTAGGGGTGATCTGATAGAGGAGACTCGGAGAATGGTGGGAGATCAGATAAAGGAGTATAGGTGACTGAGGGGTGATGTGATAGAGGACTATACGAGACTGAGAGGGTGATCAAATAGAAGAGTCTAGGAGACTCTGGGGTGATCTGATGGAGGAGTCTAGGAGACTGAGGGTTGAACTCATCGAGTATAGAAGACTAGGGGAGATCTGATAGAGGAGTCTAGGAGACTGAGGGCTGATCAGATAGAGGAGGCTAGGAGACAGAGGATTAATCTGATGGAGGAGTCTAGGAGACTGAGTGGTGATTTGATAGAGTATAGGAGACTGAGGGGTGATCAGATAGATGAGTATAGGAGACTGAAGGGTGATCTGATAGAGGAGTCCAGGAGACAGAGGGTTGATTAGATAGAGGAGTCTAGTAGACTGAGGGGTGATCTGATAGAGTATAGGAGACCGAGGGCTGATCAGATAGAGCAGATAAGATGACTGAGGTGTGATTAGATAGAGGAGTCTAGGAGACTGAGGGGTGATCTGATAGAGTATAGGAGACCGAGGAGTGATCAAATACAGGAGTCTAGGAGACGGAGGGGTGATCTGATAGAGGAGTCTAGGAGACTGAGGGGTGATCTGATAGAGTACAGGAGACCGAGGGGTGATCAAATAGAGGAGTCTAGGAGACTGAGGGGTGATCTGATAGAGTATAGGAGACCGAGGGGTGATCAGATAGAGGAGTCTAGGAGACTGAGGGGTGATCTGATAGAGTATAGAAGACCGATGGGTGATCTGATAGAGGAGTTTAGGAGACTGTGGGCTGATATGATTGAGGTGTCTAGGAGACTGAGGGGTGTAGAGATAGAGGAGTCTAGGAGACTGAGGGGTGATCTGATAGAGTATAGGAGACTGAGGGCTGATCAGATAGAGCAGATAAAATGACTGAGGGGTCATCAGATAGAGGAGACTAGGAGACTGAGGGGTGATCTGATAGAGGAGGCTAGGAGACTGAGGGGTGATCTGATAGAGTATAGGAAACCGAGGGGTGATCAAATAGAGAAGTCTAGGAGTCGGATGGGTGATCTGATAGAGGAGTCTGTGAGACTGAGTGGTTATCTGATAAAGGAGTATACGAGACTGAGGGGTGATCAAATAGAGGAGTCTTGCAGACTCAGGGGTGATCTGATAGAGGAGTCTCGGAGACTGAGCGGTGATCAGATAAAGGAGTCTAGGAGACAGAGGTGTGATCTGATGGAGTATAGGAGACTGAGGGGTGATCTGATAGAATATAGGAAACTGAGGGGTGATCAGTTAGAGGAGTCTAGGAGACTGAGGGGTGATCAGATAAAGGACTCTAGGAGACTGTGGGGTGATCTGATAGAGTATAGGAGACTGAGGTGTGATCAGATAGAGGAGTCTCGGAGACTGAGCGGTGATCAGATAAAGGAGTCTAGGAGACAGAGGTGTGATCTGATGGAGTATAGGAGACTGAGGGGTGATCTGATAGAATATAGGAGACTGAGGGGTGATCAGATAGAGGAGTCTAGGAGACTGAGGGGTGATCAGATAGAGGACTCTAGGAGACTGAGGGGTGATCAGATAGAGGAGTCTAGGAGACAGAGGGGTCATCTGATAGAGTATAGGAGACTGAGGGCTGATCAGATAGAGCAGATAAAATGACTGAGGGGTCATCAGATAGAGGAAACTAGGAGACTGAGGGGTGATCTGATAGAGGAGGCTAGGAGACTGAGGGGTGATCTGATAAAGAAGTTTAGGAGACTGAGGGGTGATCTGATATTGGAGTCTAGGAGACTGAGTGGAGATCAGATAGAGGAGTCTCGGAGATTGAGGGGTGATCCGATAGAGAAGTGTAGGAGACTGAAGGGTGATCTGATAGAGGAGTCCAGGAGACTGAGGGGTGATCTGATGGAGGAGTCTAGCAGACTCAGCGGTGATCAGATAGAGGAGTCTAGTAGACAGAGGAGTGATCTGATAGAGGAGTCTAGCAGACTGAGGGGTGATCTGATAGAGGAGTCTAGTAGACAGGGGTGATATGATGGATTAGAGGAGACAGAGGGGTGATCAGATAGAGCAGTGTATGAGACTGAGGGGTGATCAAATAGAGGAGTCTAAGAGACGTAGGGGTGATCTGATAGAGGAGACTCGGAGAATGGTGGGAGATCAGATAAAGGAGTATAGGTGACTGATGGCTGATATGATAGAGGAGTCTAGGAGACGGACGGGTAATCAGATAGAGGAGTCTAGGAGACTGAGGGGTGATCTGATAGAGGAGTCCAGGAGACTGAGGGGTGATGAGATAGAGGAGTTGAGATGACTGAGGGGTGATCAGATAGAGTAGAGGAGACTGAGGGGTGTTGAGATAGAGGAGTCTAGGAGACTGAGGAGTGATCTGATACAGCAGTATAGGTGACTGAGGAGTGATATGATAGAGGAGTATAGGAGACTGAGGGGTGATCAGATAGAGGAGTCTCGGAGACTGAGGGGTGATCTGATAGAGGAGTATAGGAGACTGAAGGGTGATCTGATAGAGGAGTATAGGAGACTGAGGGGTGAACTGTTAGAGTATAGGAGACTGAGGGGTGATCTGCTAGAGGAGTTTAGGAGACTGAAGGGTGATCTGATAGAGAAATATCGGATACTGAGGCCTATCTGATAGAGCAGAACAGCAGTCTGCGGGGTGATCAGTTAGAGGAGTATAGGAGACTGAGGTGTGATCAGATAGAAGTGTCTAGTAGACTGAGGGGTGATCTGATAAAGAAGTCTAGGAGACTGAGGGGTGATCTGATATTGGAGTCTAGGAGACTGAGTGGTGATCAGATAGAGGAATCTCGGATATTGAGGGGTGATCCGATAGAGAAGTATAGGAGACTGAAGGGTGATCTGATAGAGGAGTCCAGGAGACTGAGGGGTGATCTGATGGAGGAGTCTAGCAGACTCAGCGGTGATCAGATAGAGGAGTCTAGTAGACAGAGGAGTGATCTGATAGAGGAGTCTAGAAGACTGAGGGGTGATCTGATAGAGTATAGGAAACAGAGGGGTGATAAAATAGAGGAGTCTAGGAGACGGAGGGGTGATCTGATGGAGGAGTCTGTGAGACTGATTGTTTCTCTGATAGAGGAGTATACGAGACTGAGGGGTGATCAAATAGAGGAGTCTAGTAGACTCAGGGGTGATCTGATAGAGGAGTCTAGTAGACTGAGGGGTGATCTGATAGATTATAGGAAACCGAGGGGTGATCTGATAGAGGAGTCTAGGAGACTGAGGGCTGATCTGATAGAGGAGTCTAGGAGACTGAGGGGTGATCTGATAGAGTTTAGGAGACTGAGGGGTGATCAGATAGAGGAGACTAGGAGACTGAGCGGTGAATAGATAGAGGAGTCTAGGAGACTGAGGGGCGATCTGATGGAGTATAGGAGACTGTGGGGTGATCAGATAAAGGAGTCAAGGAGACTGAGGGATGATCAGATAGAGGAGTCTACGAAACCGAGGGGTGATCAAATAGAGGAGTCTAGGAGACGTAGGGGTGATCTGATAGAGCCTAGGAGACTGAGGGGTGATCTGATAGAGCAAAATAGGAGACTGAGGGGTGATCAGATAGAGGAGTCTAGGAGACTGAGGGGTGATCAGATAGAGTATAGGAGACCGAGGGGTGATCAGATAGAGGAGTCTAGGAGACTGAGGGGTGATCTGATAGAATATAGGAGACCGAGGGGTGATCTGATAGAGGAATTTAGGAGACTGTGGGCTCATATGATAGAGGAGTCTAGGAGACTGAGGGGTGTTGAGATAGAAGAGTCTAGGAGACTCAGGGGTGTTGAGATAGAGGAGTATAGGAGACTGAGGGGAGATCTGATAGAGTATAGGAGACTGAGGGGTGATCAGATAGAGTAGAGGAGACTGAGGGGTGATCAGATAGAGGAGTCTAGGAGACTCTGGGGTGATCTGATAGAGGAGTCTAGGAGACTGAGGTGTGATCAGATAGAGGAGTCTAGGAGACTGAGGGGTGATCTGATAGAGCAAAATAGGAGACTGAGGGGTGATCAGATAGAGGAGTCTCGGAGACTGAGGGGTGATCTGATAGAGGAGTATAGGAAACTGAAGGGTGATCAGATAGAGGAGTATAGGAGACTGAGGGGTGAACTGTTAGAGTATAGGAGACTGAGGGGTGATCTGATAGAGGAGTCTAGGAGACTGGGGTGATCTGATAGAGAAATATCGGATACTGAGGCCTATCTGATAGAGCAGAATAGCAGTCTGCGGGGTGATCAGTTAGAGGAGTATAGGAGACTGAGGTGTGATCAGATAGAAGTGTCTAGTAGACTGAGGGGTGATCTGATAAAGAAGTCTAGGAGACTGAGGGGTGATCTGATATTGGAGTCTAGGAGACTGAGTGGTGATCAGATAGAGGAGTCTCGGAGATTGAGGGGTGATCCGATAGAGAAGTATAGGAGACTGAAGGGTGATCTGATAGAGGAGTCTGTGAGACTGAGTGTTTCTCTGATAGAGGAGTATACGAGACTGAGGGGTGATCAAATAGAGGAGTATAGTAGACTCAGGGGTGATCTGATAGAGGAGTCTAGAAGACTGAGGGGTGATCTGATAGATTATAGGAAACCGAGGGGTGATCTGATAGAGGAGTCTAGGAGACTGAGGGCTGATATGATAGAGGAGTCTACGAGACTGATGGGTGATCAAACAGAGGAGTCTAGTAGACTCAGGGCTGATCTGATAGAGGAGTCTAGGAGACTGAGGGGTGATCTGATAGAGTATAGGAGACTGAGGGGTGATCAGATAGAGGAGACTAGGAGACAGAGCGGTGATCAGATAGAGGAGTCTAGGAGACTGAGGGGCGATCTGATGGAGTATAGGAGACTGAGGGGTGATCAGATAGAGGAGTCTAGGAGACTGAGGGGAGATCTGATAGAGTATAGGAGACTGAGGGGTGATCAGATAGAGTAGAGGAGACTGAGGGGTGTTGAGATAGAGGAGTCTAGGAGACTGAGGAGTGATCTGATACAGCAGTATAGGAGACTGAGGAGTGATATGATAGAGGAGTATAGGAGACTGAGGGGTGATCAGATAGAGGAGTCTAGGAGACTCTGGGGTGATCTGATAGAGGAGTCTAGGAGACTGAGGTGTGATCAGATAGAGGAGTCTAGGAGACTGAGGGGTGATCTGATAGAGCAAAATAGGAGACTGAGGGGTGATCAGATAGAGGAGTCTCGGAGACTGAGGGGTGATCTGATAGAGTATAGGAGACCGAGGAGTGATCAAATACAGGAGTCTAGGAGACGGAGGGGTGATCTGATAGAGGAGTCTAGGAGACTGAGGGGTGATCTGATAGAGTACAGGAGACCGAGGGGTGATCAAATAGAGGAGTCTAGGAGACTGAGGGGTGATCTGATAGAGTATAGGAGACCGAGGGGTGATCAGATAGAGGAGTCTAGGAGACTGAGGGGTGATCTGATAGAGTATAGAAGACCGATGGGTGATCTGATAGAGGAGTTTAGGAGACTGTGGGCTAATATGATTGAGGAGTCTAGGAGACTGAGGGGTGTAGAGATAGAGGAGTCTAGGAGACTGAGGGGTGATCTGATAGAGTATAGGAGACTGAGGGCTGATCAGATAGAGCAGATAAAATGACTGAGGGGTCATCAGATAGAGGAAACTAGGAGACTGAGGGGTGATCTGATAGAGGAGGCTAGGAGACTGAGGGGTGATCTGATAAAGAAGTCTAGGAGACTGAGGGGTGATCTGATATTGGAGTCTAGGAGACTGAGTGGTGATCAGATAGAGGAGTCTCGGAGATTGAGGGGTGATCCGATAGAGAAGTGTAGGAGACTGAAGGGTGATCTGATAGAGGAGTCCAGGAGACTGAGGGGTGATCTGATGGAGGAGTCTAGCAGACTCAGCGGTGATCAGATAGAGGAGTCTAGTAGACAGAGGAGTGATCTGATAGAGGAGTCTAGCAGACTGAGGGGTGATCTGATAGAGGAGTCTAGTAGACAGGGGTGATATGATGGATTAGAGGAGACAGAGGGGTGATCAGATAGAGCAGTGTATGAGACTGAGGGGTGATCAAATAGAGGAGTCTAAGAGACGTAGGGGTGATCTGATAGAGGAGACTCGGAGAATGGTGGGAGATCAGATAAAGGAGTATAGGTGACTGAGGGGTGATGTGATAGAGGACTATACGAGACTGAGAGGGTGATCAAATAGAAGAGTCTAGGAGACTCTGGGGTGATCTGATGGAGGAGTCTAGGAGACTGAGGGTTGAACTCATCGAGTATAGAAGACTAGGGGAGATCTGATAGAGGAGTCTAGGAGACTGAGGGCTGATCAGATAGAGGAGGCTAGGAGACAGAGGATTAATCTGATGGATGAGTCTAGGAGACTGAGTGGTGATTTGATAGAGTATAGGAGACTGAGGGGTGATCAGATAGATGAGTATAGGAGACTGAAGGGTGATCTGATAGAGGAGTCCAGGAGACAGAGGGTTGATTAGATAGAGGAGTCTAGTAGACTGAGGGGTGATCTGATAGAGTATAGGAGACCGAGGGCTGATCAGATAGAGCAGATAAGATGACTGAGGTGTGATTAGATAGAGGAGTCTAGGAGACTGAGGGGTGATCTGATAGAGTATAGGAGACCGAGGAGTGATCAAATACAGGAGTCTAGGAGACGGAGGGGTGATCTGATAGAGGAGTCTAGGAGACTGAGGGGTGATCTGATAGAGTACAGGAGACCGAGGGGTGATCAAATAGAGGAGTCTAGGAGACTGAGGGGTGATCTGATAGAGTATAGGAGACCGAGGGGTGATCAGATAGAGGAGTCTAGGAGACTGAGGGGTGATCTGATAGAGTATAGAAGACCGATGGGTGATCTGATAGAGGAGTTTAGGAGACTGTGGGCTGATATGATTGAGGTGTCTAGGAGACTGAGGGGTGTAGAGATAGAGGAGTCTAGGAGACTGAGGGGTGATCTGATAGAGTATAGGAGACTGAGGGCTGATCAGATAGAGCAGATAAAATGACTGAGGGGTCATCAGATAGAGGAGACTAGGAGACTGAGGGGTGATCTGATAGAGGAGGCTAGGAGACTGAGGGGTGATCTGATAGAGTATAGGAAACCGAGGGGTGATCAAATAGAGAAGTCTAGGAGTCGGATGGGTGATCTGATAGAGGAGTCTGTGAGACTGAGTGGTTATCTGATAAAGGAGTATACGAGACTGAGGGGTGATCAAATAGAGGAGTCTTGCAGACTCAGGGGTGATCTGATAGAGGAGTCTCGGAGACTGAGCGGTGATCAGATAAAGGAGTCTAGAAGACAGAGGTGTGATCTGATGGAGTATAGGAGACTGAGGGGTGATCTGATAGAATATAGGAAACTGAGGGGTGATCAGTTAGAGGAGTCTAGGAGACTGAGGGGTGATCAGATAAAGGACTCTAGGAGACTGTGGGGTGATCTGATAGAGTATAGGAGACTGAGGTGTGATCAGATAGAGGAGTCTCGGAGACTGAGCGGTGATCAGATAAAGGAGTCTAGTAGACTCAGGGGTGATCTGATAGAGGAGTCTAGGAGACTGAGGGGAGATCTGATAGAGTATAAGAGACTGAGGGGTGATCAGATAGAGGAGTCTAGGAGACTTAGGGGTGATCAGATAGAGGAGTCTAGGAGACTGAGGGCTGATATGATAGAGGAGTCTAGGAGACTGAGGGGTGATCAGATAGAGGAGTCTAGGAGACTGAGGGGTGATCAGATAGAGGAGTCTAGGAGACGGACGGGTAATGAGATAGAGGAGTCTAGGAGACTGAGGGGTGATCTGATAGAGGAGTCCAGGAGACTGAGGGGTGATGAGATAGAGGAGTTGAGATGACTGAGGGGTGATCAGATAGAGTAGAGGAGACTGAGGGGTGATCAAATAGAGGAGTCTAGTAGACTCAGGGGTGATCTGATAGAGGAGTCTAGTAGACTGAGGGGTGATCTGATAGATTATAGGAAACCGAGGGGTGATCTGATAGAGGAGTCTAGGAGACTGAGGGCTGATATGATAGAGGAGTCTACGAGACTGATGGGTGATCAAACAGAGGAGTCTAGTAGACTCAGGGCTGATCTGATAGAGGAGTCTAGGAGACTGAGGGGTGATCTGATAGAGTATAGGAGACTGAGGGGTGATCAGATAGAGGAGTCTAGGAGACTGAGCGGTGATCTGATGGAGTATAGGAGACTGTGGGGTGATCAGATAAAGGAGTCAAGGAGACTGAGGGATGATCAGATAGAGGAGTCTACGAAACCGAGGGGTGATCAAATAGAGGAGTCTAGGAGACGTAGGGGTGATCTGATAGAGCCTAGGAGACTGAGGGGTGATCTGATAGAGCAAAATAGGAGACTGAGGGGTGATCAGATAGAGGAGTCTAGGAGACTGAGGGGTGATCAGATAGAGTATAGGAGACCGAGGGGTGATCAGATAGAGGAGTCTAGGAGACTGAGGGGTGATCTGATAGAATATAGGAGACCGAGGGGTGATCTGATAGAGGAATTTAGGAGACTGTGGGCTCATATGATAGAGGAGTCTAGGAGACTGAGGGGTGTTGAGATAGAAGAGTCTAGGAGACTCAGGGGTGTTGAGATAGAGGAGTATAGGAGACTGAGGGGAGATCTGATAGAGTATAGGAGACTGAGGGGTGATCAGATAGAGTAGAGGAGACTGAGGGGTGATCAGATAGAGGAGTCTAGGAGACTCTGGGGTGATCTGATAGAGGAGTCTAGGAGACTGAGGTGTGATCAGATAGAGGAGTCTAGGAGACTGAGGGGTGATCTGATAGAGCAAAATAGGAGACTGAGGGGTGATCAGATAGAGGAGTCTCGGAGACTGAGGGGTGATCTGATAGAGGAGTATAGGAAACTGAAGGGTGATCAGATAGAGGAGTATAGGAGACTGAGGGGTGAACTGTTAGAGTATAGGAGACTGAGGGGTGATCTGATAGAGGAGTCTAGGAGACTGGAGTGATCTGATAGAGAAATATCGGATACTGAGGCCTATCTGATAGAGCAGAATAGCAGTCTGCGGGGTGATCAGTTAGAGGAGTATAGGAGACTGAGGTGTGATCAGATAGAAGTGTCTAGTAGACTGAGGGGTGATCTGATAAAGAAGTCTAGGAGACTGAGGGGTGATCTGATATTGGAGTCTAGGAGACTGAGTGGTGATCAGATAGAGGAGTCTCGGAGATTGAGGGGTGATCCGATAGAGAAGTATAGGAGACTGAAGGGTGATCTGATAGAGGAGTCTGTGAGACTGAGTGTTTCTCTGATAGAGGAGTATACGAGACTGAGGGGTGATCAAATAGAGGAGTATAGTAGACTCAGGGGTGATCTGATAGAGGAGTCTAGAAGACTGAGGGGTGATCTGATAGATTATAGGAAACCGAGGGGTGATCTGATAGAGGAGTCTAGGAGACTGAGGGCTGATATGATAGAGCAAAATAGGAGACTGAGGGGTGATCAGATAGAGGAGTCTCGGAGACTGAGGGGTGATCTGATAGAGGAGTATAGGAAACTGAAGGGTGATCAGATAGAGGAGTATAGGAGACTGAGGGGTGAACTGTTAGAGTATAGGAGACTGAGGGGTGATCTGATAGAGGAGTCTAGGAGACTGGAGTGATCTGATAGAGAAATATCGGATACTGAGGCCTATCTGATAGAGCAGAATAGCAGTCTGCGGGGTGATCAGTTAGAGGAGTATAGGAGACTGAGGTGTGATCAGATAGAAGTGTCTAGTAGACTGAGGGGTGATCTGATAAAGAAGTCTAGGAGACTGAGGGGTGATCTGATATTGGAGTCTAGGAGACTGAGTGGTGATCAGATAGAGGAGTCTCGGAGATTGAGGGGTGATCCGATAGAGAAGTATAGGAGACTGAAGGGTGATCTGATAGAGGAGTCTGTGAGACTGAGTGTTTCTCTGATAGAGGAGTATACGAGACTGAGGGGTGATCAAATAGAGGAGTATAGTAGACTCAGGGGTGATCTGATAGAGGAGTCTAGAAGACTGAGGGGTGATCTGATAGATTATAGGAAACCGAGGGGTGATCTGATAGAGGAGTCTAGGAGACTGAGGGCTGATATGATAGAGGAGTCTACGAGACTGATGGGTGATCAAACAGAGGAGTCTAGTAGACTCAGGGCTGATCTGATAGAGGAGTCTAGGAGACTGAGGGGTGATCTGATAGAGTATAGGAGACTGAGGGGTGATCAGATAGAGGAGACTAGGAGACAGAGCGGTGATCAGATAGAGGAGTCTAGGAGACTGAGGGGCGATCTGATGGAGTATAGGAGACTGAGGGGTGATCAGATAGAGGAGTCTAGGAGACTGAGGGGAGATCTGATAGAGTATAGGAGACTGAGGGGTGATCAGATAGAGTAGAGGAGACTGAGGGGTGTTGAGATAGAGGAGTCTAGGAGACTGAGGAGTGATCTGATACAGCAATATAGGAGACTGAGGAGTGATATGATAGAGGAGTATAGGAGACTGAGGGGTGATCAGATAGAGGAGTCTAGGAGACTCTGGGGTGATCTGATAGAGGAGTCTAGGAGACTGAGGTGTGATCAGATAGAGGAGTCTAGGAGACTGAGGGGTGATCTGATAGAGCAAAATAGGAGACTGAGGGGTGATCAGATAGAGGAGTCTCGGAGACTGACGGGTGATCTGATAGAGTATAGGAGACCGAGGAGTGATCAAATACAGGAGTCTAGGAGACGGAGGGGTGATCTGATAGAGTACAGGAGACCGAGGGGTGATCAAATAGAGGAGACTAGGAGACTGAGGGGTGATCTGATAGAGTATAGGAGACCGAGGGGTGATCAGATAGAGGAGTCTAGGAGACTGAGGGGTGATCTGATAGAGTATAGAAGACCGATGGGTGATCTGATAGAGGAGTATAGGAGACTGTGGGCTAATATGATTGAGGAGTCTAGGAGACTGAGGGGTGTAGAGATAGAGGAGTCTAGGAGACTGAGGGGTGATCTGATAGAGTATAGGAGACTGAGGGCTGATCAGATAGAGCAGATAAAATGACTGAGGGGTCATCAGATAGAGGAAACTAGGAGACTGAGGGGTGATCTGATAGAGGAGGCTAGGAGACTGAGGGGTGATCTGATAAAGAAGTCTAGGAGACTGAGGGGTGATCTGATATTGGAGTCTAGGAGACTGAGTGGTGATCAGATAGAGGAGTCTCGGAGATTGAGGGGTGATCCGATAGAGAAGTGTAGGAGACTGAAGGGTGATCTGATAGAGGAGTCCAGGAGACTGAGGGGTGATCTGATGGAGGAGTCTAGCAGACTCAGCGGTCATCAGATAGAGGAGTCTAGTAGACAGAGGAGTGATCTGATAGAGGAGTCTAGCAGACTGAGGGGTGATCTGATAGAGGAGTCTAGTAGACAGGGGTGATATGATGGATTAGAGGAGACAGAGGGGTGATCAGATAGAGCAGTGTATGAGACTGAGGGGTGATCAAATAGAGGAGTCTAAGAGACGTAGGGGTGATCTGATAGAGGAGACTCGGAGAATGGTGGGAGATCAGATAAAGGAGTATAGGTGACTGAGGGGTGATGTGATAGAGGACTATACGAGACTGAGAGGGTGATCAAATAGAAGAGTCTAGGAGACTCTGGGGTGATCTGATGGAGGAGTCTAGGAGACTGAGGGTTGAACTCATCGAGTATAGAAGACTAGGGGAGATCTGATAGAGGAGTCTAGGAGACTGAGGGCTGATCAGATAGAGGAGTCTAGGAGACTGAGGGGTGATCTGATAGAGTATAGGAGACCGAGGGGTGATCAGATAGAGGAGTCTAGGAGACTGAGGGGTGATCTGATAGAGTATAGAAGACCGATGGGTGATCTGATAGAGGAGTTTAGGAGACTGTGGGCTAATATGATTGAGGAGTCTAGGAGACTGAGGGGTGTAGAGATAGAGGAGTCTAGGAGACTGAGGGGTGATCTGATAGAGTATAGGAGACTGAGGGCTGATCAGATAGAGCAGATAAAATGACTGAGGGGTCATCAGATAGAGGAAACTAGGAGACTGAGGGGTGATCTGATAGAGGAGGCTAGGAGACTGAGGGGTGATCTGATAAAGAAGTCTAGGAGACTGAGGGGTGATCTGATATTGGAGTCTAGGAGACTGAGTGGTGATCAGATAGAGGAGTCTCGGAGATTGAGGGGTGATCCGATAGAGAAGTGTAGGAGACTGAAGGGTGATCTGATAGAGGAGTCCAGGAGACTGAGGGGTGATCTGATGGAGGAGTCTAGCAGACTCAGCGGTGATCAGATAGAGGAGTCTAGTAGACAGAGGAGTGATCTGATAGAGGAGTCTAGCAGACTGAGGGGTGATCTGATAGAGGAGTCTAGTAGACAGGGGTGATATGATGGATTAGAGGAGACAGAGGGGTGATCAGATAGAGCAGTGTATGAGACTGAGGGGTGATCAAATAGAGGAGTCTAAGAGACGTAGGGGTGATCTGATAGAGGAGACTCGGAGAATGGTGGGAGATCAGATAAAGGAGTATAGGTGACTGAGGGGTGATGTGATAGAGGACTATACGAGACTGAGAGGGTGATCAAATAGAAGAGTCTAGGAGACTCTGGGGTGATCTGATGGAGGAGTCTAGGAGACTGAGGGTTGAACTCATCGAGTATAGAAGACTAGGGGAGATCTGATAGAGGAGTCTAGGAGACTGAGGGCTGATCAGATAGAGGAGGCTAGGAGACAGAGGATTAATCTGATGGATGAGTCTAGGAGACTGAGTGGTGATTTGATAGAGTATAGGAGACTGAGGGGTGATCAGATAGATGAGTATAGGAGACTGAAGGGTGATCTGATAGAGGAGTCCAGGAGACAGAGGGTTGATTAGATAGAGGAGTCTAGTAGACTGAGGGGTGATCTGATAGAGTATAGGAGACCGAGGGCTGATCAGATAGAGCAGATAAGATGACTGAGGTGTGATTAGATAGAGGAGTCTAGGAGACTGAGGGGTGATCTGATAGAGTATAGGAGACCGAGGAGTGATCAAATACAGGAGTCTAGGAGACGGAGGGGTGATCTGATAGAGGAGTCTAGGAGACTGAGGGGTGATCTGATAGAGTACAGGAGACCGAGGGGTGATCAAATAGAGGAGTCTAGGAGACTGAGGGGTGATCTGATAGAGTATAGGAGACCGAGGGGTGATCAGATAGAGGAGTCTAGGAGACTGAGGGGTGATCTGATAGAGTATAGAAGACCGATGGGTGATCTGATAGAGGAGTTTAGGAGACTGTGGGCTGATATGATTGAGGTGTCTAGGAGACTGAGGGGTGTAGAGATAGAGGAGTCTAGGAGACTGAGGGGTGATCTGATAGAGTATAGGAGACTGAGGGCTGATCAGATAGAGCAGATAAAATGACTGAGGGGTCATCAGATAGAGGAGACTAGGAGACTGAGGGGTGATCTGATAGAGGAGGCTAGGAGACTGAGGGGTGATCTGATAGAGTATAGGAAACCGAGGGGTGATCAAATAGAGAAGTCTAGGAGTCGGATGGGTGATCTGATAGAGGAGTCTGTGAGACTGAGTGGTTATCTGATAAAGGAGTATACGAGACTGAGGGGTGATCAAATAGAGGAGTCTTGCAGACTCAGGGGTGATCTGATAGAGGAGTCTCGGAGACTGAGCGGTGATCAGATAAAGGAGTCTAGAAGACAGAGGTGTGATCTGATGGAGTATAGGAGACTGAGGGGTGATCTGATAGAATATAGGAAACTGAGGGGTGATCAGTTAGAGGAGTCTAGGAGACTGAGGGGTGATCAGATAAAGGACTCTAGGAGACTGTGGGGTGATCTGATAGAGTATAGGAGACTGAGGTGTGATCAGATAGAGGAGTCTCGGAGACTGAGCGGTGATCAGATAAAGGAGTCTAGTAGACTCAGGGGTGATCTGATAGAGGAGTCTAGGAGACTGAGGGGAGATCTGATAGAGTATAAGAGACTGAGGGGTGATCAGATAGAGGAGTCTAGGAGACTTAGGGGTGATCAGATAGAGGAGTCTAGGAGACTGAGGGCTGATATGATAGAGGAGTCTAGGAGACTGAGGGGTGATCAGATAGAGGAGTCTAGGAGACTGAGGGGTGATCAGATAGAGGAGTCTAGGAGACGGACGGGTAATGAGATAGAGGAGTCTAGGAGACTGAGGGGTGATCTGATAGAGGAGTCCAGGAGACTGAGGGGTGATGAGATAGAGGAGTTGAGATGACTGAGGGGTGATCAGATAGAGTAGAGGAGACTGAGGGGTGATCAAATAGAGGAGTCTAGTAGACTCAGGGGTGATCTGATAGAGGAGTCTAGTAGACTGAGGGGTGATCTGATAGATTATAGGAAACCGAGGGGTGATCTGATAGAGGAGTCTAGGAGACTGAGGGCTGATATGATAGAGGAGTCTACGAGACTGATGGGTGATCAAACAGAGGAGTCTAGTAGACTCAGGGCTGATCTGATAGAGGAGTCTAGGAGACTGAGGGGTGATCTGATAGAGTATAGGAGACTGAGGGGTGATCAGATAGAGGAGTCTAGGAGACTGAGCGGTGATCTGATGGAGTATAGGAGACTGTGGGGTGATCAGATAAAGGAGTCAAGGAGACTGAGGGATGATCAGATAGAGGAGTCTACGAAACCGAGGGGTGATCAAATAGAGGAGTCTAGGAGACGTAGGGGTGATCTGATAGAGCCTAGGAGACTGAGGGGTGATCTGATAGAGCAAAATAGGAGACTGAGGGGTGATCAGATAGAGGAGTCTAGGAGACTGAGGGGTGATCAGATAGAGTATAGGAGACCGAGGGGTGATCAGATAGAGGAGTCTAGGAGACTGAGGGGTGATCTGATAGAATATAGGAGACCGAGGGGTGATCTGATAGAGGAATTTAGGAGACTGTGGGCTCATATGATAGAGGAGTCTAGGAGACTGAGGGGTGTTGAGATAGAAGAGTCTAGGAGACTCAGGGGTGTTGAGATAGAGGAGTATAGGAGACTGAGGGGAGATCTGATAGAGTATAGGAGACTGAGGGGTGATCAGATAGAGTAGAGGAGACTGAGGGGTGATCAGATAGAGGAGTCTAGGAGACTCTGGGGTGATCTGATAGAGGAGTCTAGGAGACTGAGGTGTGATCAGATAGAGGAGTCTAGGAGACTGAGGGGTGATCTGATAGAGCAAAATAGGAGACTGAGGGGTGATCAGATAGAGGAGTCTCGGAGACTGAGGGGTGATCTGATAGAGGAGTATAGGAAACTGAAGGGTGATCAGATAGAGGAGTATAGGAGACTGAGGGGTGAACTGTTAGAGTATAGGAGACTGAGGGGTGATCTGATAGAGGAGTCTAGGAGACTGGAGTGATCTGATAGAGAAATATCGGATACTGAGGCCTATCTGATAGAGCAGAATAGCAGTCTGCGGGGTGATCAGTTAGAGGAGTATAGGAGACTGAGGTGTGATCAGATAGAAGTGTCTAGTAGACTGAGGGGTGATCTGATAAAGAAGTCTAGGAGACTGAGGGGTGATCTGATATTGGAGTCTAGGAGACTGAGTGGTGATCAGATAGAGGAGTCTCGGAGATTGAGGGGTGATCCGATAGAGAAGTATAGGAGACTGAAGGGTGATCTGATAGAGGAGTCTGTGAGACTGAGTGTTTCTCTGATAGAGGAGTATACGAGACTGAGGGGTGATCAAATAGAGGAGTATAGTAGACTCAGGGGTGATCTGATAGAGGAGTCTAGAAGACTGAGGGGTGATCTGATAGATTATAGGAAACCGAGGGGTGATCTGATAGAGGAGTCTAGGAGACTGAGGGCTGATATGATAGAGCAAAATAGGAGACTGAGGGGTGATCAGATAGAGGAGTCTCGGAGACTGAGGGGTGATCTGATAGAGGAGTATAGGAAACTGAAGGGTGATCAGATAGAGGAGTATAGGAGACTGAGGGGTGAACTGTTAGAGTATAGGAGACTGAGGGGTGATCTGATAGAGGAGTCTAGGAGACTGGAGTGATCTGATAGAGAAATATCGGATACTGAGGCCTATCTGATAGAGCAGAATAGCAGTCTGCGGGGTGATCAGTTAGAGGAGTATAGGAGACTGAGGTGTGATCAGATAGAAGTGTCTAGTAGACTGAGGGGTGATCTGATAAAGAAGTCTAGGAGACTGAGGGGTGATCTGATATTGGAGTCTAGGAGACTGAGTGGTGATCAGATAGAGGAGTCTCGGAGATTGAGGGGTGATCCGATAGAGAAGTATAGGAGACTGAAGGGTGATCTGATAGAGGAGTCTGTGAGACTGAGTGTTTCTCTGATAGAGGAGTATACGAGACTGAGGGGTGATCAAATAGAGGAGTATAGTAGACTCAGGGGTGATCTGATAGAGGAGTCTAGAAGACTGAGGGGTGATCTGATAGATTATAGGAAACCGAGGGGTGATCTGATAGAGGAGTCTAGGAGACTGAGGGCTGATATGATAGAGGAGTCTACGAGACTGATGGGTGATCAAACAGAGGAGTCTAGTAGACTCAGGGCTGATCTGATAGAGGAGTCTAGGAGACTGAGGGGTGATCTGATAGAGTATAGGAGACTGAGGGGTGATCAGATAGAGGAGACTAGGAGACAGAGCGGTGATCAGATAGAGGAGTCTAGGAGACTGAGGGGCGATCTGATGGAGTATAGGAGACTGAGGGGTGATCAGATAGAGGAGTCTAGGAGACTGAGGGGAGATCTGATAGAGTATAGGAGACTGAGGGGTGATCAGATAGAGTAGAGGAGACTGAGGGGTGTTGAGATAGAGGAGTCTAGGAGACTGAGGAGTGATCTGATACAGCAATATAGGAGACTGAGGAGTGATATGATAGAGGAGTATAGGAGACTGAGGGGTGATCAGATAGAGGAGTCTAGGAGACTCTGGGGTGATCTGATAGAGGAGTCTAGGAGACTGAGGTGTGATCAGATAGAGGAGTCTAGGAGACTGAGGGGTGATCTGATAGAGCAAAATAGGAGACTGAGGGGTGATCAGATAGAGGAGTCTCGGAGACTGACGGGTGATCTGATAGAGTATAGGAGACCGAGGAGTGATCAAATACAGGAGTCTAGGAGACGGAGGGGTGATCTGATAGAGTACAGGAGACCGAGGGGTGATCAAATAGAGGAGACTAGGAGACTGAGGGGTGATCTGATAGAGTATAGGAGACCGAGGGGTGATCAGATAGAGGAGTCTAGGAGACTGAGGGGTGATCTGATAGAGTATAGAAGACCGATGGGTGATCTGATAGAGGAGTATAGGAGACTGTGGGCTAATATGATTGAGGAGTCTAGGAGACTGAGGGGTGTAGAGATAGAGGAGTCTAGGAGACTGAGGGGTGATCTGATAGAGTATAGGAGACTGAGGGCTGATCAGATAGAGCAGATAAAATGACTGAGGGGTCATCAGATAGAGGAAACTAGGAGACTGAGGGGTGATCTGATAGAGGAGGCTAGGAGACTGAGGGGTGATCTGATAAAGAAGTCTAGGAGACTGAGGGGTGATCTGATATTGGAGTCTAGGAGACTGAGTGGTGATCAGATAGAGGAGTCTCGGAGATTGAGGGGTGATCCGATAGAGAAGTGTAGGAGACTGAAGGGTGATCTGATAGAGGAGTCCAGGAGACTGAGGGGTGATCTGATGGAGGAGTCTAGCAGACTCAGCGGTCATCAGATAGAGGAGTCTAGTAGACAGAGGAGTGATCTGATAGAGGAGTCTAGCAGACTGAGGGGTGATCTGATAGAGGAGTCTAGTAGACAGGGGTGATATGATGGATTAGAGGAGACAGAGGGGTGATCAGATAGAGCAGTGTATGAGACTGAGGGGTGATCAAATAGAGGAGTCTAAGAGACGTAGGGGTGATCTGATAGAGGAGACTCGGAGAATGGTGGGAGATCAGATAAAGGAGTATAGGTGACTGAGGGGTGATGTGATAGAGGACTATACGAGACTGAGAGGGTGATCAAATAGAAGAGTCTAGGAGACTCTGGGGTGATCTGATGGAGGAGTCTAGGAGACTGAGGGTTGAACTCATCGAGTATAGAAGACTAGGGGAGATCTGATAGAGGAGTCTAGGAGACTGAGGGCTGATCAGATAGAGGAGGCTAGGAGACTGAGGATTAATCTGATGGAGGAGTCTAGGAGACTGAGTGGTGATTTGATAGAGTATAGGAGACTGAGGGGTGATCAGATAGATGAGTATAGGAGACTGAAGGGTGATCTGATAGAGGAGTCCAGGAGACAGAGGGTTGATTAGATAGAGGAGTCTAGTAGACTGAGGGGTGATCTGATAGAGTATAGGAGACCGAGGGCTGATCAGATAGAGCAGATAAGATGACTGAGGTGTGATTAGATAGAGGAGTCTAGGAGACTGAGGGGTGATCTGATAGAGTATAGGAGACCGAGGAGTGATCAAATACAGGAGTCTAGGAGACGGAGGGGTGATCTGATAGAGGAGTCTAGGAGACTGAGGGGTAATCTGATAGAGTACAGGAGACCGAGGGGTGATCAAATAGAGGAGTCTAGGAGACTGAGGGGTGATCTGATAGAGTATAGGAGACCGAGGGGTGATCAGATAGAGGAGTCTAGGAGACTGAGGGGTGATCTGATAGAGTATAGAAGACCGATGGGTGATCTGATAGAGGAGTTTAGGAGACTGTGGGCTGATATGATTGAGGTGTCTAGGAGACTGAGGGGTGTAGAGATAGAGGAGTCTAGGAGACTGAGGGGTGATCTGATAGAGTATAGGAGACTGAGGGCTGATCAGATAGAGCAGATAAAATGACTGAGGGGTCATCAGATAGAGGAGACTAGGAGACTGAGGGGTGATCTGATAGAGGAGGCTAGGAGACTGAGGGGTGATCTGATAGAGTATAGGAAACCGAGGGGTGATCAAATAGAGAAGTCTAGGAGTCGGATGGGTGATCTGATAGAGGAGTCTGTGAGACTGAGTGGTTATCTGATAAAGGAGTATACGAGACTGAGGGGTGATCAAATAGAGGAGTCTTGCAGACTCAGGGGTGATCTGATAGAGGAGTCTCGGAGACTGAGCGGTGATCAGATAAAGGAGTCTAGGAGACAGAGGTGTGATCTGATGGAGTATAGGAGACTGAGGGGTGATCTGATAGAATATAGGAAACTGAGGGGTGATCAGTTAGAGGAGTCTAGGAGACTGAGGGGTGATCAGATAAAGGACTCTAGGAGACTGTGGGGTGATCTGATAGAGTATAGGAGACTGAGGTGTGATCAGATAGAGGAGTCTCGGAGACTGAGCGGTGATCAGATAAAGGAGTCTAGTAGACTCAGGGGTGATCTGATAGAGGAGTCTAGGAGACTGAGGGGAGATCTGATAGAGTATAAGAGACTGAGGGGTGATCAGATAGAGGAGTCTAGGAGACTTAGGGGTGATCAGATAGAGGAGTCTAGGAGACTGAGGGCTGATATGATAGAGGAGTCTCGGAGACTGAGGGGTGATCAGATAGAGGAGTCTAGGAGACTGAGGGGTGATCAGATAGAGGAGTCTAGGAGACTGAGGGCTGATATGATAGAGGAGTCTAGGAGACGGACGGGTAATCAGATAGAGGAGTCTAGGAGACTGAGGGGTGATCTGATAGAGGAGTCCAGGAGACTGAGGGGTGATGAGATAGAGGAGTTGAGATGACTGAGGGGTGATCAGATAGAGTAGAGGAGACTGAGGGGTGTTGAGATAGAGGAGTCTAGGAGACTGAGGAGTGATCTGATACAGCAGTATAGGTGACTGAGGAGTGATATGATAGAGGAGTATAGGAAACTGAGGGGTGATCAGATAGAGGAGTCTAGGAGACTCTGGGGTGATCTGATGGGGGAGTCTAGGAGACTGAGGGGTGATCTGATAGAGCAAAATAGGAGACTGAGGGGTGAACAGATAGAGGAGTCTCGGAGACTGAGGTGTGATCAGATAGAGGAGTCTCGGAGACTGAGCGGTGATCAGATAAAGGAGTCTAGGAGACAGAGGTGTGATCCGATGGAGTATAGGAGACTGAGGGGTGATCTGATAGAATATAGGAGACTGAGGGGTGATCAGATAGAGGAGTCTAGGAGACTGAGGGGTGATCAGATAGAGGACTCTAGGAGACTGAGGGGTGATCAGATAGAGGAGTCTAGGAGACAGAGGGGTGATCTGATAGAGTATAGGAGACTGAGGGGTGATCAAATAGAGGAGTCTAGTAGACTCAGGGGTGATCTGATAGAGGAGTCTAGGAGACTGAGCGGAGATCTGATAGAGTATAAGAGACTGAGGGGTGATCAGATAGAGGAGTCTAGGAGACTTAGGGGTGATCAGATAGAGGAGTCTAGGAGACTGAGGGCTGATATGATAGAGGAGTCTAGGAGACTGAGGGGTGATCAGATAGAGGAGTCTAGGAGACTGAGGGGTGATCAGATAGAGGAGTCTAGGAGACTGAGGGCTGATATGATAGAGGAGTCTAGGAGACGGACGGGTAATCAGATAGAAGAGTCTAGGAGACTGAGGGGTGATCTGATAGAGGAGTCCAGGAGACTGAGGGGTGATGAGATAGAGGAGTTGAGATGACTGAGGGGTGATCAGATAGAGTAGAGGAGACTGAGGGGTGTTGAGATAGAGGAGTCTAGGAGACTGAGGAGTGATCTGATACAGCAGTATAGGTGACTGAGGAGTGATATGATAGAGGAGTATAGGAGACTGAGGGGTGATCAGATTGAGGAGTCTAGGAGACTCTGGGGTGATCTGATGGGGGAGTCTAGGAGACTGAGGGGTGATCTGATAGAGCAAAATAGGAGACTGAGGGGTGATCAGATAGAGGAGTCTCGGAGACTGAGGGGTGATCTGATAGAGGAGTATAGGAGACTGAAGGGTGATCTGATAGAGGAGTATAGGAGACTGAGGGGTGGACTGTTAGAGTATAGGAGACTGAGGGGTGATCTGCTAGAGGAGTTTAGGAGACTGAAGGGTGATCTGATAGAGAAATATCGGATACTGAGGCCTATCTGATAGAGCAGAATAGCAGTCTGCGGGGTGATCAGTTAGAGGAGTATAGGAGACTGAGGTGTGATCAGATAGAAGTGTCTAGTAGACTGAGGGGTGATCTGATAAAGAAGTCTAGGAGACTGAGGGGTGATCTGATATTGGAGTCTAGGAGACTGAGTGGTGATCAGATAGAGGAATCTCGGATATTGAGGGGTGATCCGATAGAGAAGTATAGGAGACTGAAGGGTGATCTGATAGAGGAGTCCAGGAGACTGAGGGGTGATCTGATGGAGGAGTCTAGCAGACTCAGCGGTGATCAGATAGAGGAGTCTAGTAGACAGAGGAGTGATCTGATAGAGGAGTCTAGAAGACTGAGGGGTGATCTGATAGAGTATAGGAAACAGAG
Source organism: Hemitrygon akajei (assembly GCF_048418815.1). Taxonomy (NCBI): domain Eukaryota; kingdom Metazoa; phylum Chordata; class Chondrichthyes; order Myliobatiformes; family Dasyatidae; genus Hemitrygon; species Hemitrygon akajei. The sequence continues at coordinate 74,877,543 of NC_133130.1, read as the reverse complement.
GGGTGATCAAATAGAGGAGTCTAGGAGACGGAGGGGTGATCTGATGGAGGAGTCTGTGAGACTTAGTGTTTCTCTGATAGAGGAGTATACGAGACTGAGGGGTGATCAAATAGAGGAGTCTAGTAGACTCAGGGGTGATCTGATAGAGGAGTCTAGTAGACTGAGGGGTGATCTGATAGATTATAGGAAACCGAGGGTGATCTGATAGAGGAGTCTAGGAGACTGAGGGCTGATCTGATAGAGGAGTCTAGGAGACTGAGGGCTGATATGATAGAGGAGTCTACGAGACTGATGGGTGATCAAACAGAGGAGTCTAGTAGACTGAGGGGTGATCTGATAGATTATAGGAAACCGAGGGGTGATCTGATAGAGGAGTCTAGGAGACTGAGGGCTGATCTGATAGAGGAGTCTAGGAGACTGAGGGCTGATATGATAGAGGAGTCTACGAGACTGATGGGTGATCAAACAGAGGAGTGTAGTAGACTCAAGGCTGATCTGATAGAGGAGTCTAGGAGACTGAGGGGTGATCTGATAGAGTATAGGAGACTGAGGGGTGATCAGATACAGGAGACTAGGAGACTGAGCGGTGATCAGATGGAGTATAGGAGTGTGGGGTGATCAGATAAAGGAGTCAAGGAGACTGAGGGATGATCAGATAGAGGAGTCTAGGAGACTGAGGGGTGATCTGATGGAGTATAGGAGTGTGGGGTGATCAGATAAAGGAGTCAAGGAGACTGAGGGATGATCAGATAGAGGAGTCTACGAAACCGAGGGGTGATCAAATAGAGGAGTCTAGGAGACGTAGGGGTGATCTGATAGAGCCTAGGAGACTGAGGGGTGATCTGATAGAGCAAAATAGGAGACTGAGGGGTGATCAGATAGAGGAGTCTAGGAGACTGAGGGGTGATCAGATAGAGTATAGGAGACCGAGGGGTGATCAGATAGAGGAGTCTAGGAGACTGAGGGGTGATCTGATAGAATATAGGAGACCGAGGGGTGATCTGATAGAGGAATTTAGGAGACTGTGGGCTCATATGATAGAGGAGTCTAGGAGACTGAGGGGTGTTGAGATAGAAGAGTCTAGGAGACTCAGGGGTGTTGAGATAGAGGAGTATAGGAGACTGAGGGGAGATCTGATAGAGTATAGGAGACTGAGGGGTGATCAGATAGAGTAGAGGAGACTGAGGGGTGATCAGATAGAGGAGTCTAGGAGACTCTGGGGTGATCTGATAGAGGAGTCTAGGAGACTGAGGTGTGATCAGATAGAGGAGTCTAGGAGACTGAGGGGTGATCTGATAGAGCAAAATAGGAGACTGAGGGGTGATCAGATAGAGGAGTCTCGGAGACTGAAGGGTGATCAGATAGAGGAGTATAGGAGACTGAGGGGTGAACTGTTAGAGTATAGGAGACTGAGGGGTGATCTGATAGAGGAGTCTAGGAGACTGGGGTGATCTGATAGAGAAATATCGGATACTGAGGCCTATCTGATAGAGCAGAATAGCAGTCTGCGGGGTGATCAGTTAGAGGAGTATAGGAGACTGAGGTGTGATCAGATAGAAGTGTCTAGTAGACTGAGGGGTGATCTGATAAAGAAGTCTAGGAGACTGAGGGGTGATCTGATATTGGAGTCTAGGAGACTGAGTGGTGATCAGATAGAGGAGTCTCGGAGATTGAGGGGTGATCCGATAGAGAAGTATAGGAGACTGAAGGGTGATCTGATAGAGGAGTCTGTGAGACTGAGTGTTTCTCTGATAGAGGAGTATACGAGACTGAGGGGTGATCAAATAGAGGAGTATAGTAGACTCAGGGGTGATCTGATAGAGGAGTCTAGAAGACTGAGGGGTGATCTGATAGATTATAGGAAACCGAGGGGTGATCTGATAGAGGAGTCTAGGAGACTGAGGGCTGATATGATAGAGGAGTCTACGAGACTGATGGGTGATCAAACAGAGGAGTCTAGTAGACTCAGGGCTGATCAGATAGAGGAGTCTAGGAGACTGAGGGGCGATCTGATAGAGTATAGGAGACTGAGTGGTGATCAGATAGAGGAGTCTAGGAGACTGAGGGGTGATCTGATGGAGTATAGGAGACTGAGGGGTGATCAGATAGAGGAGTCTAGGAGACTGAGGGGAGATCTGATAGAGTAGAGGAGACTGAGGGTTGTTGAGATAGAGGAGTCTAGGAGACTGAGGAGTGATCTGATACAGCAGTATAGGAGACTGAGGAGTGATATGATAGAGGAGTATAGGAGACTGAGGGGTGATCAGATAGAGGAGTCTAGGAGACTCTGGGGTGATCTGATAGAGGAGTCTAGGAGACTGAGGTGTGATCAGATAGAGGAGTCTAGGAGACTGAGGGGTGATCTGATAGAGCAAAATAGGAGACTGAGGGGTGATCAGATAGAGGAGTCTCGGAGACTGAGGGGTGATCTGATAGAGGAGTATAGGAAACTGAAGGGTGATCAGATAGAGGAGTATAGGAGACTGAGGGGTGAACTGTTAGAGTATAGGAGACTGAGGGGTGATCTGATAGAGGAGTCTAGGAGACTGGTGTGATCTGATAGAGAAATATCGGATACTGAGGCCTATCTGATAGAGCAGAATAGCAGTCTGCGGGGTGATCAGTTAGAGGAGTATAGGAGACTGAGGTGTGATCAGATAGAAGCGTCTAATAGACTGAGGGGTGATCTGATAAAGAAGTCTAGGAGACTGAGGGGTGATCTGATATTGGAGTCTAGGAGACTGAAGGGTGATCTGATAGAGGAGTCTGTGAGACTGAGTGTTTCTCTGATAGAGGAGTATACGAGACTGAGGGGTGATCAAATAGAGGAGTATAGTAGACTCAGGGGTGATCTGATAGAGGAGTCTAGAAGACTGAGGGGTGATCTGATAGATTATAGGAAACCGAGGGGTGATCTGATAGAGGAGTCTAGGAGACTGAGGGCTGATATGATAGAGGAGTCTACGAGACTGATGGGTGATCAAACAGAGGAGTCTAGTAGACTCAGGGCTGATCTGATAGAGGAGTCTAGGAGACTGAGGGGTGATCTGATAGAGTATAGGAGACTGAGGGGTGATCAGATAGAGGAGACTAGGAGACTGAGCGGTGATCAGATAGAGGAGTCTAGGAGTCTGAGGGGCGATCTGATAGAGTATAGGAGACTGAGTGGTGATCAGATAGAGGAGTCTAGGAGACTGAGGGGAGATCTGATGGAGTATAGGAGACTGAGGGGTGATCAGATAAAGGAGTCAAGGAGACTGAGGAATGATCAGATAGAGGAGTCTACGAAACCGAGGGGTGATCAAATAGAGGAGTCTAGGAGACGTAGGGGTGATCTGATAGAGCCTAGGAGACTGAGGGGTGATCTGATAGAGCAAAATAGGAGACTGAGGGGTGATCAGATAGAGGAGTCTAGGAGACTGAGGGGTGATCAGATAGAGTATAGGAGACCGAGGGGTGATCAGATAGAGGAGTCTAGGAGACTGAGGGGTGATCTGATAGAGTATAGGAGACCGAGGGGTGATCTGATAGAGGAATTTAGGAGACTGTGGGCTGATATGATAGAGGAGTCTAGGAGACTGAGGGGTGTTGAGATAGAGGAGTCTAGAAGACTCAGGGGTGTTGAGATAGAGGAGTATAGGAGACTGAGGGGTGAACTGTTAGAGTATAGGAGACTGAGGGGTGATCTGCTAGAGGAGTTTAGGAGACTGAAGGGTGATCTGATAGAGAAATATCGGATACTGAGGCCTATCTGATAGAGCAGAATAGCAGTCTGCGGGGTGATCAGTTAGAGGAGTATAGGAGACTGAGGTGTGATCAGATAGAAGTGTCTAGTAGACTGAGGGGTGATCTGATAAAGAAGTCTAGGAGACTGAGGGGTGATCTGATATTGGAGTCTAGGAGACTGAGTGGTGATCAGATAGAGGAATCTCGGTTATTGAGGGGTGATCCGATAGAGAAGTATAGGAGACTGAAGGGTGATCTGATAGAGGAGTCCAGGAGACTGAGGGGTGATCTGATGGAGGAGTCTAGCAGACTCAGCGGTGATCAGATAGAGGAGTCTAGTAGACAGAGGAGTGATCTGATAGAGGAGTCTAGAAGACTGAGGGGTGATCTGATAGAGTATAGGAAACAGAGGGGTGATCAAATAGAGGAGTCTAGGAGACGGAGGGGTGATCTGATGGAGGAATCTGTGAGACTTAGTGTTTCTCTGATAGAGGAGTATACGAGACTGAGGGGTGATCAAATAGAGGAGTCTAGTAGACTCAGGGGTGATCTGATAGAGGAGTCTAGTAGACTGAGGGGTGATCTGATAGATTATAGGAAACCGAGGGGTGATCTGATAGAGGAGTCTAGGAGACTGAGGGCTGATATGATAGAGGAGTCTACGAGACTGATGGGTGATCAAACAGAGGAGTCTAGTAGACTGAGGGGTGATCTGATAGATTATAGGAAACCGAGGGGTGATCTGATAGAGGAGTCTAGGAGACTGAGGGCTGATCTGATAGAGGAGTCTAGGAGACTGAGGGCTGATATGATAGAGGAGTCTACGAGACTGATGGGTGATCAAACAGAGGAGTCTAGTAGACTCAGGGCTGATCTGATAGAGGAGTCTAGGAGACTGAGGGGTGATCTGATAGAGTATAGGAGACTGAGGGGTGATCAGATAGAGGAGACTAGGAGACTGAGCGGTGATCAGATAGAGGAGTCTAGGAGACTGAGGGGCGATCTGATAGAGTATAGGAGACTGAGTGGTGATCAGATAGAGGAGTCTAGGAGACTGAGGGGTGATCTGATGGAGTATAGGAGACTGTGGGGTGATCAGATAAAGGAGTCAAGGAGACTGAGTGATGATCAGATAGAGGAGTCTACGAAACCGAGGGGTGATCAAATAGAGGAGTCTAGGAGACGTAGGGGTGATCTGATAGAGCCTAGGAGACTGAGGGGTGATCTGATAGAGCAAAATAGGAGACTGAGGGGTGATCAGATAGAGGAGTCTAGGAGACTGAGGGGTGATCAGATAGAGTATAGGAGACCGAGGGGTGATCAGATAGAGGAGTCTAGGAGACTGAGGGGTGATCTGATAGAATATAGGAGACCGAGGGGTGATCTGATAGAGGAATTTAGGAGACTGTGGGCTCATATGATAGAGGAGTCTAGGAGACTGAGGGGTGTTGAGATAGAAGAGTCTAGGAGACTCAGGGGTGTTGAGATAGAGGAGTATAGGAGACTGAGGGGAGATCTGATAGAGTATAGGAGACTGAGGGGTGATCAGATAGAGTAGAGGAGACTGAGGGGTGTTGAGATAGAGGAGTCTAGGAGTCTCTGGGGTGATCTGATAGAGGAGTCTAGGAGACTGAGGTGTGATCAGATAGAGGAGTCTAGGAGACTGAGGGGTGATCTGATAGAGCAAAATAGGAGACTGAGGGATGATCAGATAGAGGAGTCTCGGAGACTGAGGGGTGATCTGATAGAGGAGTATAGGAAACTGAAGGGTGATCAGATAGAGGAGTATAGGAGACTGAGGGGTGAACTGTTAGAGTATAGGAGACTGAGGGGTGATCTGATAGAGGAGTCTAGGAGACTGGGGTGATCTGATAGAGAAATATCGGATACTGAGGCCTATCTGATAGAGCAGAATAGCAGTCTGCGGGGTGATCAGTTAGAGGAGTATAGGAGACTGAGGTGTGATCAGATAGAAGTGTCTAGTAGACTGAGGGGTGATCTGATAAAGAAGTCTAGGAGACTGAGGGGTGATCTGATATTGGAGTCTAGGAGACTGAGTGGTGATCAGATAGAGGAGTCTCGGAGATTGAGGGGTGATCCGATAGAGAAGTATAGGAGACTGAAGGGTGATCTGATAGAGGAGTCTGTGAGACTGAGTGTTTCTCTGATAGAGGAGTATACGAGACTGAGGGGTGATCAAATAGAGGAGTATAGTAGACTCAGGGGTGATCTGATAGAGGAGTCTAGAAGACTGAGGGGTGATCTGATAGATTATAGGAAACCGAGGGGTGATCTGATAGAGGAGTCTAGGAGACTGAGGGCTGATATGATAGAGGAGTCTACGAGACTGATGGGTGATCAAACAGAGGAGTCTAGTAGACTCAGGGCTGATCAGATAGAGGAGTCTAGGAGACTGAGGGGCGATCTGATAGAGTATAGGAGACTGAGTGGTGATCAGATAGAGGAGTCTAGGAGACTGAGGGGTGATCTGATGGAGTATATGAGACTGAGGGGTGATCAGATAGAGGAGTCTAGGAGACTGAGGGGAGATCTGATAGAGTAGAGGAGACTGAGGGTTGTTGAGATAGAGGAGTCTAGGAGACTGAGGAGTGATCTGATACAGCAGTATAGGAGACTGAGGAGTGATATGATAGAGGAGTATAGGAGACTGAGGGGTGATCAGATAGAGGAGTCTAGGAGACTCTGGGGTGATCTGATAGAGGAGTCTAGGAGACTGAGGTGTGATCAGATAGAGGAGTCTAGGAGACTGAGGGGTGATCTGATAGAGCAAAATAGGAGACTGAGGGGTGATCAGATAGAGGAGTCTCGGAGACTGAGGGGTGATCTGATAGAGGAGTATAGGAAACTGAAGGGTGATCAGATAGAGGAGTATAGGAGACTGAGGGGTGAACTGTTAGAGTATAGGAGACTGAGGGGTGATCTGATAGAGGAGTCTAGGAGACTGGTGTGATCTGATAGAGAAATATCGGATACTGAGGCCTATCTGATAGAGCAGAATAGCAGTCTGCGGGGTGATCAGTTAGAGGAGTATAGGAGACTGAGGTGTGATCAGATAGAAGCGTCTAATAGACTGAGGGGTGATCTGATAAAGAAGTCTAGGAGACTGAGGGGTGATCTGATATTGGAGTCTAGGAGACTGAAGGGTGATCTGATAGAGGAGTCTGTGAGACTGAGTGTTTCTCTGATAGAGGAGTATACGAGACTGAGGGGTGATCAAATAGAGGAGTATAGTAGACTCAGGGGTGATCTGATAGAGGAGTCTAGAAGACTGAGGGGTGATCTGATAGATTATAGGAAACCGAGGGGTGATCTGATAGAGGAGTCTAGGAGACTGAGGGCTGATATGATAGAGGAGTCTACGAGACTGATGGGTGATCAAACAGAGGAGTCTAGTAGACTCAGGGCTGATCTGATAGAGGAGTCTAGGAGACTGAGGGGTGATCTGATAGAGTATAGGAGACTGAGGGGTGATCAGATAGAGGAGACTAGGAGACTGAGCGGTGATCAGATAGAGGAGTCTAGGAGTCTGAGGGGCGATCTGATAGAGTATAGGAGACTGAGTGGTGATCAGATAGAGGAGTCTAGGAGACTGAGGGGAGATCTGATGGAGTATAGGAGACTGAGGGGTGATCAGATAAAGGAGTCAAGGAGACTGAGGAATGATCAGATAGAGGAGTCTACGAAACCGAGGGGTGATCAAATAGAGGAGTCTAGGAGACGTAGGGGTGATCTGATAGAGCCTAGGAGACTGAGGGGTGATCTGATAGAGCAAAATAGGAGACTGAGGGGTGATCAGATAGAGGAGTCTAGGAGACTGAGGGGTGATCAGATAGAGTATAGGAGACCGAGGGGTGATCAGATAGAGGAGTCTAGGAGACTGAGGGGTGATCTGATAGAGTATAGGAGACCGAGGGGTGATCTGATAGAGGAATTTAGGAGACTGTGGGCTGATATGATAGAGGAGTCTAGGAGACTGAGGGGTGTTGAGATAGAGGAGTCTAGGAGACTCAGGGGTGTTGAGATAGAGGAGTATAGGAGACTGAGGTGTGAACAGATAGAGGAGTCTCGGAGACTGAGGGGTGATCAGATACAGGGGTTAAGGAGACTGAGGTGTGATCTGATAGAGTATAGGAGACCGAGGGGTGATCAAATAGAGGAGTCTCGGAGACGGAGTGGTGATCTGATGGAGTATTGGAGACTGAGGGGTGATCAGATAAAGGAGTCAAGGAGACTGAGGGGTGATCAGATAGAGGAGTCTAGGAGACTGAGGGCTGATATGATAGAGGAGTCTAGGAGACGGACGGGTAATCAGATAGAGGAGTCTAGGAGACTGAGGGGTGATCTGATAGAGGAGTCTAGGAGACTGAGGGGTGATCAGATAGAGGAGTCTCGGAGACTGAGGGGTGATCTGATAGAGGAGTATAGGAGACTGAAGGGTGATCTGATAGAGGAGTATAGGAGACTGAGGGGTGAACTGTTAGAGTATAGGAGACTGAGGGGTGATCTGCTAGAGGAGTTTAGGAGACTGAAGGGTGATCTGATAGAGAAATATCGGATACTGAGGCCTATCTGATAGAGCAGAATAGCAGTCTGCGGGGTGATCAGTTAGAGGAGTATAGGAGACTGAGGTGTGATCAGATAGAAGTGTCTAGTAGACTGAGGGGTGATCTGATAAAGAAGTCTAGGAGACTGAGGGGTGATCTGATATTGGAGTCTAGGAGACTGAGTGGTGATCAGATAGAGGAATCTCGGTTATTGAGGGGTGATCCGATAGAGAAGTATAGGAGACTGAAGGGTGATCTGATAGAGGAGTCCAGGAGACTGAGGGGTGATCTGATGGAGGAGTCTAGCAGACTCAGCGGTGATCAGATAGAGGAGTCTAGTAGACAGAGGAGTGATCTGATAGAGGAGTCTAGAAGACTGAGGGGTGATCTGATAGAGTATAGGAAACAGAGGGGTGATCAAATAGAGGAGTCTAGGAGACGGAGGGGTGATCTGATGGAGGAATCTGTGAGACTTAGTGTTTCTCTGATAGAGGAGTATACGAGACTGAGGGGTGATCAAATAGAGGAGTCTAGTAGACTCAGGGGTGATCTGATAGAGGAGTCTAGTAGACTGAGGGGTGATCTGATAGATTATAGGAAACCGAGGGGTGATCTGATAGAGGAGTCTAGGAGACTGAGGGCTGATCTGATAGAGGAGTCTAGGAGACTGAGGGCTGATATGATAGAGGAGTCTACGAGACTGATGGGTGATCAAACAGAGGAGTCTAGTAGACTGAGTGGTGATCTGATAGATTATAGGAAACCGAGGGGTGATCTGATAGAGGAGTCTAGGAGACTGAGGGCTGATCTGATAGAGGAGTCTAGGAGACTGAGGGCTGATATGATAGAGGAGTCTACGAGACTGATGGGTGATCAAACAGAGGAGTCTAGTAGACTCAGGGCTGATCTGATAGAGGAGTCTAGGAGACTGAGGGGTGATCTGATAGAGTATAGGAGACTGAGGGGTGATCAGATAGAGGAGACTAGGAGACTGAGCGGTGATCAGATAGAGGAGTCTAGGAGACTGAGGGGCGATCTGATAGAGTATAGGAGACTGAGTGGTGATCAGATAGAGGAGTCTAGGAGACTGAGGGGTGATCTGATGGAGTATAGGAGACTGTGGGGTGATCAGATAAAGGAGTCAAGGAGACTGAGTGATGATCAGATAGAGGAGTCTACGAAACCGAGGGGTGATCAAATAGAGGAGTCTAGGAGACGTAGGGGTGATCTGATAGAGCCTAGGAGACTGAGGGGTGATCTGATAGAGCAAAATAGGAGACTGAGGGGTGATCAGATAGAGGAGTCTAGGAGACTGAGGGGTGATCAGATAGAGTATAGGAGACCGAGGGGTGATCAGATAGAGGAGTCTAGGAGACTGAGGGGTGATCTGATAGAATATAGGAGACCGAGGGGTGATCTGATAGAGGAATTTAGGAGACTGTGGGCTCATATGATAGAGGAGTCTAGGAGACTGAGGGGTGTTGAGATAGAAGAGTCTAGGAGACTCAGGGGTGTTGAGATAGAGGAGTATAGGAGACTGAGGGGAGATCTGATAGAGTATAGGAGACTGAGGGGTGATCAGATAGAGTAGAGGAGACTGAGGGGTGTTGAGATAGAGGAGTCTAGGAGACTCTGGGGTGATCTGATAGAGGAGTCTAGGAGACTGAGGTGTGATCAGATAGAGGAGTCTAGGAGACTGAGGGGTGATCTGATAGAGCAAAATAGGAGACTGAGGGATGATCAGATAGAGGAGTCTCGGAGACTGAGGGGTGATCTGATAGAGGAGTATAGGAAACTGAAGGGTGATCAGATAGAGGAGTATAGGAGACTGAGGGGTGAACTGTTAGAGTATAGGAGACTGAGGGGTGATCTGATAGAGGAGTCTAGGAGACTGGGGTGATCTGATAGAGAAATATCGGATACTGAGGCCTATCTGATAGAGCAGAATAGCAGTCTGCGGGGTGATCAGTTAGAGGAGTATAGGAGACTGAGGTGTGATCAGATAGAAGTGTCTAGTAGACTGAGGGGTGATCTGATAAAGAAGTCTAGGAGACTGAGGAGTGATCTGATATTGGAGTCTAGGAGACTGAGTGGTGATCAGATAGAGGAGTCTCGGAGATTGAGGGGTGATCCGATAGAGAAGTATAGGAGACTGAAGGGTGATCTGATAGAGGAGTCTGTGAGACTGAGTGTTTCTCTGATAGAGGAGTATACGAGACTGAGGGGTGATCAAATGGAGGAGTATAGTAGACTCAGGGGTGATCTGATAGAGGAGTCTAGAAGACTGAGGGGTGATCTGATAGATTATAGGAAACCGAGGGGTGATCTGATAGAGGAGTCTAGGAGACTGAGGGCTGATATGATAGAGGAGTCTACGAGACTGATGGGTGATCAAACAGAGGAGTCTAGTAGACTCAGGGCTGATCTGATAGAGGAGTCTAGGAGACTGAGGGGTGATCTGATAGAGTATAGGAGACTGAGGGGTGATCAGATAGAGGAGACTAGGAGACTGAGCGGTGATCAGATAGAGGAGTCTAGGAGACTGAGGGGCGTTCTGATAGAGTATAGGAGACTGAGTGGTGATCAAATAGAGGAGTCTAGGAGACGGAGGGGTGATCTGATGGAGGAGTCTGTGAGACTTAGTGTTTCTCTCATAGAGGAGTATACGAGACTGAGGGGTGATCAAATAGAGGAGTCTAGAAGACTCAGGGGTGATCTGATAGAGGAGTATAGTAGACTGAGGGGTGATCTGATAGATTATAGGAAACCGAGGGGTGATCTGATAGAGGAGTCTAGGAGACTGAGGGCTGATCTGATAGAGGAGTCTAGGAGACTGAGGGCTGATATGATAGAGGAGTCTACGAGACTGATGGGTGATCAAACAGAGGAGTCTAGTAGACTGAGGGGTGATCTGATAGATTATAGGAAACCGAGGGGTGATCTGATAGAGGAGTCTAGGAGACTGAGGGCTGATCTGATAGAGGAGTCTAGGAGACTGAGGGCTGATATGATAGAGGAGTCTACGAGACTGATGGGTGATCAAACAGAGGAGTCTAGTAGACTCAGGGCTGATCTGATAGAGGAGTCTAGGAGACTGAGGGGTGATCTGATAGAGTATAGGAGACTGAGGGGTGATCAGATAGAGGAGACTAGGAGACTGAGCGGTGATCAGATAGAGGAGTCTAGGAGACTGAGGGGCGATCTGATAGAGTATAGGAGACTGAGTGGTGATCAGATAGAGGAGTCTAGGAGACTGAGGGGTGATCAGATAGAGGAGTCTACGAAACCGAGGGGTGATCAAATAGAGGAGTCTAGGAGACGTAGGGGTGATCTGATAGAGCAAAATAGGAGACTGAGGGGTGATCAGATAGAGGAGTCTAGGAGACTGAGGGGTGATCAGATAGAGTATAGGAGACCGAGGGGTGATCAGATAGAGGAGTCTAGGAGACTGAGGGGTGATCAGATAGAGGAGACTAGGAGACTGAGCGGTGATCAGATAGAGGAGTCTAGGAGACTGTGGGGCGTTCTGATAGAGTATAGGAGACTGAGTGGTGATCAAATAGAGGAGTCTAGGAGACGGAGGGGTGATCTGATGGAGGAGTCTGTGAGACTTAGTGTTTCTCTCATAGAGGAGTATACGAGACTGAGGGGTGATCAAATAGAGGAGTCTAGTAGACTCAGGGGTGATCTGATAGAGGAGTATAGTAGACTGAGGGGTGATCTGATAGATTATAGGAAACCGAGGGGTGATCTGATAGAGGAGTCTAGGAGACTGAGGGCTGATCTGATAGAGGAGTCTAGGAGACTGAGGGCTGATATGATAGAGGAGTCTACGAGACTGATGGGTGATCAAACAGAGGAGTCTAGTAGACTGAGGGGTGATCTGATAGATTATAGGAAACCGAGGGGTGATCTGATAGAGGAGTCTAGGAGACTGAGGGCTGATCTGATAGAGGAGTCTAGGAGACTGAGGGCTGATATGATAGAGGAGTCTACGAGACTGATGGGTGATCAAACAGAGGAGTCTAGTAGACTCAGGGCTGATCTGATAGAGGAGTCTAGGAGACTGAGGGGTGATCTGATAGAGTATAGGAGACTGAGGGGTGATCAGATAGAGGAGACTAGGAGACTGAGCGGTGATCAGATAGAGGAGTCTAGGAGACTGAGGGGCGATCTGATAGAGTATAGGAGACTGAGTGGTGATCAGATAGAGGAGTCTAGGAGACTGAGGGGTGATCAGATAGAGGAGTCTACGAAACCGAGGGGTGATCAAATAGAGGAGTCTAGGAGACGTAGGGGTGATCTGATAGAGCCTAGGAGACTGAGGGGTGATCTGATAGAGCAAAATAGGAGACTGAGGGGTGATCAGATAGAGGAGTCTAGGAGACTGAGGGGTGATCTGATAGAATATAGGAGACCGAGGGGTGATCTGATAGAGGAATTTAGGAGTGTGGGCTCATATGATAGAGGAGTCTAGGAGACTGAGGGGTGTTGAGATAGAAGAGTCTAGGAGACTCAGGGGTGTTGAGATAGAGGAGTATAGGAGACTGAGGGGAGATCTGATAGAGTATAGGAGACTGAGGGGTGATCAGATAGAGTAGAGGAGACTGAGGGGTGTTGAGTTAGAGGAGTCTAGGAGACTCTGGGGTGATCTGATAGAGGAGTCTAGGAGACTGAGGTGTGATCAGATAGAGGAGTCTTGGAGACTGAGGGGTGATCTGATAGAGCAAAATAGGAGACTGAGGGGTGATCAGATAGAGGAGTCTCGGAGACTGAGGGGTGATCTGATAGAGGAGTATAGGAAACTGAAGGGTGATCAGATAGAGGAGTATAGGAGACTGAGGGGTGAACTGTTAGAGTATAGGAGACTGAGGGGTGATCTGATAGAGGAGTCTAGGAGACTGGGGTGATCTGATAGAGAAATATCGGATACTGAGGCCTATCTGATAGAGCAGAATAGCAGTCTGCGGGGTGATCAGTTAGAGGAGTATAGGAGACTGAGGTGTGATCAGATAGAAGTGTCTAGTAGACTGAGGGGTGATCTGATAAAGAAGTCTAGGAGACTGAGGGGTGATCTGATATTGGAGTCTAGGAGACTGAGTGGTGATCAGATAGAGGAGTCTCGGAGATTGAGGGGTGATCCGATAGAGAAGTATAGGAGACTGAAGGGTGATCTGATAGAGGAGTCTGTGAGACTGAGTGTTTCTCTGATAGAGGAGTATACGAGACTGAGGGGTGATCAAATAGAGGAGTATAGTAGACTCAGGGGTGATCTGATAGAGGAGTCTAGAAGACTGAGGGGTGATCTGATAGATTATAGGAAACCGAGGGGTGATCTGATAGAGGAGTCTAGGAGACTGAGGGCTGATATGATAGAGGAGTCTACGAGACTGATGGGTGATCAAACAGAGGAGTCTAGTAGACTCAGGGCTGATCTGATAGAGGAGTCTAGGAGACTGAGGGGTGATCTGATAGAGTATAGGAGACTGAGGGGTGATCAGATAGAGGAGACTAGGAGACTGAGCGGTGATCAGATAGAGGAGTCTAGGAGACTGAGGGGCGATCTGATAGAGTATAGGAGACTGAGTGGTGATCAGATAGAGGAGTCTAGGAGACTGAGGGGTGATCTGATGGAGTATAGGAGACTGAGGGGTGATCAGATAGAGGAGTCTAGGAGACTGAGGGGAGATCTGATAGAGTAGAGGAGACTGAGGGTTGTTGAGATAGAGGAGTCTAGGAGACTGAGGAGTGATCTGATACAGCAGTATAGGAGACTGAGGAGTGATATGATAGAGGAGTATAGGAGACTGAGGGGTGATCAGATAGAGGAGTCTAGGAGACTCTGGGGTGATCTGATAGAGGAGTCTAGGAGACTGAGGTGTGATCAGATAGAGGAGTCTAGGAGACTGAGGGGTGATCTGATAGAGCAAAATAGGAGACTGAGGGGTGATCAGATAGAGGAGTCTCGGAGACTGAGGGGTGATCTGATAGAGGAGTATAGGAAACTGAAGGGTGATCAGATAGAGGAGTATAGGAGACTGAGGGGTGAACTGTTAGAGTATAGGAGACTGAGGGGTGATCTGATAGAGGAGTCTAGGAGACTGGTGTGATCTGATAGAGAAATATCGGATACTGAGGCCTATCTGATAGAGCAGAATAGCAGTCTGCGGGGTGATCAGTTAGAGGAGTATAGGAGACTGAGGTGTGATCAGATAGAAGCGTCTAGTAGACTGAGGGGTGATCTGATAAAGAAGTCTAGGAGACTGAGGGGTGATCTGATATTGGAGTCTAGGATACTGAAGGGTGATCTGATAGAGGAGTCTGTGAGACTGAGTGTTTCTCTGATAGAGGAGTATACGAGACTGAGGGGTGATCAAATAGAGGAGTATAGTAGACTCAGGGGTGATCTGATAGAGGAGTCTAGAAGACTGAGGGTTGATCTGATAGATTATAGGAAACCGAGGGGTGATCTGATAGAGGAGTCTAGGAGACTGAGGGCTGATATGATAGAGGAGTCTACGAGACTGATGGGTGATCAAACAGAGGAGTCTAGTAGACTCAGGGCTGATCTGATAGAGGAGTCTAGGAGACTGAGGGGTGATCTGATAGAGTATAGGAGACTGAGGGGTGATCAGATAGAGTATAGGAGACTGAGGGGTGATCAGATAGAGGAGACTAGGAGACTGAGCGGTGATCAGATAGAGGAGTCTAGGAGTCTGAGGGGCGATCTGATAGAGTATAGGAGACTGAGTGGTGATCAGATAGAGGAGTCTAGGAGACTGAGGGGAGATCTGATGGAGTATAGGAGACTGAGGGGTGATCAGATAAAGGAGTCAAGGAGACTGAGGGATGATCAGATAGAGGAGTCTACGAAACCGAGGGGTGATCAAATAGAGGAGTCTAGGAGACGTAGGGGTGATCTGATAGAGCCTAGGAGACTGAGGGGTGATCTGATAGAGCAAAATAGGAGACTGAGGGGTGATCAGATAGAGGAGTCTAGGAGACTGAGGGGTGATCAGATAGAGTATAGGAGACCGAGGGGTGATCAGGTAGAGGAGTCTAGGAGACTGAGGGGTGATCTGATAGAGTATAGGAGACCGAGGGGTGATCTGATAGAGGAATTTAGGAGACTGTGGGCTGATATGATAGAGGAGTCTAGGAGACTGAGGGGTGATCAGATAGAGGAGTCTAGGAGACTGAGGGCTGATATGATAGAGGAGTCTAGGAGACGGACGGGTAATCAGATAGAGGAGTCTAGGAGACTGAGGGGTGATCTGATAGAGGAGTCCAGGAGACTGAGGGGTGATGAGATAGAGGAGTTGAGATGACTGAGGGGTGATCAGATAGAGTAGAGGAGACTGAGGGGTGTTGAGATAGAGGAGTCTAGGAGACTGAGGAGTGATCTGATACAGCAGTATAGGTGACTGAGGAGTGATATGATAGAGGAGTATAGGAGACTGAGGGGTGATCAGATTGAGGAGTCTAGGAGACTCTGGGGTGATCTGATGGGGGAGTCTAGGAGACTGAGGGGTGATCTGATAGAGCAAAATAGGAGACTGAGGGGTGATCAGATAGAGGAGTCTCGGAGACTGAGGGGTGATCTGATAGAGGAGTATAGGAGACTGAAGGGTGATCTGATAGAGGCGTATAGGAGACTGAGGGGTGAACTGTTAGAGTATAGGAGACTGAGGGGTGATCTGCTAGAGGAGTTTAGGTGACTGAAGGGTGATCTGATAGAGAAATATCGGATACTGAGGCCTATCTGATAGAGCAGAATAGCAGTCTGCGGGGTGATCAGTTAGAGGAGTATAGGAGACTGAGGTGTGATCAGATAGAAGTGTCTAGTAGACTGAGGGGTGATCTGATAAAGAAGTCTAGGAGACTGAGGGGTGATCTGATATTGGAGTCTAGGAGACTGAGTGGTGATCAGATAGAGGAATCTCGGATATTGAGGGGTGATCCGATAGAGAAGTATAGGAGACTGAAGGGTGATCTGATAGAGGAGTCCAGGAGACTGAGGGGTGATCTGATGGAGGAGTCTAGCAGACTCAGCGGTGATCAGATAGAGGAGTCTAGTAGACAGAGGAGTGATCTGATAGAGGAGTCTAGAAGACTGAGGGGTGATCTGATAGAGTATAGGAAACAGAGGGGTGATCAAATAGAGGAGTCTAGGAGACGGAGGGGTGATCTGATGGAGGAGTCTGTGAGACTTAGTGTTTCTCTGATAGAGGAGTATACGAGACTGAGGGGTGATCAAATAGAGGAGTCTAGTAGACTCAGGGGTGATCTGATAGAGGAGTCTAGTAGACTGAGGGGTGATCTGATAGATTATAGGAAACCGAGGGGTGATCTGATAGAGGAGTCTAGGAGACTGAGAGCTGATCTGATAGAGGAGTCTAGGAGACTGAGGGCTGATATGATAGAGGAGTCTACGAGACTGATGGGTGATCAAACAGAGGAGTCTAGTAGACTGAGGGGTGATCTGATAGATTATAGGAAACCGAGGGGTGATCTGATAGAGGAGTCTAGGAGACTGAGGGCTGATCTGATAGAGGAGTCTAGGAGACTGAGGGCTGATATGATAGAGGAGTCTACGAGACTGATGGGTGATCAAACAGAGGAGTCTAGTAGACTCAGGGCTGATCTGATAGAGGAGTCTAGGAGACTGAGGGTGATCTGATAGAGTATAGGAGACTGAGGGGTGATCAGATAGAGGAGACTAGGAGACTGAGCGGTGATCAGATAGAGGAGTCTAGGAGACTGAGGGGCGATCTGATAGAGTATAGGAGACTGAGTGGTGATCAGATAGAGGAGTCTAGGAGACTGAGGGGTGATCTGATGGAGTATAGGAGACTGTGGGGTGATCAGATAAAGGAGTCAAGGAGACTGAGGGATGATCAGATAGAGGAGTCTACGAAACCGAGGGGTGATCAAATAGAGGAGTCTAGGAGACGTAGGGGTGATCTGATAGAGCCTAGGAGACTGAGGGGTGATCTGATAGAGCAAAATAGGAGACTGAGGGGTGATCAGAAAGAGGAGTCTAGGAGACTGAGGGGTGATCAGATAGAGTATAGGAGACTGTGGGCTCATATGATAGAGGAGTCTAGGAGACTGAGGGGTGTTGAGATAGAAGAGTCTAGGAGACTCAGGGGTGTTGAGATAGAGGAGTATAGGAGACTGAGGGGAGATCTGATAGAGTATAGGAGACTGAGGGGTGATCAGATAGAGTAGAGGAGACTGAGGGGTGTTGAGATAGAGGAGTCTAGGAGACTCTGGGGTGATCTGATAGAGGAGTCTAGGAGACTGAGGGGTGATCTGATAGAGCAAAATAGGAGACTGAGGGGTGATCAGATAGAGGAGTCTCGGAGACTGAGGGGTGATCTGATAGAGGAGTATAGGAAACTGAAGGGTGATCAGATAGAGGAGTATAGGAGACTGAGGGGTGAACTGTTAGAGTATAGGAGACTGAGGGGTGATCTGATAGAGGAGTCTAGGAGACTGGGGTGATCTGATAGAGAAATATCGGATACTGAGGCCTATCTGATAGAGCAGAATAGCAGTCTGCGGGGTGATCAGTTAGAGGAGTATAGGAGACTGAGGTGTGATCAGATAGAAGTGTCTAGTAGACTGAGGGGTGATCTGATAAAGAAGTCTAGGAGACTGAGGGGTGATCTGATATTGGAGTCTAGGAGACTGAGTGGTGATCAGATAGAGGAGTCTCGGAGATTGAGGGGTGATCCGATAGAGAAGTATAGGAGACTGAAGGGTGATCTGATAGAGGAGTCTGTGAGACTGAGTGTTTCTCTGATAGAGGAGTATACGAGACTGAGGGGTGATCAAATAGAGGAGTATAGTAGACTCAGGGGTGATCTGATAGAGGAGTCTAGAAGACTGAGGTGTGATCTGATAGATTATAGGAAACCGAGGGGTGATCTGATAGAGGAGTCTAGGAGACTGAGGGCTGATATGATAGAGGAGTCTACGAGACTGATGGGTGATCAAACAGAGGAGTCTAGTAGACTAAAGGCTGATCTGATAGAAGAGTCTAGGAGACTGAGGGGTGATCTGATAGAGTATAGGAGACTGAGGGCTGATATGATAGAGGAGTCTACGAGACTGATGGGTGATCAAACAGAGGAGTCTAGTAGACTGAGGGGTGATCTGATAGATTATAGGAAACCGAGGGGTGATCTGATAGAGGAGTCTAGGAGACTGAGGGCTGATATGATAGAGGAGTCTAGGAGACTGAGGGCTGATATGATAGAGGAGTCTACGAGACTGATGGGTGATCAAACAGAGGAGTCTAGTAGACTCAGGGCTGATCTGATAGAGGAGTCTAGGAGACTGAGGGGTGATCTGATAGAGTATAGGAGACTGAGGGGTGATCAGATAGAGGAGACTAGGAGACTGAGCGGTGATCAGATAGAGGAGTCTAGGAGACTGAGGGGCGATCTGATAGAGTCTAGGAGACTGAGTGGTGATCAGATAGAGGAGTCTAGGAGACTGAGGGGTGATCAGATAGAGGAGTCTACGAAACCGAGGGGTGATCAAATAGAGGAGTCTAGGAGACGTAGGGGTGATCTGATAGAGCCTAGGAAACTGAGGGGTGATCTGATAGAGCAAAATAGGAGACTGAGGGGTGATCAGATAGAGGAGTCTAGGAGACTGAGGGGTGATCAGATAGAGTATAGGAGACCGAGGGGTGATCAGATAGAGGAGTCTAGGAGACTGAGGGGTGATCAGATAGAGGAGACTAGGAGACTGAGCGGTGATCAGATAGAGGAGTCTAGGAGACTGAGGGGCGTTCTGATAGAGTATAGGAGACTGAGTGGTGATCAAATAGAGGAGTCTAGGAGACGGAGGGGTGATCTGATGGAGGAGTCTGTGAGACTTAGTGTTTCTCTCATAGAGGAGTATACGAGACTGAGGGGTGATCAAATAGAGGAGTCTAGTAGACTCAGGGGTGATCTGATAGAGGAGTATAGTAGACTGAGGGGTGATCTGATAGATTATAGGAAACCGAGGGGTGATCTGATAGAGGAGTCTAGGAGACTGAGGGCTGATCTGATAGAGGAGTCTAGGAGACTGAGGGCTGATATGATAGAGGAGTCTACGAGACTGATGGGTGATCAAACAGAGGAGTCTAGTAGACTGAGGGGTGATCTGATAGATTATAGGAAACCGAGGGGTGATCTGATAGAGGAGTCTAGGAGACTGAGGGCTGATCTGATAGAGGAGTCTAGGAGACTGAGGGCTGATATGATAGAGGAGTCTACGAGACTGATGGGTGATCAAACAGAGGAGTCTAGTAGACTCAGGGCTGATCTGATAGAGGAGTCTAGGAGACTGAGGGGTGATCTGATAGAGTATAGGAGACTGAGGGGTGATCAGATAGAGGAGACTAGGAGACTGAGCGGTGATCAGATAGAGGAGTCTAGGAGACTGAGGGGCGATCTGATAGAGTATAGGAGACTGAGTGGTGATCAGATAGAGGAGTCTAGGAGACTGAGGGGTGATCAGATAGAGGAGTCTACGAAACCGAGGGGTGATCAAATAGAGGAGTCTAGGAGACGTAGGGGTGATCTGATAGAGCCTAGGAGACTGAGGGGTGATCTGATAGAGCAAAATAGGAGACTGAGGGGTGATCAGATAGAGGAGTCTAGGAGACTGAGGGGTGATCAGATAGAGTATAGGAGACCGAGGGGTGATCAGATAGAGGAGTCTAGGAGACTGAGGGGTGATCTGATAGAATATAGGAGACCGAGGGGTGATCTGATAGAGGAATTTAGGAGACTGTGGGCTCATATGATAGAGGAGTCTAGGAGACTGAGGGGTGTTGAGATAGAAGAGTCTAGGAGACTCAGGGGTGTTGAGATAGAGGAGTATAGGAGACTGAGGGGAGATCTGATAGAGTATAGGAGACTGAGGGGTGATCAGATAGAGTAGAGGAGACTGAGGGGTGTTGAGTTAGAGGAGTCTAGGAGACTCTGGGGTGATCTGATAGAGGAGTCTAGGAGACTGAGGTGTGATCAGATAGAGGAGTCTAGGAGACTGAGGGGTGATCTGATAGAGCAAAATAGGAGACTGAGGGGTGATCAGATAGAGGAGTCTAGTAGACTGAGGGGTGATCTGATAGATTATAGGAAACCGAGGGGTGATCTGATAGAGGAGTCTAGGAGACTGAGGGCTGATCTGATAGAGGAGTCTAGGAGACTGAGGGCTGATATGATAGAGGAGTCTACGAGACTGATGGGTGATCAAACAGAGGAGTCTAGTAGACTCAGGGCTGATCTGATAGAGGAGTCTAGGAGACTGAGGGTGATCTGATAGAGTATAGGAGACTGAGGGGTGATCAGATAGAGGAGACTAGGAGACTGAGCGGTGATCAGATAGAGGAGTCTAGGAGACTGAGGGGCGATCTGATAGAGTATAGGAGACTGAGTGGTGATCAGATAGAGGAGTCTAGGAGACTGAGGGGTGATCTGATGGAGTATAGGAGACTGTGGGGTGATCAGATAAAGGAGTCAAGGAGACTGAGGGATGATCAGATAGAGGAGTCTACGAAACCGAGGGGTGATCAAATAGAGGAGTCTAGGAGACGTAGGGGTGATCTGATAGAGCCTAGGAGACTGAGGGGTGATCTGATAGAGCAAAATAGGAGACTGAGGGGTGATCAGAAAGAGGAGTCTAGGAGACTGAGGGGTGATCAGATAGAGTATAGGAGACTGTGGGCTCATATGATAGAGGAGTCTAGGAGACTGAGGGGTGTTGAGATAGAAGAGTCTAGGAGACTCAGGGGTGTTGAGATAGAGGAGTATAGGAGACTGAGGGGAGATCTGATAGAGTATAGGAGACTGAGGGGTGATCAGATAGAGTAGAGGAGACTGAGGGGTGTTGAGATAGAGGAGTCTAGGAGACTCTGGGGTGATCTGATAGAGGAGTCTAGGAGACTGAGGGGTGATCTGATAGAGCAAAATAGGAGACTGAGGGGTGATCAGATAGAGGAGTCTCGGAGACTGAGGGGTGATCTGATAGAGGAGTATAGGAAACTGAAGGGTGATCAGATAGAGGAGTATAGGAGACTGAGGGGTGAACTGTTAGAGTATAGGAGACTGAGGGGTGATCTGATAGAGGAGTCTAGGAGACTGGGGTGATCTGATAGAGAAATATCGGATACTGAGGCCTATCTGATAGAGCAGAATAGCAGTCTGCGGGGTGATCAGTTAGAGGAGTATAGGAGACTGAGGTGTGATCAGATAGAAGTGTCTAGTAGACTGAGGGGTGATCTGATAAAGAAGTCTAGGAGACTGAGGGGTGATCTGATATTGGAGTCTAGGAGACTGAGTGGTGATCAGATAGAGGAGTCTCGGAGATTGAGGGGTGATCCGATAGAGAAGTATAGGAGACTGAAGGGTGATCTGATAGAGGAGTCTGTGAGACTGAGTGTTTCTCTGATAGAGGAGTATACGAGACTGAGGGGTGATCAAATAGAGGAGTATAGTAGACTCAGGGGTGATCTGATAGAGGAGTCTAGAAGACTGAGGTGTGATCTGATAGATTATAGGAAACCGAGGGGTGATCTGATAGAGGAGTCTAGGAGACTGAGGGCTGATATGATAGAGGAGTCTACGAGACTGATGGGTGATCAAACAGAGGAGTCTAGTAGACTCAGGGCTGATCTGATAGAAGAGTCTAGGAGACTGAGGGGTGATCTGATAGAGTATAGGAGACTGAGGGCTGATATGATAGAGGAGTCTACGAGACTGATGGGTGATCAAACAGAGGAGTCTAGTAGACTGAGGGGTGATCTGATAGATTATAGGAAACCGAGGGGTGATCTGATAGAGGAGTCTAGGAGACTGAGGGCTGATCTGATAGAGGAGTCTAGGAGACTGAGGGCTGATATGATAGAGGAGTCTACGAGACTGATGGGTGATCAAACAGAGGAGTCTAGTAGACTCAGGGCTGATCTGATAGAGGAGTCTAGGAGACTGAGGGGTGATCTGATAGAGTATAGGAGACTGAGGGGTGATCAGATAGAGGAGACTAGGAGACTGAGCGGTGATCAGATAGAGGAGTCTAGGAGACTGAGGGGCGATCTGATAGAGTATAGGAGACTGAGTGGTGATCAGATAGAGGAGTCTAGGAGACTGAGGGGTGATCAGATAGAGGAGTCTACGAAACCGAGGGGTGATCAAATAGAGGAGTCTAGGAGACGTAGGGGTGATCTGATAGAGCCTAGGAGACTGAGGGGTGATCTGATAGAGCAAAATAGGAGACTGAGGGGTGATCAGATAGAGGAGTCTAGGAGACTGAGGGGTGATCAGATAGAGTATAGGAGACCGAGGGGTGATCAGATAGAGGAGTCTAGGAGACTGAGGGGTGATCAGATAGAGGAGACTAGGAGACTGAGCGGTGATCAGATAGAGGAGTCTAGGAGACTGAGGGGCGTTCTGATAGAGTATAGGAGACTGAGTGGTGATCAAATAGAGGAGTCTAGGAGACGGAGGGGTGATCTGATGGAGGAGTCTGTGAGACTTAGTGTTTCTCTCATAGAGGAGTATACGAGACTGAGGGGTGATCAAATAGAGGAGTCTAGTAGACTCAGGGGTGATCTGATAGAGGAGTATAGTAGACTGAGGGGTGATCTGATAGATTATAGGAAACCGAGGGGTGATCTGATAGAGGAGTCTAGGAGACTGAGGGCTGATCTGATAGAGGAGTCTAGGAGACTGAGGGCTGATATGATAGAGGAGTCTACGAGACTGATGGGTGATCAAACAGAGGAGTCTAGTAGACTGAGGGGTGATCTGATAGATTATAGGAAACCGAGGGGTGATCTGATAGAGGAGTCTAGGAGACTGAGGGCTGATCTGATAGAGGAGTCTAGGAGACTGAGGGCTGATATGATAGAGGAGTCTACGAGACTGATGGGTGATCAAACAGAGGAGTCTAGTAGACTCAGGGCTGATCTGATAGAGGAGTCTAGGAGACTGAGGGGTGATCTGATAGAGTATAGGAGACTGAGGGGTGATCAGATAGAGGAGACTAGGAGACTGAGCGGTGATCAGATAGAGGAGTCTAGGAGACTGAGGGGCGATCTGATAGAGTATAGGAGACTGAGTGGTGATCAGATAGAGGAGTCTAGGAGACTGAGGGGTGATCAGATAGAGGAGTCTACGAAACCGAGGGGTGATCAAATAGAGGAGTCTAGGAGACGTAGGGGTGATCTGATAGAGCCTAGGAGACTGAGGGGTGATCTGATAGAGCAAAATAGGAGACTGAGGGGTGATCAGATAGAGGAGTCTAGGAGACTGAGGGGTGATCAGATAGAGTATAGGAGACCGAGGGGTGATCAGATAGAGGAATTTAGGAGACTGTGGGCTCATATGATAGAGGAGTCTAGGAGACTGAGGGGTGTTGAGATAGAAGAGTCTAGGAGACTCAGGGGTGTTGAGATAGAGGAGTATAGGAGACTGAGGGGAGATCTGATAGAGTATAGGAGACTGAGGGGTGATCAGATAGAGTAGAGGAGACTGAGGGGTGTTGAGTTAGAGGAGTCTAGGAGACTCTGGGGTGATCTGATAGAGGAGTCTAGGAGACTGAGGTGTGATCAGATAGAGGAGTCTAGGAGACTGAGGGGTGATCTGATAGAGCAAAATAGGAGACTGAGGGGTGATCAGATAGAGGAGTCTCGGAGACTGAGGGGTGATCTGATAGAGGAGTATAGGAAACTGAAGGGTGATCAGATAGAGGAGTATAGGAGACTGAGGGGTGAACTGTTAGAGTATAGGAGACTGAGGGGTGATCTGATAGAGGAGTCTAGGAGACTGGGGTGATCTGATAGAGAAATATCGGAAACTGAGGCCTATCTGATAGAGCAGAATAGCAGTCTGCGGGGTGATCAGTTAGAGGAGTATAGGAGACTGAGGTGTGATCAGATAGAAGTGTCTAGTAGACTGAGGGGTGATCTGATAAAGAAGTCTAGGAGACTGAGGGGTGATCTGATATTGGAGTCTAGGAGACTGAGTGGTGATCAGATAGAGGAGTCTCGGAGATTGAGGGGTGATCCGATAGAGAAGTATAGGAGACTGAAGGGTGATCTGATAGAGGAGTCTGTGAGACTGAGTGTTTCTCTGATAGAGGAGTATACGAGACTGAGGGGTGATCAAATAGAGGAGTATAGTAGACTCAGGGGTGATCTGATAGAGGAGTCTAGAAGACTGAGGGGTGATCTGATAGATTATAGGAAACCGAGGGGTGATCTGATAGAGGAGTCTAGGAGACTGAGGGCTGATATGATAGAGGAGTCTACGAGACTGATGGGTGATCAAACAGAGGAGTCTAGTAGACTCAGGGCTGATCTGATAGAGGAGTCTAGGAGACTGAGGGGTGATCTGATAGAGTATAGGAGACTGAGGGGTGATCAGATAGAGGAGACTAGGAGACTGAGCGGTGATCAGATAGAGGAGTCTAGGAGACTGAGGGGCGATCTGATAGAGTATAGGAGACTGAGTGGTGATCAGATAGAGGAGTCTAGGAGACTGAGGGGTGATCTGATGGAGTATAGGAGACTGAGGGGTGATCAGATAGAGGAGTCTAGGAGACTGAGGGGAGATCTGATAGAGTAGAGGAGACTGAGGGTTGTTGAGATAGAGGAGTCTAGGAGACTGAGGAGAGATCTGATACAGCAGTATAGGAGACTGAGGAGTGATATGATAGAGGAGTATAGGAGACTGAGGGTTGATCAGATAGAGGAGTCTAGGAGACTCTGGGGTGATCTGATAGAGGAGTCTAGGAGACTGAGGTGTGATCAGATAGAGGAGTCTAGGAGACTGAGGGGTGATCTGATAGAGCAAAATAGGAGACTGAGGGGTGATCAGATAGAGGAGTCTCGGAGACTGAGGGGTGATCTGATAGAGGAGTATAGGAAACTGAAGGGTGATCAGATAGAGGAGTATAGGAGACTGAGGGGTGAACTGTTAGAGTATAGGAGACTGAGGGGTGATCTGATAGAGGAGTCTAGGAGACTGGTGTGATCTGATAGAGAAATATCGGATACTGAGGCCTATCTGATAGAGCAGAATAGCAGTCTGCGGGGTGATCAGTTAGAGGAGTATAGGAGACTGAGGTGTGATCAGATAGAAGCGTCTAGTAGACTGAGGGGTGATCTGATAAAGAAGTCTAGGAGACTGAGGGGTGATCTGATATTGGAGTCTAGGAGACTGAAGGGTGATCTGATAGAGGAGTCTGTGAGACTGAGTGTTTCTCTGATAGAGGAGTATACGAGACTGAGGGGTGATCAAATAGAGGAGTATAGTAGACTCAGGGGTGATCTGATAGAGGAGTCTAGAAGACTGAGGGTTGATCTGATAGATTATAGGAAACCGAGGGGTGATCTGATAGAGGAGTCTAGGAGACTGAGGGCTGATATGATAGAGGAGTCTACGAGACTGATGGGTGATCAAACAGAGGAGTCTAGTAGACTCAGGGCTGATCTGATAGAGGAGTCTAGGAGACTGAGGGGTGATCTGATAGAGTATAGGAGACTGAGGGGTGATCAGATAGAGTATAGGAGACTGAGGGGTGATCAGATAGAGGAGACTAGGAGACTGAGCGGTGATCAGATAGAGGAGTCTAGGAGTCTGAGGGGCGATCTGATAGAGTATAGGAGACTGAGTGGTGATCAGATAGAGGAGTCTAGGAGACTGAGGGGAGATCTGATGGAGTATAGGAGACTGAGGGGTGATCAGATAAAGGAGTCAAGGAGACTGAGGGATGATCAGATAGAGGAGTCTACGAAACCGAGGGGTGATCAAATAGAGGAGTCTAGGAGACGTAGGGGTGATCTGATAGAGCCTAGGAGACTGAGGGGTGATCTGATAGAGCAAAATAGGAGACTGAGGGGTGATCAGATAGAGGAGTCTAGGAGACTGAGGGGTGATCAGATAGAGTATAGGAGACCGAGGGGTGATCAGGTAGAGGAGTCTAGGAGACTGAGGGGTGATCTGATAGAGTATAGGAGACCGAGGGGTGATCTGATAGAGGAATTTAGGAGACTGTGGGCTGATATGATAGAGGAGTCTAGGAGACTGAGGGGTGATCAGATAGAGGAGTCTAGGAGACTGAGGGCTGATATGATAGAGGAGTCTAGGAGACGGACGGGTAATCAGATAGAGGAGTCTAGGAGACTGAGGGGTGATCTGATAGAGGAGTCCAGGAGACTGAGGGGTGATGAGATAGAGGAGTTGAGATGACTGAGGGGTGATCAGATAGAGTAGAGGAGACTGAGGGGTGTTGAGATAGAGGAGTCTAGGAGACTGAGGAGTGATCTGATACAGCAGTATAGGTGACTGAGGAGTGATATGATAGAGGAGTATAGGAGACTGAGGGGTGATCAGATTGAGGAGTCTAGGAGACTCTGGGGTGATCTGATGGGGGAGTCTAGGAGACTGAGGGGTGATCTGATAGAGCAAAATAGGAGACTGAGGGGTGATCAGATAGAGGAGTCTCGGAGACTGAGGGGTGATCTGATAGAGGAGTATAGGAGACTGAAGGGTGATCTGATAGAGGCGTATAGGAGACTGAGGGGTGAACTGTTAGAGTATAGGAGACTGAGGGGTGATCTGCTAGAGGAGTTTAGGTGACTGAAGGGTGATCTGATAGAGAAATATCGGATACTGAGGCCTATCTGATAGAGCAGAATAGCAGTCTGCGGGGTGATCAGTTAGAGGAGTATAGGAGACTGAGGTGTGATCAGATAGAAGTATCTAGTAGACTGAGGGGTGATCTGATAAAGAAGTCTAGGAGACTGAGGGGTGATCTGATATTGGAGTCTAGGAGACTGAGTGGTGATCAGATAGAGGAATCTCGGATATTGAGGGGTGATCCGATAGAGAAGTATAGGAGACTGAAGGGTGATCTGATAGAGGAGTCCAGGAGACTGAGGGGTGATCTGATGGAGGAGTCTAGCAGACTCAGCGGTGATCAGATAGAGGAGTCTAGTAGACAGAGGAGTGATCTGATAGAGGAGTCTAGAAGACTGAGGGGTGATCTGATAGAGTATAGGAAACAGAGGGGTGATCAAATAGAGGAGTCTAGGAGACGGAGGGGTGATCTGATGGAGGAGTCTGTGAGACTTAGTGTTTCTCTGATAGAGGAGTATACGAGACTGAGGGGTGATCAAATAGAGGAGTCTAGTAGACTCAGGGGTGATCTGATAGAGGAGTCTAGTAGACTGAGGGGTGATCTGATAGATTATAGGAAACCGAGGGGTGATCTGATAGAGGAGTCTAGGAGACTGAGGGCTGATCTGATAGAGGAGTCTAGGAGACTGAGGGCTGATATGATAGAGGAGTCTACGAGACTGATGGGTGATCAAACAGAGGAGTCTAGTAGACTGAGGGGTGATCTGATAGATTATAGGAAACCGAGGGGTGATCTGATAGAGGAGTCTAGGAGACTGAGGGCTGATCTGATAGAGGAGTATACGAGACTGAGGGGTGATCAAATAGAGGAGTATAGTAGACTCAGGGGTGATCTGATAGAGGAGTCTAGAAGACTGAGGGTTGATCTGATAGATTATAGGAAACCGAGGGGTGATCTGATAGAGGAGTCTAGGAGACTGAGGGCTGATATGATAGAGGAGTCTACGAGACTGATGGGTGATCAAACAGAGGAGTCTAGTAGACTCAGGGCTGATCTGATAGAGGAGTCTAGGAGACTGAGGGGTGATCTGATAGAGTATAGGAGACTGAGGGGTGATCAGATAGAGTATAGGAGACTGAGGGGTGATCAGATAGAGGAGACTAGGAGACTGAGCGGTGATCAGATAGAGGAGTCTAGGAGTCTGAGGGGCGATCTGATAGAGTATAGGAGACTGAGTGGTGATCAGATAGAGGAGTCTAGGAGACTGAGGGGAGATCTGATGGAGTATAGGAGACTGAGGGGTGATCAGATAAAGGAGTCAAGGAGACTGAGGGATGATCAGATAGAGGAGTCTACGAAACCGAGGGGTGATCAAATAGAGGAGTCTAGGAGACGTAGGGGTGATCTGATAGAGCCTAGGAGACTGAGGGGTGATCTGATAGAGCAAAATAGGAGACTGAGGGGTGATCAGATAGAGGAGTCTAGGAGACTGAGGGGTGATCAGATAGAGTATAGGAGACCGAGGGGTGATCAGGTAGAGGAGTCTAGGAGACTGAGGGGTGATCTGATAGAGTATAGGAGACCGAGGGGTGATCTGATAGAGGAATTTAGGAGACTGTGGGCTGATATGATAGAGGAGTCTAGGAGACTGAGGGGTGATCAGATAGAGGAGTCTAGGAGACTGAGGGCTGATATGATAGAGGAGTCTAGGAGACGGACGGGTAATCAGATAGAGGAGTCTAGGAGACTGAGGGGTGATCTGATAGAGGAGTCCAGGAGACTGAGGGGTGATGAGATAGAGGAGTTGAGATGACTGAGGGGTGATCAGATAGAGTAGAGGAGACTGAGGGGTGTTGAGATAGAGGAGTCTAGGAGACTGAGGAGTGATCTGATACAGCAGTATAGGTGACTGAGGAGTGATATGATAGAGGAGTATAGGAGACTGAGGGGTGATCAGATTGAGGAGTCTAGGAGACTCTGGGGTGATCTGATGGGGGAGTCTAGGAGACTGAGGGGTGATCTGATAGAGCAAAATAGGAGACTGAGGGGTGATCAGATAGAGGAGTCTCGGAGACTGAGGGGTGATCTGATAGAGGAGTATAGGAGACTGAAGGGTGATCTGATAGAGGCGTATAGGAGACTGAGGGGTGAACTGTTAGAGTATAGGAGACTGAGGGGTGATCTGCTAGAGGAGTTTAGGTGACTGAAGGGTGATCTGATAGAGAAATATCGGATACTGAGGCCTATCTGATAGAGCAGAATAGCAGTCTGCGGGGTGATCAGTTAGAGGAGTATAGGAGACTGAGGTGTGATCAGATAGAAGTATCTAGTAGACTGAGGGGTGATCTGATAAAGAAGTCTAGGAGACTGAGGGGTGATCTGATATTGGAGTCTAGGAGACTGAGTGGTGATCAGATAGAGGAATCTCGGATATTGAGGGGTGATCCGATAGAGAAGTATAGGAGACTGAAGGGTGATCTGATAGAGGAGTCCAGGAGACTGAGGGGTGATCTGATGGAGGAGTCTAGCAGACTCAGCGGTGATCAGATAGAGGAGTCTAGTAGACAGAGGAGTGATCTGATAGAGGAGTCTAGAAGACTGAGGGGTGATCTGATAGAGTATAGGAAACAGAGGGGTGATCAAATAGAGGAGTCTAGGAGACGGAGGGGTGATCTGATGGAGGAGTCTGTGAGACTTAGTGTTTCTCTGATAGAGGAGTATACGAGACTGAGGGGTGATCAAATAGAGGAGTCTAGTAGACTCAGGGGTGATCTGATAGAGGAGTCTAGTAGACTGAGGGGTGATCTGATAGATTATAGGAAACCGAGGGGTGATCTGATAGAGGAGTCTAGGAGACTGAGGGCTGATCTGATAGAGGAGTCTAGGAGACTGAGGGCTGATATGATAGAGGAGTCTACGAGACTGATGGGTGATCAAACAGAGGAGTCTAGTAGACTGAGGGGTGATCTGATAGATTATAGGAAACCGAGGGGTGATCTGATAGAGGAGTCTAGGAGACTGAGGGCTGATCTGATAGAGGAGTCTAGGAGACTGAGGGCTGATATGATAGAGGAGTCTACGAGACTGATGGGTGATCAAACAGAGGAGTCTAGTAGACTCAGGGCTGATCTGATAGAGGAGTCTAGGAGACTGAGGGTGATCTGATAGAGTATAGGAGACTGAGGGGTGATCAGATAGAGGAGACTAGGAGACTGAGCGGTGATCAGATAGAGGAGTCTAGGAGACTGAGGGGCGATCTGATAGAGTATAGGAGACTGAGTGGTGATCAGATAGAGGAGTCTAGGAGACTGAGGGGTGATCTGATGGAGTATAGGAGACTGTGGGGTGATCAGATAAAGGAGTCAAGGAGACTGAGGGATGATCAGATAGAGGAGTCTACGAAACCGAGGGGTGATCAAATAGAGGAGTCTAGGAGACGTAGGGGTGATCTGATAGAGCCTAGGAGACTGAGGGGTGATCTGATAGAGCAAAATAGGAGACTGAGGGGTGATCAGAAAGAGGAGTCTAGGAGACTGAGGGGTGATCAGATAGAGTATAGGAGACTGTGGGCTCATATGATAGAGGAGTCTAGGAGACTGAGGGGTGTTGAGATAGAAGAGTCTAGGAGACTCAGGGGTGTTGAGATAGAGGAGTATAGGAGACTGAGGGGAGATCTGATAGAGTATAGGAGACTGAGGGGTGATCAGATAGAGTAGAGGAGACTGAGGGGTGTTGAGATAGAGGAGTCTAGGAGACTCTGGGGTGATCTGATAGAGGAGTCTAGGAGACTGAGGGGTGATCTGATAGAGCAAAATAGGAGACTGAGGGGTGATCAGATAGAGGAGTCTCGGAGACTGAGGGGTGATCTGATAGAGGAGTATAGGAAACTGAAGGGTGATCAGATAGAGGAGTATAGGAGACTGAGGGGTGAACTGTTAGAGTATAGGAGACTGAGGGGTGATCTGATAGAGGAGTCTAGGAGACTGGGGTGATCTGATAGAGAAATATCGGATACTGAGGCCTATCTGATAGAGCAGAATAGCAGTCTGCGGGGTGATCAGTTAGAGGAGTATAGGAGACTGAGGTGTGATCAGATAGAAGTGTCTAGTAGACTGAGGGGTGATCTGATAAAGAAGTCTAGGAGACTGAGGGGTGATCTGATATTGGAGTCTAGGAGACTGAGTGGTGATCAGATAGAGGAGTCTCGGAGATTGAGGGGTGATCCGATAGAGAAGTATAGGAGACTGAAGGGTGATCTGATAGAGGAGTCTGTGAGACTGAGTGTTTCTCTGATAGAGGAGTATACGAGACTGAGGGGTGATCAAATAGAGGAGTATAGTAGACTCAGGGGTGATCTGATAGAGGAGTCTAGAAGACTGAGGTGTGATCTGATAGATTATAGGAAACCGAGGGGTGATCTGATAGAGGAGTCTAGGAGACTGAGGGCTGATATGATAGAGGAGTCTACGAGACTGATGGGTGATCAA
Source organism: Hemitrygon akajei (assembly GCF_048418815.1). Classification (NCBI taxonomy): domain Eukaryota; kingdom Metazoa; phylum Chordata; class Chondrichthyes; order Myliobatiformes; family Dasyatidae; genus Hemitrygon; species Hemitrygon akajei. Next base: position 74,846,117 of record NC_133130.1, on the reverse strand, counting down.
ACAGAGGAGTCTAGTAGACTCAGGGCTGATCTGATAGAAGAGTCTAGGAGACTGAGGGGTGATCTGATAGAGTATAGGAGACTGAGGGGTGATCAGATAGAGGAGACTAGGAGACTGAGCGGTGATCAGATAGAGGAGTCTAGGAGACTGAGGGGCGATCTGATAGAGTATAGGAGACTGAGTGGTGATCAGATAGAGGAGTCTAGGAGACTGAGGGGTGATCAGATAGAGGAGTCTAGGAGACTGGGAGATCTGATAGAGTAGAGGAGACTGAGGGTTGTTGAGTTAGAGGAGTTTAGGAGACTGAGGAGTGATCAGATACAGCAGTATAGGAGACTGAGGAGTGATATGATAGAGGAGTATAGGAGACTGAGGGGTGATCAGATAGAGGAGTCTAGGAGACTCTGGGGTGATCTGATAGAGGAGTCTAGGAGACTGAGGTGTGATCAGATAGAGGAGTCTAGGAGACTGAGGGGTGATCTGATAGAGCAAAATAGGAGACTGAGGGGTGATCAGATAGAGGAGTCTCGGAGACTGAGGGGTGATCTGATAGAGGAGTATAGGAAACTGAAGGGTGATCAGATAGAGGAGTATAGGAGACTGAGGGGTGAACTGTTAGAGTATAGGAGACTGAGGGGTGATCTGATAGAGGAGTCTAGGAGACTGGTGTGATCTGATAGAGAAATATCGGATACTGAGGCCTATCTGATAGAGCAGAATAGCAGTCTGCGGGGTGATCAGTTAGAGGAGTATAGGAGACTAAGGTGTGATCAGATAGAAGCGTCTAGTAGACGGAGGGGTGATCTGATAAAGAAGTCTAGGAGACTGAGGGGTGATCTGATATTGGAGTCTAGGAGACTGAAGGGTGATCTGATAGAGGAGTCTGTGAGACTGAGTGTTTCTCTGATAGAGGAGTATACGAGACTGAGGGGTGATCAAATAGAGGAGTATAGTAGACTCAGGGGTGATCTGATAGAGGAGTCTAGAAGACTGAGGGGTGATCTGATAGATTATAGGAAACCGAGGGGTGATCTGATAGAGGAGTCTAGGAGACTGAGGGCTGATATGATAGAGGAGTCTACGAGACTGATGGGTGATCAAACAGAGGAGTCTAGTAGACTCAGGGCTGATCTGATAGAGGAGTCTAGGAGACTGAGGGGTGATCTGATACAGTATAGGAGACTGAGGGGTGATCATATAGAGGAGACTAGGAGACTGAGCGGTGATCAGATAGAGGAGTCTAGGAGTCTGAGGGGCGATCTGATAGAGTATAGGAGACTGAGTGGTGATCAGATAGAGGAGTCTAGGAGACTGAGGGGAGATCTGATGGAGTATAGGAGACTGAGGGGTGATCAGATAAAGGAGTCAAGGAGACTGAGGGATGATCAGATAGAGGAGTCTACGAAACCGAGGGGTGATCAAATAGAGGAGTCTAGGAGACGTAGGGGTGATCTGATAGAGGCTAGGAGACTGAGGGATGATCTGATAGAGCAAAATAGGAGACTGAGGGGTGATCAGATAGAGGAGTCTAGGAGACTGAGGGGTGATCAGATAGAGTATAGGAGACCGAGGGGTGATCAGATAGAGGAGTCTAGGAGACTGAGGGGTGATCTGATAGGGTATAGGAGACCGACGGGTGATCTGATAGAGGAATTTAGGAGACTGTGGGCTGATATGATAGAGGAGTCTAGGAGACTGAGGGGTGTTGAGATAGAGGAGTCTAGGAGACTCAGGGGTGTTGAGATAGAGGAGTATAGGAGACTGAGGTGTGAACAGATAGAGGAGTCTCGGAGACTGAGGGGTGATCAGATACAGGGGTTAAGGAGACTGAGGTGTGATCTGATAGAGTATAGGAGACCGAGGGGTGATCAAATAGAGGAGTCTAGGAGACGGAGTGGTGATCTGATGGAGTATTGGAGACTGAGGGGTGATCAGATAAAGGAGTCAAGGAGACTGAGGGGTGATCAGATAGAGGAGTCTAGGAGACTGAGGGCTGATATGATAGAGGAGTCTAGGAGACGGACGGGTAATCAGATAGAGGAGTCTAGGAGACTGAGGGGTGATCTGATAGAGGAGTCCAGGAGACTGAGGGGTGATGAGATAGAGGAGTTGAGATGACTGAGGGGTGATCAGATAGAGTAGAGGAGACTGAGGGGTGTTGAGATAGAGGAGTCTAGGAGACTGAGGAGTGATCTGATACAGCAGTATAGGTGACTGAGGAGTGATATGATAGAGGAGTATAGGAGACTGAGGGGTGATCAGATTGAGGAGTCTAGGAGACTCTGGGGTGATCTGATGGGGGAGTCTAGGAGACTGAGGGGTGATCAGATAGAGGAGTCTCGGAGACTGAGGGGTGATCTGATAGAGGAGTATAGGAGACTGAAGGGTGATCTGATAGAGGAGTATAGGAGACTGAGGGGTGAACTGTTAGAGTATAGGAGACTGAGGGGTGATCTGATAGAGGAGTCTCGGAGATTGAGGGGTGATCCGATAGAGAAGTATAGGAGACTGAAGGGTGATCTGATAGAGGAGTATAGGAGACTGAGGGGTGAACTGTTAGAGTATAGGAGACTGAGGGGTGATCTGCTAGAGGAGTTTAGGAGACTGAAGGGTGATCTGATAGAGAAATATCGGATACTGAGGCCTATCTGATAGAGCAGAATAGCAGTCTGCGGGGTGATCAGTTAGAGGAGTATAGGAGACTGAGGTGTGATCAGATAGAAGTGTCTAGTAGACTGAGGGGTGATCTGATAAAGAAGTCTAGGAGACTGAGGGGTGATCTGATATTGGAGTCTAGGAGACTGAGTGGTGATCAGATAGAGGAATCTCGGATATTGAGGGGTGATCCGATAGAGAAGTATAGGAGACTGAAGGGTGATCTGATAGAGGAGTCCAGGAGACTGAGGGGTGATCTGATGGAGGAGTCTAGCAGACTCAGCGGTGATCAGATAGAGGAGTCTAGTAGACAGAGGAGTGATCTGATAGAGGAGTCTAGAAGACTGAGGGGTGATCTGATAGAGTATAGGAAACAGAGGGGTGATCAAATAGAGGAGTCTAGGAGACGGAGGGGTGATCTGATGGAGGAGTCTGTGAGACTTAGTGTTTCTCTGATAGAGGAGAATACGAGACTGAGGGGTGATCAAATAGAGGAGTCTAGTAGACTCAGGGGTGATCTGATAGAGGAGTCTAGTAGACTGAGGGGTGATCTGATAGATTATAGGAAACCGAGGGGTGATCTGATAGAGGAGTCTAGGAGACTGAGGGCTGATCTGATAGAGGAGTCTAGGAGACTGAGGGCTGATATGATAGAGGAGTCTACGAGACTGATGGGTGATCAAACAGAGGAGTCTAGTAGACTGAGGGGTGATCTGATAGATTATAGGAAACCGAGGGGTGATCTGATAGAGGAGTCTAGGAGACTGAGGGCTGATCTGATAGAGGAGTCTAGGAGACTGAGGGCTGATATGATAGAGGAGTCTATGAGACTGATGGGTGATCAAACAGAGGAGTCTAGTAGACTCAGGGCTGATCTGATAGAGGAGTCTAGGAGACTGAGGGGTGATCTGATAGAGTATAGGAGACTGAGGGGTGATCAGATAGAGGAGACTAGGAGACTGAGCGGTGATCAAATAGAGGAGTCTAGGAGACTGAGGGGCGATCTGATAGAGTATAGGAGACTGAGTGGTGATCTGATGGAGTATAGGAGACTGTGGGGTGATCAGATAAAGGAGTCAAGGAGACTGAGGGATGATCAGATAGAGGAGTCTACGAAACCGAGGGGTGATCAAATAGAGGAGTCTAGGAGACGTAGGGGTGATCTGATAGAGCCTAGGAGACTGAGGGGTGATCTGATAGAGCAAAATAGGAGACTGAGGGGTGATCAGATAGAGGAGTCTAGGAGACTGAGGGGTGATCAGATAGAGTATAGGAGACCGAGGGGTGATCAGATAGAGGAGTCTAGGAGACTGAGGGGTGATCTGATAGAATATAGGAGACCGAGGGGTGATCTGATAGAGGAATTTAGGAGACTGTGGGCTCATATGATAGAGGAGTCTAGGAGACTGAGGGGTGTTGAGATAGAAGAGTCTAGGAGACTCAGGGGTGTTGAGATAGAGGAGTATAGGAGACTGAGGGGAGATCTGATAGAGTATAGGAGACTGAGGGGTGATCAGATAGAGTAGAGGAGACTGAGGGGTGTTGAGATAGAGGAGTCTAGGAGACTCTGGGGTGATCTGATAGAGGAGTCTAGGAGACTGAGGTGTGATCAGATAGAGGAGTCTAGGAGACTGAGGGGTGATCTGATAGAGCAAAATAGGAGACTGAGGGGTGATCAGATAGAGGAGTCTCGGAGACTGAGGGGTGATCTGATAGAGGAGTATAGGAAACTGAAGGGTGATCAGATAGAGGAGTATAGGAGACTGAGGGGTGAACTGTTAGAGTATAGGAGACTGAGGGGTGATCTGATAGAGGAGTCTAGGAGACTGGGGTGATCTGATAGAGAAATATCGGATACTGAGGCCTATCTGATAGAGCAGAATAGCAGTCTGCGGGGTAATCAGTTAGAGGAGTATAGGAGACTGAGGTGTGATCAGATAGAAGTGTCTAGTAGACTGAGGGGTGATCTGATAAAGAAGTCTAGGAGACTGAGGGGTGATCTGATATTGGAGTCTAGGAGACTGAGTGGTGATCAGATAGAGGAGTCTCGGAGATTGAGGGGTGATCCGATAGAGAAGTATAGGAGACTGAAGGGTGATCTGATAGAGGAGTCTGTGAGACTGAGTGTTTCTCTGATAGAGGAGTATACGAGACTGAGGGGTGATCAAATAGAGGAGTATAGTAGACTCAGGGGTGATCTGATAGAGGAGTCTAGAAGACTGAGGGGTGATCTGATAGATTATAGGAAACCGAGGGGTGATCTGATAGAGGAGCCTAGGAGACTGAGGGCTGATATGATAGAGGAGTCTACGAGACTGATGGGTGATCAAACAGAGGAGTCTAGTAGACTCAGGGCTGATCTGATAGAGGAGTCTAGGAGACTGAGGGGTGATCTGATGGAGGAGTCTGTGAGACTTAGTGTTTCTCTGATAGAGGAGAATACGAGACTGAGGGGTGATCAAATAGAGGAGTCTAGTAGACTCAGGGGTGATCTGATAGAGGAGTCTAGTAGACTGAGGGGTGATCTGATAGATTATAGGAAACCGAGGGGTGATCTGATAGAGGAGTCTAGGAGACTGAGGGCTGATCTGATAGAGGAGTCTAGGAGACTGAGGGCTGATATGATAGAGGAGTCTACGAGACTGATGGGTGATCAAACAGAGGAGTCTAGTAGACTGAGGGGTGATCTGATAGATTATAGGAAACCGAGGGGTGATCTGATAGAGGAGTCTAGGAGACTGAGGGCTGATCTGATAGAGGAGTCTAGGAGACTGAGGGCTGATATGATAGAGGAGTCTATGAGACTGATGGGTGATCAAACAGAGGAGTCTAGTAGACTCAGGGCTGATCTGATAGAGGAGTCTAGGAGACTGAGGGGTGATCTGATAGAGTATAGGAGACTGAGGGGTGATCAGATAGAGGAGACTAGGAGACTGAGCGGTGATCAGATAGAGGAGTCTAGGAGACTGAGGGGCGATCTGATAGAGTATAGGAGACTGAGTGGTGATCTGATGGAGTATAGGAGACTGTGGGGTGATCAGATAAAGGAGTCAAGGAGACTGAGGGATGATCAGATAGAGGAGTCTACGAAACCGAGGGGTGATCAAATAGAGGAGTCTAGGAGACGTAGGGGTGATCTGATAGAGCCTAGGAGACTGAGGGGTGATCTGATAGAGCAAAATAGGAGACTGAGGGGTGATCAGATAGAGGAGTCTAGGAGACTGAGGGGTGATCAGATAGAGTATAGGAGACCGAGGGGTGATCAGATAGAGGAGTCTAGGAGACTGAGGGGTGATCTGATAGAATATAGGAGACCGAGGGGTGATCTGATAGAGGAATTTAGGAGACTGTGGGCTCATATGATAGAGGAGTCTAGGAGACTGAGGGGTGTTGAGATAGAAGAGTCTAGGAGACTCAGGGGTGTTGAGATAGAGGAGTATAGGAGACTGAGGGGAGATCTGATAGAGTATAGGAGACTGAGGGGTGATCAGATAGAGTAGAGGAGACTGAGGGGTGTTGAGATAGAGGAGTCTAGGAGACTCTGGGGTGATCTGATAGAGGAGTCTAGGAGACTGAGGTGTGATCAGATAGAGGAGTCTAGGAGACTGAGGGGTGATCTGATAGAGCAAAATAGGAGACTGAGGGGTGATCAGATAGAGGAGTCTCGGAGACTGAGGGGTGATCTGATAGAGGAGTATAGGAAACTGAAGGGTGATCAGATAGAGGAGTATAGGAGACTGAGGGGTGAACTGTTAGAGTATAGGAGACTGAGGGGTGATCTGATAGAGGAGTCTAGGAGACTGGGGTGATCTGATAGAGAAATATCGGATACTGAGGCCTATCTGATAGAGCAGAATAGCAGTCTGCGGGGTAATCAGTTAGAGGAGTATAGGAGACTGAGGTGTGATCAGATAGAAGTGTCTAGTAGACTGAGGGGTGATCTGATAAAGAAGTCTAGGAGACTGAGGGGTGATCTGATATTGGAGTCTAGGAGACTGAGTGGTGATCAGATAGAGGAGTCTCGGAGATTGAGGGGTGATCCGATAGAGAAGTATAGGAGACTGAAGGGTGATCTGATAGAGGAGTCTGTGAGACTGAGTGTTTCTCTGATAGAGGAGTATACGAGACTGAGGGGTGATCAAATAGAGGAGTATAGTAGACTCAGGGGTGATCTGATAGAGGAGTCTAGAAGACTGAGGGGTGATCTGATAGATTATAGGAAACCGAGGGGTGATCTGATAGAGGAGCCTAGGAGACTGAGGGCTGATATGATAGAGGAGTCTACGAGACTGATGGGTGATCAAACAGAGGAGTCTAGTAGACTCAGGGCTGATCTGATAGAGGAGTCTAGGAGACTGAGGGGTGATCTGATAGAGTATAGGAGACTGAGGGGTGATCAGATAGAGGAGACTAGGAGACTGAGCGGTGATCAGATAGAGGAGTCTAGGAGACTGAGGGGCGATCTGATAGAGTATAGGAGACGGAGTGGTGATCAGATAGAGGAGTCTAGGAGACTGAGGGGTGATCTGATGGAGTATAGGAGACTGAGGGGTGATCAGATAGAGGAGTCTAGGAGACTGAGGGGAGATCTGATAGAGTAGAGGAGACTGAGGGTTGTTGAGATAGAGGAGTCTAGGAGACTGAGGAGTGATCTGATACAGCAGTATAGGAGACTGAGGAGTGATATGATAGAGGAGTATAGGAGACTGAGGGGTGATCAGATAGAGGAGTCTAGGAGACTCTGGGGTGATCTGATAGAGGAGTATAGGAGACTGAGGTGTGATCAGATAGAGGAGTCTAGGAGACTGAGGGGTGATCTGATAGAGCAAAATAGGAGACTGAGGGGTGATCAGATAGAGGAGTCTCGGAGACTGAGGGGTGATCTGATAGAGGAGTATAGGAAACTGAAGGGTGATCAGATAGAGGAGTATAGGAGACTGAGGGGTGAACTGTTAGAGTATAGGAGACTGAGGGGTGATCTGATAGAGGAGTCTAGGAGACTGGTGTGATCTGATAGAGAAATATCGGATACTGAGGCCTATCTGATAGAGCAGAATAGCAGTCTGCGGGGTGATCAGTTAGAGGAGTATAGGAGACTGAGGTGTGATCAGATAGAAGCGTCTAGTAGACTGAGGGGTGATCTGATAAAGAAGTCTAGGAGACTGAGGGGTGATCTGATATTGGAGTCTAGGAGACTGAAGGGTGATCTGATAGAGGAGTCTGTGAGACTGAGTGTTTCTCTGATAGAGGAGTATACGAGACTGAGGGGTGATCAAATAGAGGAGTTTAGTAGACTCAGGGGTGATCTGATAGAGGAGTCTAGAAGACTGTGGGGTGATCTGATAGATTATAGGAAACCGAGGGGTAATCTGATAGAGGAGTCTAGGAGACTGAGGGCTGATATGATAGAGGAGTCTACGAGACTGATGGGTGATCAGATAGAGGAGTCTAGGAGACTGAGGGGAGATCTGATGGAGTATAGGAGACTGAGGGGTGATCAGATAAAGGAGTCAAGGAGACTGAGGGATGATCAGATAGAGGAGTCTACGAAACCGAGGGGTGATCAAATAGAGGAGTCTAGGAGACGTAGGAGTGATCTGATAGAGCCTAGGAGACTGAGGGGTGATCTGATAGAGCAAAATAGGAGACTGAGGGGTGATCAGATAGAGGAGTCTAGGAGACTGAGGGGTGATCAGATAGAGTATAGGAGACCGAGGGGTGATCAGATAGAGGAGTCTAGGAGACTGAGGGGTGATCTGATAGAGTATAGGAGACCGAGGGGTGATCTGATAGAGGAATTTAGGAGACTGTGGGCTGATATGATAGAGGAGTCTAGGAGACTGAGGGGTGTTGAGATAGAGGAGTCTAGGAGACTCAGGGGTGTTGAGATAGAGGAGTATAGGAGACTGAGGTGTGAACAGATAGAGGAGTCTCGGAGACTGAGGGGTGATCAGATACAGGGGTTAAGGAGACTGAGGTGTGATCTGATAGAGTATAGGAGACCGAGGGGTGATCAAATAGAGGAGTCTAGGAGACGGAGTGGTGATCTGATGGAGTATTGGAGACTGAGGGGTGATCAGATAAAGGAGTCAAGGAGACTGAGGGATGATCAGATAGAGGAGTCTAGGAGACTGAGGTGTGATCAAATAGAGGAGTCTAGGAGACATAGGGGTGATCTGATAGAGGAGCCTAGGAGACTGAGGGGTGACATGATAGAGGAGTCTACGAGACTGAGGGGTGATCTGATAGAGTATAGGAGACCGACGAGTGAACAAATACAGGAGTCTAGGAGACGGAGGGGCGATCTGATAGAGGAGTCTTGGAGACTGAGGGGTGATCAGATAGAGTATAGGAGACCGAGGGGTGATCAAATAGAGGAGTATAGGAGACCGAGCGGTGATCTGATAGAGGAGTCTAGGAGACGGAGGGTTGATCTGATAGAGCAAAATAGGAGACTGAGGGGTGATCAGATAGAGGAGTCTAGGAGACTGAGGTGTGATCTGATAGAGTATAGGAGACCGAGGGGTGATCAAATAGAGGAGTCTAGGAGACGGAGGGGTGATCTGATAGAGGAGTCTAGGAGACTGAGGGCTGATATGATGGAGGAGTCTAGGAGACTGAGCGGTGTTGAGATAGAGGAGTCTAGGAGACTGAGGAGTGATCTGATAGAGGAGTCCAGGAGATTGAGGGGTGATTAGATAGAGCAGAATAGGAGACCGAGGGGTGATCAGATAGAGGAGTAGGAGACTGAGGGGTGATCTGATATATGGAGTCTAGGAGACTGAGGGATAATCTGATGGAGTATCGGAGACCGAGGGTGATCTGATGGAGTATAGGAGACTGAGCGGTGATCAGATAGAGGCGTCTAGGACACTGAGGGGTTATCTGATAGAGTATAGGAGACCGAGGGGTGATCAAATAGAGGAGTCTAGGAGACTGAGGGCTGATCACATAGAGGAGTCTAGGAGACTGAGGGCTGATCTGATAGAGTATAGGAGACTGAGCGGTGATCAGATAGAGGAGTCTAGGAGACGGAGGGCTGATCTGATAGAGGAGTCTAGGAGACGGAGGGCTGATCTGATAGAAGAGTATAGGAGACTGAGGGGAGATCAGGTAGAGGAGACCAGGAGACTGAGGGATGATCAGATAGAGGAGTCTAGGAGACTGAGGTGTGATTTGATAAAGCAATATAGGAGACTGAAGGGTGATCTGATATATGGAGTCTAGGAGAGTGAGGGGTCATCTGATGGAGTATCGGAGACTGAGGGTGATCTGATAGAGTATAGGAGACTGAGGAGTGATCAGGTAGAGGAGTCTAGGAGACTGAGGGGTGTTGAGATAGAGGAGTCTAGGAGACTGAGGGGTGATCAGATAAAGGAGTCAAGGAGACTGAGGTGTGATCAAATAGAGGAGTCTAGGAGACGTAGGGGTGATATGATAGAAGAGCCTAGAAGACTGAGGGGTGATCTGATAGAGTATAGGAGACCGAGGGGTGATCAAATAGAGGAGTATAGGAGACGTAGGGGTGATCTGATAGAGGAGCCTAGGAGACTGAGGGGTGATCTGATAGAGTATAGGAGACCGAGGGGTGATCAAATAGAGGAGTATAGGAGACCGAGCGGTGATCTGATAGAGGAGTCTAGGAGACGGAGGGGTGATCTGATAGAGGAGTATAGGAAACTGAAGGGTGATCAGATAGAGGAGTATAGGAGACTGAGGGGTGAACTGTTAGAGTATAGGAGACTGAGGGGTGATCTGATAGAGGAGTCTAGGAGACTGGAGTGATCTGATATAGAAATATCGGATACTGAGGCCTATCTGATAGAGCAGAATAGCAGTCTGCGGGGTGATCAGTTAGAGGAGTATAGGAGACTGAGGTGTGATCAGATAGACGTGTCTAGTAGACTGAGGGGTGATCTGATAAAGAAGTCTAGGAGACTGAGGGGTGATCTGATATTGGAGTCTAGGAGACTGAAGGGTGATCTGATAGAGGAGTCTGTGAGACTGAGTGTTTCTCTGATAGAGGAGTATACGAGACTGAGGGGTGATCAAATAGAGGAGTATAGTAGACTCAGGGGTGATCTGATAGAGGAGTCTAGAAGACTGAGGGGTGATCTGATAGATTATAGGAAACCGAGGGGTGATCTGATAGAGGAGTCTAGGAGACTGAGGGCTGATATGATAGAGGAGTCTACGAGACTGATGGGTGATCAAACAGAGGAGTCTAGTAGACTCAGGGCTGATCTGATAGAGGAGTCTAGGAGACTGAGGGGCGATCTGATAGAGTATAGGAGACTGAGTGGTGATCAGATAGAGGAGTCTAGGAGACTGAGGGGTGATCTGATGGAGTATAGGAGACTGTGGGGTGATCAGATAAAGGAGTCAAGGAGACTGAGGGATGATCAGATAGAGGAGTCTACGAAACCGAGGGGTGATCAAATAGAGGAGTCTAGGAGACGTAGGGGTGATCTGATAGAGCCTAGGAGACTGAGGGGTGATCTGATAGAGCAAAATAGGAGACTGAGGGGTGATCAGATAGAGGAGTCTAGGAGACTGAGGGGTGATCAGATAGAGTATAGGAGACCGAGGGGTGATCAGATAGAGGAGTCTAGGAGACTGAGGGGTGATCTGATAGAATATAGGAGACCGAGGGGTGATCTGATAGAGGAATTTAGGAGACTGTGGGCTCATATGATAGAGGAGTCTAGGAGACTGAGGGGTGTTGAGATAGAAGAGTCTAGGAGACTCAGGGGTGTTGAGATAGAGGAGTATAGGAGACTGAGGGGAGATCTGATAGAGTATAGGAGACTGAGGGGTGATCAGATAGAGTAGAGGAGACTGAGGGGTGTTGAGATAGAGGAGTCTAGGAGACTCTGGGGTGATCTGATAGAGGAGTCTAGGAGACTGAGGTGTGATCAGATAGAGGAGTCTAGGAGACTGAGGGGTGATCTGATAGAGCAAAATAGGAGACTGAGGGGTGATCAGATAGGGGAGTCTCGGAGACTGAGGGGTGATCTGATAGAGGAGTATAGGAAACTGAAGGGTGATCAGATAGAGGAGTATAGGAGACTGAGGGGTGAACTGTTAGAGTATAGGAGACTGAGGGGTGATCTGATAGAGGAGTCTAGGAGACTGGGGTGATCTGATAGAGAAATATCGGATACTGAGGCCTATCTGATAGAGCAGAATAGCAGTCTGCGGGGTAATCAGTTACAGGAGTATAGGAGACTGAGGTGTGATCAGATAGAAGTGTCTAGTAGACTGAGGGGTGATCTGATAAAGAAGTCTAGGAGACTGAGGGGTGATCTGATATTGGAGTCTAGGAGACTGAGTGGTGATCAGATAGAGGAGTCTCGGAGATTGAGGGGTGATCCGATAGAGAAGTATAGCAGACTGAAGGGTGATCTGATAGAGGAGTCTGTGAGACTGAGTGTTTCTCTGATAGAGGAGTATACGAGACTGAGGGGTGATCAAATAGAGGAGTATAGTAGACTCAGGGGTGATCTGATAGAGGAGTCTAGAAGACTGAGGGGTGATCTGATAGATTATAGGAAACCGAGGGGTGATCTGATAGAGGAGTCTAGGAGACTGAGGGCTGATATGATAGAGGAGTCTACGAGACTGATGGGTGATCAAACAGAGGAGTCTAGTAGACTCAGGGCTGATCTGATAGAGGAGTCTAGGAGACTGAGGGGTGATCTGATAGAGTATAGGAGACTGAGGGGTGATCAGATAGAGGAGACTAGGAGACTGAGCGGTGATCAGATAGAGGAGTCTAGGAGACTGAGGGGCGATCTGATAGAGTATAGGAGACGGAGTGGTGATCAGATAGAGGAGTCTAGGAGACTGAGGGGTGATCTGATGGAGTATAGGAGACTGAGGGGTGATCAGATAGAGGAGTCTAGGAGACTGAGGGGAGATCTGATAGAGTAGAGGAGACTGAGGGTTGTTGAGATAGAGGAGTCTAGGAGACTGAGGAGTGATCTGATACAGCAGTATAGGAGACTGAGGAGTGATATGATAGAGGAGTATAGGAGACTGAGGGGTGATCAGATAGAGGAGTCTAGGAGACTCTGGGGTGATCTGATAGAGGAGTATAGGAGACTGAGGTGTGATCAGATAGAGGAGTCTAGGAGACTGAGGGGTGATCTGATAGAGCAAAATAGGAGACTGAGGGGTGATCAGATAGAGGAGTCTCGGAGACTGAGGGGTGATCTGATAGAGTATAGGAAACTGAAGGGTGATCAGATAGAGGAGTATAGGAGACTGAGGGGTGAACTGTTAGAGTATAGGAGACTGAGGGGTGATCTGATAGAGGAGTCTAGGAGACTGGTGTGATCTGATAGAGAAATATCGGATACTGAGGCCTATCTGATAGAGCAGAATAGCAGTCTGCGGGGTGATCAGTTAGAGGAGTATAGGAGACTGAGGTGTGATCAGATAGAAGCGTCTAGTAGACTGAGGGGTGATCTGATAAAGAAGTCTAGGAGACTGAGGGGTGATCTGATATTGGAGTCTAGGAGACTGAAGGGTGATCTGATAGAGGAGTCTGTGAGACTGAGTGTTTCTCTGATAGAGGAGTATACGAGACTGATGGGTGATCAAACAGAGGAGTCTAGTAGACTCAGGGCTGATCTGATAGAGGAGTCTAGGAGACTGAGGGGTGATCTGATAGAGGAGACTAGGAGACTGAGCGGTGATCAGATTGAGGAGTCTAGGAGTCTGAGGGGCGATCTGATAGAGTATAGGAGACTGAGTGGTGATCAGATAGAGGAGTCTAGGAGACTGAGGGGAGATCTGATGGAGTATAGGAGACTGAGGGGTGATCAGATAGAGGAGACTAGGAGACTGAGCGGTGATCAGATTGAGGAGTCTAGGAGTCTGAGGGGAGATCTGATGGAGTATAGGAGACTGAGGGATGATCAGATAGAGGAGTCTACGAAACCGAGGGGTGATCAAATAGAGGAGTCTAGGAGACGTAGGGGTGATCTGATAGAGCCTAGGAGACTGAGGGGTGATCTGATAGAGCAAAATAGGAGACTGAGGGGTGATCAGATAGAGGAGTCTAGGAGACTGAGGGGTGATCAGATAGAGTATAGGAGACCGAGGGGTGATCAGATAGAGGAGTCTAGGAGACTGAGGGGTGATCTGATAGAGTATAGGAGACCGAGGGGTGATCTGATAGAGGAATTTAGGAGACTGTGGGCTGATATGATAGAGGAGTCTAGGAGACTGAGGGGTGTTGAGATAGAGGAGTCTAGGAGACTCAGGGGTGTTGAGATAGAGGAGTATAGGAGACTGAGGTGTGAACAGATAGAGGAGTCTCGGAGACTGAGGGGTGATCAGATACAGGGGTTAAGGAGACTGAGGTGTGATCTGATAGAGTATAGGAGACCGAGGGGTGATCAAATAGAGGAGTCTAGGAGACGGAGTGGTGATCTGATGGAGTATTGGAGACTGAGGGGTGATCAGATAAAGGAGTCAAGGAGACTGAGGGATGATCAGATAGAGGAGTCTAGGAGACTGAGGTGTGATCAAATAGAGGAGTCTAGGAGACATAGGGGTGATCTGATAGAGGAGCCTAGGAGACTGAGGGGTGACATGATAGAGGAGTCTACGAGACTGAGGGGTGATCTGATAGAGTATAGGAGACCGACGAGTGAACAAATACAGGAGTCTAGGAGACGGAGGGGCGATCTGATAGAGGAGTCTTGGAGACTGAGGGGTGATCAGATAGAGTATAGGAGACCGAGGGGTGATCAAATAGAGGAGTATAGGAGACCGAGCGGTGATCTGATAGAGGAGTCTAGGAGACGGAGGGTTGATCTGATAGAGCAAAATAGGAGACTGAGGGGTGATCAGATAGAGGAGTCTAGGAGACTGAGGTGTGATCTGATAGAGTATAGGAGACCGAGGGGTGATCAAATAGAGGAGTCTAGGAGACGGAGGGGTGATCTGATAGAGGAGTCTAGGAGACTGAGGGCTGATATGATGGAGGAGTCTAGGAGACTGAGCGGTGTTGAGATAGAGGAGTCTAGGAGACTGAGGAGTGATCTGATAGAGGAGTCCAGGAGATTGAGGGGTGATTAGATAGAGCAGAATAGGAGACCGAGGGGTGATCAGATAGAGGAGTAGGAGACTGAGGGGTGATCTGATATATGGAGTCTAGGAGACTGAGGGATAATCTGATGGAGTATCGGAGACTGAGGGTGATCTGATGGAGTATAGGAGACTGAGCGGTGATCAGATAGAGGCGTCTAGGACACTGAGGGGTTATCTGATAGAGTATAGGAGACCGAGGGGTGATCAAATAGAGGAGTCTAGGAGACTGAGGGCTGATCACATAGAGGAGTCTAGGAGACTGAGGGCTGATCTGATAGAGTATAGGAGACTGAGCGGTGATCAGATAGAGGAGTCTAGGAGACGGAGGGCTGATCTGATAGAGGAGTCTAGGAGACGGAGGGCTGATCTGATAGAAGAGTATAGGAGACTGAGGGGAGATCAGGTAGAGGAGACCAGGAGACTGAGGGATGATCAGATAGAGGAGTCTAGGAGACTGAGGTGTGATTTGATAAAGCAATATAGGAGACTGATGGGTGATCTGATATATGGAGTCTAGGAGAGTGAGGGGTCATCTGATGGAGTATCGGAGACTGAGGGTGATCTGATAGAGTATAGGAGACTGAGGGGTGATCAGGTAGAGGAGTCTAGGAGACTGAGGGGTGTTGAGATAGAGGAGTCTAGGAGACTGAGGGGTGATCTGATGGAGTATTGGAGACTGAGGGGTGATCAGATAAAGGAGTCAAGGAGACTGAGGTGTGATCAAATAGAGGAGTCTAGGAGACGTAGGGGTGATATGATAGAGGAGCCTAGAAGACTGAGGGGTGATCTGATAGAGTATAGGAGACCGAGGGGTGATCAAATAGAGGAGTATAGGAGACCGAGCGGTGATCTGATAGAGGAGTCTAGGAGACGGAGGGGTGATCTGATAGAGGAGTATAGGAAACTGAAGGGTGATCAGATAGAGGAGTATAGGAGACTGAGGGGTGAACTGTTAGAGTATAGGAGACTGAGGGGTGATCTGATAGAGGAGTCTAGGAGACTGGAGTGATCTGATATAGAAATATCGGATACTGAGGCCTATCTGATAGAGCAGAATAGCAGTCTGCGGGGTGATCAGTTAGAGGAGTATAGGAGACTGAGGTGTGATCAGATAGACGTGTCTAGTAGACTGAGGGGTGATCTGATAAAGAAGTCTAGGAGACTGAGGGGTGATCTGATATTGGAGTCTAGGAGACTGAAGGGTGATCTGATAGAGGAGTCTGTGAGACTGAGTGTTTCTCTGATAGAGGAGTATACGAGACTGAGGGGTGATCAAATAGAGGAGTATAGTAGACTCAGGGGTGATCTGATAGAGGAGTCTAGAAGACTGAGGGGAGATCTGATAGATTATAGGAAACCGAGGGGTGATCTGATAGAGGAGTCTAGGAGACTGAGGGCTGATATGATAGAGGAGTCTACGAGACTGATGGGTGATCAAACAGAGGAGTCTAGTAGACTCAGGGCTGATCTGATAGAGGAGTCTAGGAGACTGAGGGGTGATCTGATAGAGTATAGGAGACTGAGGGGTGTTCAGATAGAGGAGACTAGGAGACTGAGCGGTGATCAGATAGAGGAGTCTAGGAGACTGAGGGGCGATCTGATAGAGTATAGGAGACTGAGTGGTGATCAGATAGAGGAGTCTAGGAGACTGAGGGGTGATCTGATGGAGTATAGGAGACTGAGGGGTGATCAGATAGAGGAGTCTAGGAGACTGAGGGGAGATCTGATAGAGTATAGGAGACTGAGGGGTGATCAGATAGAGTAGAGGAGACTGAGGGGTGTTGAGATAGAGGAGTCTAGGAGACTGAGGAGTGATCTGATACAGCAGTATAGGAGACTGAGGAGTGATATGATAGAGGAGTATAGGAGACTGAGGGGTGATCAGATAGAGGAGTCTAGGAGACTGGGGTGATCTGATAGAGGAGTCTAGGAGACTGAGGTGTGATCAGATAGAGGAGTCTAGGAGACTGAGGGGTGATCTGATAGAGCAAAATAGGAGACTGAGGGGTGATCAGATAGAGGAGTCTCGGAGACTGAGGGGTGATCTGATAGAGGAGTATAGGAAACTGAAGGGTGATCAGATAGAGGAGTATAGGAGACTGAGGGGTGAACTGTTAGAGTATAGGAGACTCAGGGGTGATCTGATAGAGGAGTCTAGGAGACTGAGGGCTGATATGATAGAGGAGTCTACGAGACTGATGGGTGATCAAACAGAGGAGTCTAGTAGACTCAGGGCTGATCTGATAGAGGAGTCTAGGAGACTGAGGGGTGATCTGATAGAGTATAGGAGACTGAGGGGTGATCAGATAGAGGAGACTAGGAGACTGAGTGGTGATCAGATAGAGGAGTCTAGGAGTCTGAGGGGCGATCTGATAGAATATAGGAGACTGAGTGGTGATCAGATAGAGGAGTCTAGGAGACTGAGGGGAGATCTGATGGAGTATAGGAGACTGAGGGGTGATCAGATAAAGGAGTCAAGGAGACTGAGGGATGATCAGATAGAGGAGTCTACGAAACCGAGGGGTGATCAAATAGAGGAGTCTAGGAGACGTAGGGGTGATCTGATATAGCCTAGGAGACTGAGGGGTGATCTGATAGAGCAAAATAGGAGACTGAGGGGTGATCAGATAGAGGAGTCTAGGAGACTGAGGGGTGATCAGATAGAGTATAGGAGACCGAGGGGTGATCAGATAGAGGAGTCTAGGAGACTGAGGGGTGATCTGATAGAGTATAGGAGACCGAGGGGTGATCTGATAGAGGAATTTAGGAGACTGTGGGCTGATATGATAGAGGAGTCTAGGAGACTGAGGGGTGTTGAGATAGAGGAGTCTAGGAGACTCAGGGGTGTTGAGATAGAGGAGTATAGGAGACTGAGGTGTGAACAGATAGAGGAGTCTCGGAGACTGAGGGGTGATCAGATACAGGGGTTAAGGAGACTGAGGTGTGATCTGATAGAGTATAGGAGACCGAGGGGTGATCAAATAGAGGAGTCTAGGAGACGGAGTGGTGATCTGATGGAGTATTGGAGACTGAGGGGTGATCAGATAAAGGAGTCAAGGAGACTGAGGGATGATCAGATAGAGGAGTCTAGGAGACTGAGGTGTGATCAAATAGAGGAGTCTAGGAGACATAGGGGTAATCTGATAGAGGAGCCTAGGAGACTGAGGGGTGACATGATAGAGGAGTCTACGAGACTGAGGGGTGATCTGATAGAGTATAGGAGACCGACGAGTGAACAAATACAGGAGTCTAGGAGACGGAGGGGCGATCTGATAGAGGAGTCTTGGAGACTGAGGGGTGATCAGATAGAGTATAGGAGACCGAGGGGTGATCAAATAGAGGAGTATAGGAGACCGAGCGGTGATCTGATAGAGGAGTCTAGGAGACGGAGGGGTGATCTGATAGAGCAAAATAGGAGACTGAGGGGTGATCAGATAGAGGAGTCTAGGAGACTGAGGTGTGATCTGATAGAGTATAGGAGACCGAGGGGTGATCAAATAGAGGAGTCTAGGAGACGGAGGGGTGATCTGATAGAGGAGTCTAGGAGACTGAGGGCTGATATGATGGAGGAGTCTAGGAGACTGAGCGGTGTTGAGATAGAGGAGTCTAGGAGACTGAGGAGTGATCTGATAGAGGAGTCCAGGAGATTGAGGGGTGATTAGATAGAGCAGAATAGGAGACCGAGGGGTGATCAGATAGAGGAGTAGGAGACTGAGGGGTGATCTGATATATGGAGTCTAGGAGACTGAGGGATAATCTGATGGAGTATCGGAGACTGAGGGCGATCTGATGGAGTATAGGAGACTGAGCGGTGATCAGATAGAGGCGTCTAGGACACTGAGGGGTTATCTGATAGAGTATAGGAGACCGAGGGGTGATCAAATAGAGGAGTCTAGGAGACTGAGGGCTGATCACATAGAGGAGTCTAGGAGACTGAGGGCTGATCTGATAGAGTATAGGAGACTGAGCGGTGATCAGATAGAGGAGTCTAGGAGACGGAGGGCTGATCTGATAGAGGAGTCTAGGAGACGGAGGGCTGATCTGATAGAAGAGTCTAGGAGACTGAGGGGTGATCTGATAGAGTATAGGAGACTGAGGGGAGATCAGGTAGAGGAGACCAGGAGACTGAGGGATGATCAGATAGAGGAGTCTAGGAGACTGAGGTGTGATTTGATAAAGCAATATAGGAGACTGATGGGTGATCTGATATATGGAGTCTAGGAGAGTGACGGGTCATCTGATGGAGTATCGGAGACTGAGGGTGATCTGATAGAGTATAGGAGACTGAGGGGTGATCAGGTAGAGGAGTCTAGGAGACTGAGGGGTGTTGAGATAGAGGAGTCTAGGAGACTGAGGAGTGATCTGATAGAGGACTCTAGGAGACTGAGGGGTGATCTGATATATGGAGTCTAGGAGACTGAGGGGTAATCTGATGGAGTATTGGAGACTGAGGGTGATGTGATAGAGTATAGTAGACTGAGGGGTGATCAGATAGAGTCTAGGAGACTGAGGGGTGATCAGATGGAGGAGTCTAGGAGACTGATGGGTGATCTGATATATGGAGTCTAGGAGAGTGAGGGGTCATCTGATGGAGTATCGGAGACTGACGGTGATCTGATAGAGTATAGGAGACTGAGGGGTGATCAGGTAGAGGAGTCTAGGAGACTGAGGGGTGTTGAGATAGAGGAGTCTAGGAGACTGAGGGGTGATCTGATGGAGTATTGGAGACTGAGGGGTGATCAGATAAAGGAGTCAAGGAGACTGAGGTGTGATCAAATAGAGGAGTCTAGGAGACGTAGGGGTGATATGATAGAGGAGCCTAGAAGACTGAGGGGTGATCTGATAGAGTATAGGAGACCGAGGGGTGATCAAATAGAGGAGTATAGGAGACCGAGCGGTGATCTGATAGAGGAGTCTAGGAGACGGAGGGGTGATCTGATAGAGGAGTATAGGAAACTGAAGGGTGATCAGATAGAGGAGTATAGGAGACTGAGGGGTGAACTGTTAGAGTATAGGAGACTGAGGGGTGATCTGATAGAGGAGTCTAGGAGACTGGAGTGATCTGATATAGAAATATCGGATACTGAGGCCTATCTGATAGAGCAGAATAGCAGTCTGCGGGGTGATCAGTTAGAGGAGTATAGGAGACTGAGGTGTGATCAGATAGACGTGTCTAGTAGACTGAGGGGTGATCTGATAAAGAAGTCTAGGAGACTGAGGGGTGATCTGATATTGGAGTCTAGGAGACTGAAGGGTGATCTGATAGAGGAGTCTGTGAGACTGAGTGTTTCTCTGATAGAGGAGTATACGAGACTGAGGGGTGATCAAATAGAGGAGTATAGTAGACTCAGGGGTGATCTGATAGAGGAGTCTAGAAGACTGAGGGGTGATCTGATAGATTATAGGAAACCGAGGGGTGATCTGATAGAGGAGTCTAGGAGACTGAGGGCTGATATGATAGAGGAGTCTACGAGACTGATGGGTGATCAAACAGAGGAGTCTAGTAGACTCAGGGCTGATCTGATAGAGGAGTCTAGGAGACTGAGGGGTGATCTGATAGAGTATAGGAGACTGAGGGGTGTTCAGATAGAGGAGACTAGGAGACTGAGCGGTGATCAGATAGAGGAGTCTAGGAGACTGAGGGGCGATCTGATAGAGTATAGGAGACTGAGTGGTGATCAGATAGAGGAGTCTAGGAGACTGAGGGGTGATCTGATGGAGTATAGGAGACTGAGGGGTGATCAGATAGAGGAGTCTAGGAGACTGAGGGGAGATCTGATAGAGTATAGGAGACTGAGGGGTGATCAGATAGAGTAGAGGAGACTGAGGGGTGTTGAGATAGAGGAGTCTAGGAGACTGAGGAGTGATCTGATACAGCAGTATAGGAGACTGAGGAGTGATATGATAGAGGAGTATAGGAGACTGAGGGGTGATCAGATAGAGGAGTCTAGGAGACTGGGGTGATCTGATAGAGGAGTCTAGGAGACTGAGGTGTGATCAGATAGAGGAGTCTAGGAGACTGAGGGGTGATCTGATAGAGCAAAATAGGAGACTGAGGGGTGATCAGATAGAGGAGTCTCGGAGACTGAGGGGTGATCTGATAGAGGAGTATAGGAAACTGAAGGGTGATCAGATAGAGGAGTATAGGAGACTGAGGGGTGAACTGTTAGAGTATAGGAGACTCAGGGGTGATCTGATAGAGGAGTCTAGGAGACTGAGGGCTGATATGATAGAGGAGTCTACGAGACTGATGGGTGATCAAACAGAGGAGTCTAGTAGACTCAGGGCTGATCTGATAGAGGAGTCTAGGAGACTGAGGGGTGATCTGATAGAGTATAGGAGACTGAGGGGTGATCAGATAGAGGAGACTAGGAGACTGAGTTGTGATCAGATAGAGGAGTCTAGGAGTCTGAGGGGCGATCTGATAGAATATAGGAGACTGAGTGGTGATCAGATAGAGGAGTCTAGGAGACTGAGGGGAGATCTGATGGAGTATAGGAGACTGAGGGGTGATCAGATAAAGGAGTCAAGGAGACTGAGGGATGATCAGATAGAGGAGTCTACGAAACCGAGGGGTGATCAAATAGAGGAGTCTAGGAGACGTAGGGGTGATCTGATAGAGCCTAGGAGACTGAGGGGTGATCTGATAGAGCAAAATAGGAGACTGAGGGGTGATCAGATAGAGGAGTCTAGGAGACTGAGGGGTGATCAGATAGAGTATAGGAGACCGAGGGGTGATCAGATAGAGGAGTCTAGGAGACTGAGGGGTGATCTGATAGAGTATAGGAGACCGAGGGGTGATCTGATAGAGGAATTTAGGAGACTGTGGGCTGATATGATAGAGGAGTCTAGGAGACTGAGGGGTGTTGAGATAGAGGAGTCTAGGAGACTCAGGGGTGTTGAGATAGAGGAGTATAGGAGACTGAGGTGTGAACAGATAGAGGAGTCTCGGAGACTGAGGGGTGATCAGATACAGGGGTTAAGGAGACTGAGGTGTGATCTGATAGAGTATAGGAGACCGAGGGGTGATCAAATAGAGGAGTCTAGGAGACGGAGTGGTGATCTGATGGAGTATTGGAGACTGAGGGGTGATCAGATAAAGGAGTCAAGGAGACTGAGGGATGATCAGATAGAGGAGTCTAGGAGACTGAGGTGTGATCAAATAGAGGAGTCTAGGAGACATAGGGGTAATCTGATAGAGGAGCCTAGGAGACTGAGGGGTGACATGATAGAGGAGTCTACGAGACTGAGGGGTGATCTGATAGAGTATAGGAGACCGACGAGTGAACAAATACAGGAGTCTAGGAGACGGAGGGGCGATCTGATAGAGGAGTCTTGGAGACTGAGGGGTGATCAGATAGAGTATAGGAGACCGAGGGGTGATCAAATAGAGGAGTATAGGAGACCGAGCGGTGATCTGATAGAGGAGTCTAGGAGACGGAGGGGTGATCTGATAGAGCAAAATAGGAGACTGAGGGGTGATCAGATAGAGGAGTCTAGGAGACTGAGGTGTGATCTGATAGAGTATAGGAGACCGAGGGGTGATCAAATAGAGGAGTCTAGGAGACGGAGGGGTGATCTGATAGAGGAGTCTAGGAGACTGAGGGCTGATATGATGGAGGAGTCTAGGAGACTGAGCGGTGTTGAGATAGAGGAGTCTAGGAGACTGAGGAGTGATCTGATAGAGGAGTCCAGGAGATTGAGGGGTGATTAGATAGAGCAGAATAGGAGACCGAGGGGTGATCAGATAGAGGAGTAGGAGACTGAGGGGTGATCTGATATATGGAGTCTAGGAGACTGAGGGATAATCTGATGGAGTATCAGAGACTGAGGGCGATCTGATGGAGTATAGGAGACTGAGCGGTGATCAGATAGAGGCGTCTAGGACACTGAGGGGTTATCTGATAGAGTATAGGAGACCGAGGGGTGATCAAATAGAGGAGTCTAGGAGACTGAGGGCTGATCACATAGAGGAGTCTTGGAGACTGAGGGCTGATCTGATAGAGTATAGGAGACTGAGCGGTGATCAGATAGAGGAGTCTAGGAGACGGAGGGCTGATCTGATAGAGGAGTCTAGGAGACGGAGGGCTGATCTGATAGAAGAGTCTAGGAGACTGAGGGGTGATCTGATAGAGTATAGGAGACTGAGGGGAGATCAGGTAGAGGAGACCAGGAGACTGAGGGATGATCAGATAGAGGAGTCTAGGAGACTGAGGTGTGATTTGTTAAAGCAATATAGGAGACTGATGGGTGATCTGATATATGGAGTCTAGGAGAGTGAGGGGTCATCTGATGGAGTATCGGAGACTGAGGGTGATCTGATAGAGTATAGGAGACTGAGGGGTGATCAGGTAGAGGAGTCTAGGAGACTGAGGGGTGTTGAGATAGAGGAGTCTAGGAGACTGAGGAGTGATCTGATAGAGGACTCTAGGAGACTGAGGGGTGATCTGATATATGGAGTCTAGGAGACTGAGGGGTAATCTGATGGAGTATTGGAGACTGAGGGTGATGTGATAGAGTATAGTAGACTGAGGGGTGATCAGATAGAGTCTAGGAGACTGAGGGGTGATCAGATGGAGGAGTCTAGGAGACTGAGGGGTGATCTGATGGAGTATTGGAGACTGAGGGGTGATCAGATAAAGGAGTCAAGGAGACTGAGGTGTGATCAAATAGAGGAGTCTAGGAGACGTAGGGGTGATCTGATAGAGGAGCCTAGGAGACTGAGGGGTGATCTGATAGAGTATAGGAGACCGAGGGGTGATCAAATAGAGGAGTATAGGAGACCGAGCGGTGATCTGATAGAGGAGTCTAGGAGACGGAGGGGTGATTGATAGAGGAGTATAGGAAACTGAAGGGTGATCAGATAGAGGAGTATAGGAGACTGAGGGGTGAACTGTTAGAGTATAGGAGACTGAGGGGTGATCTGATAGAGGAGTCTAGGAGACTGGAGTGCTCTGATAGAGAAATATCGGATACTGAGGCCTATCTGATAGAGCAGAATAGCAGTCTGCGGGGTGATCAGTTAGAGGAGTATAGGAGACTGAGGTGTGATCAGATAGACGTGTCTAGTAGACTGAGGGGTGATCTGATAAAGAAGTCTAGGAGACTGAGGGGTGATCTGATATTGGCGTCTAGGAGACTGAAGGGTGATCTGATAGAGGAGTCTGTGAGACTGAGTGTTTCTCTGATAGAGGAGTATACGAGACTGAGGGGTGATCAAATAGAGGAGTATAGTAGACTCAGGGGTGATCTGATAGAGGAGTCTAGAAGACTGAGGGGTGATCTGATAGATTATAGGAAACCGAGGGGTGATCTGATAGAGGAGTCTAGGAGACTGAGGGCTGATATGATAGAGGAGTCTACGAGACTGATGGGTGATCAAACAGAGGAGTCTAGTAGACTCAGGGCTGATCTGATAGAGGAGTCTAGGAGACTGAGGGGTGATCTGATAGAGTATAGGAGACTGAGGGGTGATCAGATAGAGGAGACTAGGAGACTGAGCGGTGATCAGATAGAGGAGTCTAGGAGTCTGAGGGGCGATCTGATAGAGTATAGGAGACTGAGTGGTGATCAGATAGAGGAGTCTAGGAGACTGAGGGGTGATCTGATGGAGTATAGGAGACTGAGGGGTGATCAGATAAAGGAGTCAAGGAGACTGAGGGATGATCAGATAGAGGAGTCTACGAAACCGAGGGGTGATCAAATAGAGAAGTCTAGGAGACGTAGGGGTGATCTGATAGAGCCTAGGAGACTGAGGGGTGATCAGATAGAGGAGTCTAGGAGACTGAGGGGTGATCACATAGAGTATAGGAGACCGAGGGGTGATCAGATAGAGTAGTCTAGGAGACTGAGGGGTGATCTGATAGAGTATAGGAGACCGAGGGGTGATCTGATAGAGGAGTCTAGAAGACTGAGGGGTGATCTGATAGATTATAGGAAACCGAGGGGTGATCTGATAGAGGTGTCTAGGAGACTGAGGGCTGATATGATAGAGGAGTCTACGAGACTGATGGGTGATCAAACAGAGGAGTCTAGTAGACTCAGGGCTGATCTGATAGAGGAGTCTAGGAGACTGAGGGGTGATCTGATAGAGTATAGGAGACTGAGGGGTGATCAGATAGAGGAGACTAGGAGACTGAGCGGTGATCAGATAGAGGAGTCTAGGAGACTGAGGGGCGATCTGATAGAGTATAGGAGACTGAGTGGTGATCTGATGGAGTATAGGAGACTGTGGGGTGATCAGATAAAGGAGTCAAGGAGACTGAGGGATGATCAGATAGAGGAGTCTACGAAACCGAGGGGTGATCAAATAGAGGAGTCTAGGAGACGTAGGGGTGATCTGATAGAGCCTAGGAGACTGAGGGGTGATCTGATAGAGCAAAATAGGAGACTGAGGGGTGATCAGATAGAGGAGTCTAGGAGACTGAGGGGTGATCAGATAGAGTATAGGAGACCGAGGGGTGATCAGATAGAGGAGTCTAGGAGACTGAGGGGTGATCTGATAGAATATAGGAGACCGAGGGGTGATCTGATAGAGTATAGGAGACTGAGGGGAGATCAGGTAGAGGAGACCAGGAGACTGAGGGATGATCAGATAGAGGAGTCTAGGAGACTGAGGTGTGATTTGATAAAGCAATATAGGAGACTGATGGGTGATCTGATATATGGAGTCTAGGAGAGTGACGGGTCATCTGATGGAGTATCGGAGACTGAGGGTGATCTGATAGAGTATAGGAGACTGAGGGGTGATCAGGTAGAGGAGTCTAGGAGACTGAGGGGTGTTGAGATAGAGGAGTCTAGGAGACTGAGGAGTGATCTGATAGAGGACTCTAGGAGACTGAGGGGTGATCTGATATATGGAGTCTAGGAGACTGAGGGGTAATCTGATGGAGTATTGGAGACTGAGGGTGATGTGATAGAGTATAGTAGACTGAGGGGTGATCAGATAGAGTCTAGGAGACTGAGGGGTGATCAGATGGAGGAGTCTAGGAGACTGATGGGTGATCTGATATATGGAGTCTAGGAGAGTGAGGGGTCATCTGATGGAGTATCGGAGACTGACGGTGATCTGATAGAGTATAGGAGACTGAGGGGTGATCAGGTAGAGGAGTCTAGGAGACTGAGGGGTGTTGAGATAGAGGAGTCTAGGAGACTGAGGGGTGATCTGATGGAGTATTGGAGACTGAGGGGTGATCAGATAAAGGAGTCAAGGAGACTGAGGTGTGATCAAATAGAGGAGTCTAGGAGACGTAGGGGTGATATGATAGAGGAGCCTAGAAGACTGAGGGGTGATCTGATAGAGTATAGGAGACCGAGGGGTGATCAAATAGAGGAGTATAGGAGACCGAGCGGTGATCTGATAGAGGAGTCTAGGAGACGGAGGGGTGATCTGATAGAGGAGTATAGGAAACTGAAGGGTGATCAGATAGAGGAGTATAGGAGACTGAGGGGTGAACTGTTAGAGTATAGGAGACTGAGGGGTGATCTGATAGAGGAGTCTAGGAGACTGGAGTGATCTGATATAGAAATATCGGATACTGAGGCCTATCTGATAGAGCAGAATAGCAGTCTGCGGGGTGATCAGTTAGAGGAGTATAGGAGACTGAGGTGTGATCAGATAGACGTGTCTAGTAGACTGAGGGGTGATCTGATAAAGAAGTCTAGGAGACTGAGGGGTGATCTGATATTGGAGTCTAGGAGACTGAAGGGTGATCTGATAGAGGAGTCTGTGAGACTGAGTGTTTCTCTGATAGAGGAGTATACGAGACTGAGGGGTGATCAAATAGAGGAGTATAGTAGACTCAGGGGTGATCTGATAGAGGAGTCTAGAAGACTGAGGGGTGATCTGATAGATTATAGGAAACCGAGGGGTGATCTGATAGAGGAGTCTAGGAGACTGAGGGCTGATATGATAGAGGAGTCTACGAGAATGATGGGTGATCAAACAGAGGAGTCTAGTAGACTCAGGGCTGATCTGATAGAGGAGTCTAGGAGACTGAGGGGTGATCTGATAGAGTATAGGAGACTGAGGGGTGTTCAGATAGAGGAGACTAGGAGACTGAGCGGTGATCAGATAGAGGAGTCTAGGAGACTGAGGGGCGATCTGATAGAGTATAGGAGACTGAGTGGTGATCAGATAGAGGAGTCTAGGAGACTGAGGGGTGATCTGATGGAGTATAGGAGACTGAGGGGTGATCAGATAGAGGAGTCTAGGAGACTGAGGGGAGATCTGATAGAGTATAGGAGACTGAGGGGTGATCAGATAGAGTAGAGGAGACTGAGGGGTGTTGAGATAGAGGAGTCTAGGAGACTGAGGAGTGATCTGATACAGCAGTATAGGAGACTGAGGAGTGATATGATAGAGGAGTATAGGAGACTGAGGGGTGATCAGATAGAGGAGTCTAGGAGACTGGGGTGATCTGATAGAGGAGTCTAGGAGACTGAGGTGTGATCAGATAGAGGAGTCTAGGAGACTGAGGGGTGATCTGATAGAGCAAAATAGGAGACTGAGGGGTGATCAGATAGAGGAGTCTCGGAGACTGAGGGGTGATCTGATAGAGGAGTATAGGAAACTGAAGGGTGATCAGATAGAGGAGTATAGGAGACTGAGGGGTGAACTGTTAGAGTATAGGAGACTCAGGGGTGATCTGATAGAGGAGTCTAGGAGACTGAGGGCTGATATGATAGAGGAGTCTACGAGACTGATGGGTGATCAAACAGAGGAGTCTAGTAGACTCAGGGCTGATCTGATAGAGGAGTCTAGGAGACTGAGGGGTGATCTGATAGAGTATAGGAGACTGAGGGGTGATCAGATAGAGGAGACTAGGAGACTGAGTTGTGATCAGATAGAGGAGTCTAGGAGTCTGAGGGGCGATCTGATAGAATATAGGAGACTGAGTGGTGATCAGATAGAGGAGTCTAGGAGACTGAGGGGAGATCTGATGGAGTATAGGAGACTGAGGGGTGATCAGATAAAGGAGTCAAGGAGACTGAGGGATGATCAGATAGAGGAGTCTACGAAACCGAGGGGTGATCAAATAGAGGAGTCTAGGAGACGTAGGGGTGATCTGATAGAGCCTAGGAGACTGAGGGGTGATCTGATAGAGCAAAATAGGAGACTGAGGGGTGATCAGATAGAGGAGTCTAGGAGACTGAGGGGTGATCAGATAGAGTATAGGAGACCGAGGGGTGATCAGATAGAGGAGTCTAGGAGACTGAGGGGTGATCTGATAGAGTATAGGAGACCGAGGGGTGATCTGATAGAGGAATTTAGGAGACTGTGGGCTGATATGATAGAGGAGTCTAGGAGACTGAGGGGTGTTGAGATAGAGGAGTCTAGGAGACTCAGGGGTGTTGAGATAGAGGAGTATAGGAGACTGAGGTGTGAACAGATAGAGGAGTCTCGGAGACTGAGGGGTGATCAGATACAGGGGTTAAGGAGACTGAGGTGTGATCTGATAGAGTATAGGAGACCGAGGGGTGATCAAATAGAGGAGTCTAGGAGACGGAGTGGTGATCTGATGGAGTATTGGAGACTGAGGGGTGATCAGATAAAGGAGTCAAGGAGACTGAGGGATGATCAGATAGAGGAGTCTAGGAGACTGAGGTGTGATCAAATAGAGGAGTCTAGGAGACATAGGGGTAATCTGATAGAGGAGCCTAGGAGACTGAGGGGTGACATGATAGAGGAGTCTACGAGACTGAGGGGTGATCTGATAGAGTATAGGAGACCGACGAGTGAACAAATACAGGAGTCTAGGAGACGGAGGGGCGATCTGATAGAGGAGTCTTGGAGACTGAGGGGTGATCAGATAGAGTATAGGAGACCGAGGGGTGATCAAATAGAGGAGTATAGGAGACCGAGCGGTGATCTGATAGAGGAGTCTAGGAGACGGAGGGGTGATCTGATAGAGCAAAATAGGAGACTGAGGGGTGATCAGATAGAGGAGTCTAGGAGACTGAGGTGTGATCTGATAGAGTATAGGAGACCGAGGGGTGATCAAATAGAGGAGTCTAGGAGACGGAGGGGTGATCTGATAGAGGAGTCTAGGAGACTGAGGGCTGATATGATGGAGGAGTCTAGGAGACTGAGCGGTGTTGAGATAGAGGAGTCTAGGAGACTGAGGAGTGATCTGATAGAGGAGTCCAGGAGATTGAGGGGTGATTAGATAGAGCAGAATAGGAGACCGAGGGGTGATCAGATAGAGGAGTAGGAGACTGAGGGGTGATCTGATATATGGAGTCTAGGAGACTGAGGGATAATCTGATGGAGTATCGGAGACTGAGGGCGATCTGATGGAGTATAGGAGACTGAGCGGTGATCAGATAGAGGCGTCTAGGACACTGAGGGGTTATCTGATAGAGTATAGGAGACCGAGGGGTGATCAAATAGAGGAGTCTAGGAGACTGAGGGCTGATCACATAGAGGAGTCTTGGAGACTGAGGGCTGATCTGATAGAGTATAGGAGACTGAGCGGTGATCAGATAGAGGAGTCTAGGAGACGGAGGGCTGATCTGATAGAGGAGTCTAGGAGACGGAGGGCTGATCTGATAGAAGAGTCTAGGAGACTGAGGGGTGATCTGATAGAGTATAGGAGACTGAGGGGAGATCAGGTAGAGGAGACCAGGAGACTGAGGGATGATCAGATAGAGGAGTCTAGGAGACTGAGGTGTGATTTGTTAAAGCAATATAGGAGACTGATGGGTGATCTGATATATGGAGTCTAGGAGAGTGAGGGGTCATCTGATGGAGTATCGGAGACTGAGGGTGATCTGATAGAGTATAGGAGACTGAGGGGTGATCAGGTAGAGGAGTCTAGGAGACTGAGGGGTGTTGAGATAGAGGAGTCTAGGAGACTGAGGAGTGATCTGATAGAGGACTCTAGGAGACTGAGGGGTGATCTGATATATGGAGTCTAGGAGACTGAGGGGTAATCTGATGGAGTATTGGAGACTGAGGGTGATGTGATAGAGTATAGTAGACTGAGGGGTGATCAGATAGAGTCTAGGAGACTGAGGGGTGATCAGATGGAGGAGTCTAGGAGACTGAGGGGTGATCTGATGGAGTATTGGAGACTGAGGGGTGATCAGATAAAGGAGTCAAGGAGACTGAGGTGTGATCAAATAGAGGAGTCTAGGAGACGTAGGGGTGATCTGATAGAGGAGCCTAGGAGACTGAGGGGTGATCTGATAGAGTATAGGAGACCGAGGGGTGATCAAATAGAGGAGTATAGGAGACCGAGCGGTGATCTGATAGAGGAGTCTAGGAGACGGAGGGGTGATTGATAGAGGAGTATAGGAAACTGAAGGGTGATCAGATAGAGGAGTATAGGAGACTGAGGGGTGAACTGTTAGAGTATAGGAGACTGAGGGGTGATCTGATAGAGGAGTCTAGGAGACTGGAGTGCTCTGATAGAGAAATATCGGATACTGAGGCCTATCTGATAGAGCAGAATAGCAGTCTGCGGGGTGATCAGTTAGAGGAGTATAGGAGACTGAGGTGTGATCAGATAGACGTGTCTAGTAGACTGAGGGGTGATCTGATAAAGAAGTCTAGGAGACTGAGGGGTGATCTGATATTGGCGTCTAGGAGACTGAAGGGTGATCTGATAGAGGAGTCTGTGAGACTGAGTGTTTCTCTGATAGAGGAGTATACGAGACTGAGGGGTGATCAAATAGAGGAGTATAGTAGACTCAGGGGTGATCTGATAGAGGAGTCTAGAAGACTGAGGGGTGATCTGATAGATTATAGGAAACCGAGGGGTGATCTGATAGAGGAGTCTAGGAGACTGAGGGCTGATATGATAGAGGAGTCTACGAGACTGATGGGTGATCAAACAGAGGAGTCTAGTAGACTCAGGGCTGATCTGATAGAGGAGTCTAGGAGACTGAGGGGTGATCTGATAGAGTATAGGAGACTGAGGGGTGATCAGATAGAGGAGACTAGGAGACTGAGCGGTGATCAGATAGAGGAGTCTAGGAGTCTGAGGGGCGATCTGATAGAGTATAGGAGACTGAGTGGTGATCAGATAGAGGAGTCTAGGAGACTGAGGGGTGATCTGATGGAGTATAGGAGACTGAGGGGTGATCAGATAAAGGAGTCAAGGAGACTGAGGGATGATCAGATAGAGGAGTCTACGAAACCGAGGGGTGATCAAATAGAGGAGTCTAGGAGACGTAGGGGTGATCTGATAGAGCCTAGGAGACTGAGGGGTGATCAGATAGAGGAGTCTAGGAGACTGAGGGGTGATCACATAGAGTATAGGAGACCGAGGGGTGATCAGATAGAGTAGTCTAGGAGACTGAGGGGTGATCTGATAGAGTATAGGAGACCGAGGGGTGATCTGATAGAGGAGTCTAGAAGACTGAGGGGTGATCTGATAGATTATAGGAAACCGAGGGGTGATCTGATAGAGGTGTCTAGGAGACTGAGGGCTGATATGATAGAGGAGTCTACGAGACTGATGGGTGATCAAACAGAGGAGTCTAGTAGACTCAGGGCTGATCTGATAGAGGAGTCTAGGAGACTGAGGGGTGATCTGATAGAGTATAGGAGACTGAGGGGTGATCAGATAGAGGAGACTAGGAGACTGAGCGGTGATCAGATAGAGGAGTCTAGGAGACTGAGGGGCGATCTGATAGAGTATAGGAGACTGAGTGGTGATCAGATAGAGGAGTCTAGGAGACTGAGGGGTGATCTGATGGAGTATAGGAGACTGAGGGGTGATCAGATAGAGGAGTCTAGGAGACTGAGGGGAGATCTGATAGAGTATAGGAGACTGAGGGGTGATCAGATAGAGTAGAGGAGACTGAGGGGTGTTGAGATAGAGGAGTCTAGGAGACTGAGGAGTGATCTGATACAGCAGTATAGGAGACTGAGGAGTGATATGATAGAGGAGTATAGGAGACTGAGGGGTGATCAGATAGAGGAGTCTAGGAGACTCTGGGGTGATCTGATAGAGGAGTCTAGGAGACTGAGGTGTGATCAGATAGAGGAGTCTAGGAGACTGAGGGGTGATCTGATAGAGCAAAATAGGAGACTGAGGGGTGATCAGATAGAGGAGTCTCGGAGACTGAGGGGTGATCTGATAGAGGAGTATAGGAAACTGAAGGGTGATCAGATAGAGGAGTATAGGAGACTGAGGGGTGAACTGTTAGAGTATAGGAGACTGAGGGGTGATCTGATAGAGGAGTCTAGGAGACTGGAGTGATCTGATAGAGAAATATCGGATACTGAGGCCTATCTGATAGAGCAGAATAGCAGTCTGCGGGGTGATCAGTTAGAGGAGTATAGGAGACTGAGGTGTGATCAGATAGAAGTGTCTAGTAGACTGAGGGGTGATCTGATAAAGAAGTCTAGGAGACTGAGGGGTGATCTGATATTGGAGTCTAGGAGACTGAAGGGTGATCTGATAGAGGAGTCTGTGAGACTGAGTGTTTCTCTGATAGAGGAGTATACGAGACTGAGGGGTGATCAAATAGAGGAGTATAGTAGACTCAGGGGTGATCTGATAGAGGAGTCTAGGAGACTGAGGGCTGATATGATAGAGGAGTCTACGAGACTGATGGGTGATCAAACAGAGGAGTCTAGTAGACTCAGGGCTGATCTGATAGAGGAGTCTAGGAGACTGAGGGGTGATCTGATAGAGTATAGGAGACCGAGGGGTGATCAGATAGAGGAGACTAGGAGACTGAGTGGTGATCAGATAGAGGAGTCTAGGAGTCTGAGGGGCGATCTGATAGAATATAGGAGACTGAGTGGTGATCAGATAGAGGAGTCTAGGAGACTGAGGGGAGATCTGATGGAGTATAGGAGACTGAGGGGTGATCAGATAAAGGAGTCAAGGAGACTGAGGGATGATCAGATAGAGGAGTCTACGAAACCGAGGGGTGATCAAATAGAGGAGTCTAGGAGACGTAGGGGTGATCTGATAGAGCCTAGGAGACTGAGGGGTGATCTGATAGAGCAAAATAGGAGACTGAGGGGTGATCAGATAGAGGAGTCTAGGAGACTGAGGGGTGATCAGATAGAGTATAGGAGACCGAGGGGTGATCAGATAGAGGAGTCTAGGAGACTGAGGGGTGATCTGATAGAGTATAGGAGACCGAGGGGTGATCTGATAGAGGAATTTAGGAGACTGTGGGCTGATATGATAGAGGAGTCTAGGAGACTGAGGGGTGTTGAGATAGAGGAGTCTAGGAGACTCAGGGGTGTTGAGATAGAGGAGTATAGGAGACTGAGGTGTGAACAGATAGAGGAGTCTCGGAGACTGAGGGGTGATCAGATACAGGGGTTAAGGAGACTGAGGTGTGATCTGATAGAGTATAGGAGACCGAGGGGTGATCAAATAGAGGAGTCTAGGAGACGGAGTGGTGATCTGATGGAGTATTGGAGACTCAGGGGTGATCAGATAAAGGAGTCAAGGAGACTGAGGGATGATCAGATAGAGGAGTCTAGGAGACTGAGGTGTGATCAAATAGAGGAGTCTAGGAGACATAGGGGTAATCTGATAGAGGAGCCTAGGAGACTGAGGGGTGACATGATAGAGGAGTCTACGAGACTGAGGGGTGATCTGATAGAGTATAGGAGACCGACGAGTGAACAAATACAGGAGTCTAGTAGACGGAGGGGCGATCTGATAGAGGAGTCTTGGAGACTGAGGGGTGATCAGATAGAGGAGACTAGGAGACTGAGCGGTGATCAGATAGAGGAGTCTAGGAGTCTGAGGGGCGATCTGATAGAGTATAGGAGACTGAGTGGTGATCAGATAGAGGAGTCTAGGAGACTGAGGGGTGATCTGATGGAGTATAGGAGACTGAGGGGTGATCAGATAAAGGAGTCAAGGAGACTGAGGGATGATCAGATAGAGGAGTCTACGAAACCGAGGGGTGATCAAATAGAGGAGTCTAGGAGACGTAGGGGTGATCTGATAGAGCCTAGGAGACTGAGGGGTGATCAGATAGAGGAGTCTAGGAGACTGAGGGGTGATCACATAGAGTATAGGAGACCGAGGGGTGATCAGATAGAGTAGTCTAGGAGACTGAGGGGTGATCTGATAGAGTATAGGAGACCGAGGGGTGATCTGATAGAGGAGTCTAGAAGACTGAGGGGTGATCTGATAGATTATAGGAAACCGAGGGGTGATCTGATAGAGGAGTCTAGGAGACTGAGGGCTGATATGATAGAGGAGTCTACGAGACTGATGGGTGATCAAACAGAGGAGTCTAGTAGACTCAGGGCTGATCTGATAGAGGAGTCTAGGAGACTGACGGGTGATCTGATAGAGTATAGGAGACTGAGGGGTGATCAGATAGAGGAGACTAGGAGACTGAGCGGTGATCAGATAGAGGAGTCTAGGAGACTGAGGGGCGATCTGATAGAGTATAGGAGACTGAGTGGTGATCAGATAGAGGAGTCTAGGAGACTGAGGGGTGATCTGATGGAGTATAGGAGACTGAGGGGTGATCAGATAGAGGAGTCTAGGAGACTGAGGGGAGATCTGATAGAGTATAGGAGACTGAGGGGTGATCAGATAGAGTAGAGGAGACTGAGGGGTGTTGAGATAGAGGAGTCTAGGAGACTGAGGAGTGATCTGATACAGCAGTATAGGAGACTGAGGAGTGATATGATAGAGGAGTATAGGAGACTGAGGGGTGATCAGATAGAGGAGTCTAGGAGACTCTGGGGTGATCTGATAGAGGAGTCTAGGAGACTGAGGTGTGATCAGATAGAGGAGTCTAGGAGACTGAGGGGTGATCTGATAGAGCAAAATAGGAGACTGAGGGGTGATCAGATAGAGGAGTCTCGGAGACTGAGGGGTGATCTGATAGAGGAGTATAGGAAACTGAAGGGTGATCAGATAGAGGAGTATAGGAGACTGAGGGGTGAACTGTTAGAGTATAGGAGACTGAGGGGTGATCTGATAGAGGAGTCTAGGAGACTGGAGTGATCTGATAGAGAAATATCGGATACTGAGGCCTATCTGATAGAGCAGAATAGCAGTCTGCGGGGTGATCAGTTAGAGGAGTATAGGAGACTGAGGTGTGATCAGATAGAAGTGTCTAGTAGACTGAGGGGTGATCTGATAAAGAAGTCTAGGAGACTGAGGGGTGATCTGATATTGGAGTCTAGGAGACTGATAGGTGATCTGATAGAGGAGTCTGTGAGACTGAGTGTTTCTCTGATAGAGGAGTATACGAGACTGAGGGGTGATCAAATAGAGGAGTATAGTAGACTCAGGGGTGATCTGATAGAGGAGTCTAGGAGACTGAGGGCTGATATGATAGAGGAGTCTACGAGACTGATGGGTGATCAAACAGAGGAGTCTAGTAGACTCAGGGCTGATCTGATAGAGGAGTCTAGGAGACTGAGGGGTGATCTGATAGAGTATAGGAGACCGAGGGGTGATCAGATAGAGGAGACTAGGAGACTGAGTGGTGATCAGATAGAGGAGTCTAGGAGTCTGAGGGGCGATCTGATAGAATATAGGAGACTGAGTGGTGATCAGATAGAGGAGTCTAGGAGACTGAGGGGAGATCTGATGGAGTATAGGAGACTGAGGGGTGATCAGATAAAGGAGTCAAGGAGACTGAGGGATGATCAGATAGAGGAGTCTACGAAACCGAGGGGTGATCAAATAGAGGAGTCTAGGAGACGTAGGGGTGATCTGATAGAGCCTAGGAGACTGAGGGGTGATCTGATAGAGCAAAATAGGAGACTGAGGGGTGATCAGATAGAGGAGTCTAGGAGACTGAGGGGTGATCAGATAGAGTATAGGAGACCGAGGGGTGATCAGATAGAGGAGTCTAGGAGACTGAGGGGTGATCTGATAGAGTATAGGAGACCGAGGGGTGATCTGATAGAGGAATTTAGGAGACTGTGGGCTGATATGATAGAGGAGTCTAGGAGACTGAGGGGTGTTGAGATAGAGGAGTCTAGGAGACTCAGGGGTGTTGAGATAGAGGAGTATAGGAGACTGAGGTGTGAACAGATAGAGGAGTCTCGGAGACTGAGGGGTGATCAGATACAGGGGTTAAGGAGACTGAGGTGTGATCTGATAGAGTATAGGAGACCGAGGGGTGATCAAATAGAGGAGTCTAGGAGACGGAGTGGTGATCTGATGGAGTATTGGAGACTCAGGGGTGATCAGATAAAGGAGTCAAGGAGACTGAGGGATGATCAGATAGAGGAGTCTAGGAGACTGAGGTGTGATCAAATAGAGGAGTCTAGGAGACATAGGGGTAATCTGATAGAGGAGCCTAGGAGACTGAGGGGTGACATGATAGAGGAGTCTACGAGACTGAGGGGTGATCTGATAGAGTATAGGAGACCGACGAGTGAACAAATACAGGAGTCTAGGAGACGGAGGGGCGATCTGATAGAGGAGTCTTGGAGACTGAGGGGTGATCAGATAGAGGAGACTAGGAGACTGAGCGGTGATCAGATAGAGGAGTCTAGGAGTCTGAGGGGCGATCTGATAGAGTATAGGAGACTGAGTGGTGATCAGATAGAGGAGTCTAGGAGACTGAGGGGTGATCTGATGGAGTATAGGAGACTGAGGGGTGATCAGATAAAGGAGTCAAGGAGACTGAGGGATGATCAGATAGAGGAGTCTACGAAACCGAGGGGTGATCAAATAGAGGAGTCTAGGAGACGTAGGGGTGATCTGATAGAGCCTAGGAGACTGAGGGGTGATCAGATAGAGGAGT
Organism: Hemitrygon akajei; assembly: GCF_048418815.1. Lineage (NCBI taxonomy): Eukaryota > Metazoa > Chordata > Chondrichthyes > Myliobatiformes > Dasyatidae > Hemitrygon > Hemitrygon akajei. The sequence goes on along the minus strand of NC_133130.1, from coordinate 74,809,652 downwards.
CTAGGAGACTGAGGGGTGATCACATAGAGTATAGGAGACCGAGGGGTGATCAGATAGAGTAGTCTAGGAGACTGAGGGGTGATCTGATAGAGTATAGGAGACCGAGGGGTGATCTGATAGAGGAGTCTAGAAGACTGAGGGGTGATCTGATAGATTATAGGAAACCGAGGGGTGATCTGATAGAGGAGTCTAGGAGACTGAGGGCTGATATGATAGAGGAGTCTACGAGACTGATGGGTGATCAAACAGAGGAGTCTAGTAGACTCAGGGCTGATCTGATAGAGGAGTCTAGGAGACTGAGGGGTGATCTGATAGAGTATAGGAGACTGAGGGGTGATCAGATAGAGGAGACTAGGAGACTGAGCGGTGATCAGATAGAGGAGTCTAGGAGACTGAGGGGCGATCTGATAGAGTATAGGAGACTGAGTGGTGATCAGATAGAGGAGTCTAGGAGACTGAGGGGTGATCTGATGGAGTATAGGAGACTGAGGGGTGATCAGATAGAGGAGTCTAGGAGACTGAGGGGAGATCTGATAGAGTATAGGAGACTGAGGGGTGATCAGATAGAGTAGAGGAGACTGAGGGGTGTTGAGATAGAGGAGTCTAGGAGACTGAGGAGTGATCTGATACAGCAGTATAGGAGACTGAGGAGTGATATGATAGAGGAGTATAGGAGACTGAGGGGTGATCAGATAGAGGAGTCTAGGAGACTCTGGGGAGATCTGATAGAGGAGTCTAGGAGACTGAGGTGTGATCAGATAGAGGAGTCTAGGAGACTGAGGGGTGATCTGATAGAGCAAAATAGGAGACTGAGGGGTGATCAGATAGAGGAGTCTCGGAGACTGAGGGGTGATCTGATAGAGGAGTATAGGAAACTGAAGGGTGATCAGATAGAGGAGTATAGGAGACTGAGGGGTGAACTGTTAGAGTATAGGAGACTGAGGGGTGATCTGATAGAGGAGTCTAGGAGACTGGAGTGATCTGATAGAGAAATATCGGATACTGAGGCCTATCTGATAGAGCAGAATAGCAGTCTGCGGGGTGATCAGTTAGAGGAGTATAGGAGACTGAGGTGTGATCAGATAGAAGTGTCTAGTAGACTGAGGGGTGATCTGATAAAGAAGTCTAGGAGACTGAGGGGTGATCTGATATTGGAGTCTAGGAGACTGAAGGGTGATCTGATAGAGGAGTCTGTGAGACTGAGTGTTTCTCTGATAGAGGAGTATACGAGACTGAGGGGTGATCAAATAGAGGAGTATAGTAGACTCAGGGGTGATCTGATAGAGGAGTCTAGGAGACTGAGGGCTGATATGATAGAGGAGTCTACGAGACTGATGGGTGATCAAACAGAGGAGTCTAGTAGACTCAGGGCTGATCTGATAGAGGAGTCTAGGAGACTGAGGGGTGATCTGATAGAGTATAGGAGACCGAGGGGTGATCAGATAGAGGAGACTAGGAGACTGAGTGGTGATCAGATAGAGGAGTCTAGGAGTCTGAGGGGCGATCTGATAGAATATAGGAGACTGAGTGGTGATCAGATAGAGGAGTCTAGGAGACTGAGGGGAGATCTGATGGAGTATAGGAGACTGAGGGGTGATCAGATAAAGGAGTCAAGGAGACTGAGGGATGATCAGATAGAGGAGTCTACGAAACCGAGGGGTGATCAAATAGAGGAGTCTAGGAGACGTAGGGGTGATCTGATAGAGCCTAGGAGACTGAGGGGTGATCTGATAGAGCAAAATAGGAGACTGAGGGGTGATCAGATAGAGGAGTCTAGGAGACTGAGGGGTGATCAGATAGAGTATAGGAGACCGAGGGGTGATCAGATAGAGGAGTCTAGGAGACTGAGGGGTGATCTGATAGAGTATAGGAGACCGAGGGGTGATCTGATAGAGGAATTTAGGAGACTGTGGGCTGATATGATAGAGGAGTCTAGGAGACTGAGGGGTGTTGAGATAGAGGAGTCTAGGAGACTCAGGGGTGTTGAGATAGAGGAGTATAGGAGACTGAGGTGTGAACAGATAGAGGAGTCTCGGAGACTGAGGGGTGATCAGATACAGGGGTTAAGGAGACTGAGGTGTGATCTGATAGAGTATAGGAGACCGAGGGGTGATCAAATAGAGGAGTCTAGGAGACGGAGTGGTGATCTGATGGAGTATTGGAGACTCAGGGGTGATCAGATAAAGGAGTCAAGGAGACTGAGGGATGATCAGATAGAGGAGTCTAGGAGACTGAGGTGTGATCAAATAGAGGAGTCTAGGAGACATAGGGGTAATCTGATAGAGGAGCCTAGGAGACTGAGGGGTGACATGATAGAGGAGTCTACGAGACTGAGGGGTGATCTGATAGAGTATAGGAGACCGACGAGTGAACAAATACAGGAGTCTAGGAGACGGAGGGGCGATCTGATAGAGGAGTCTTGGAGACTGAGGGGTGATCAGATAGAGGAGACTAGGAGACTGAGCGGTGATCAGATAGAGGAGTCTAGGAGTCTGAGGGGCGATCTGATAGAGTATAGGAGACTGAGTGGTGATCAGATAGAGGAGTCTAGGAGACTGAGGGGTGATCTGATGGAGTATAGGAGACTGAGGGGTGATCAGATAAAGGAGTCAAGGAGACTGAGGGATGATCAGATAGAGGAGTCTACGAAACCGAGGGGTGATCAAATAGAGGAGTCTAGGAGACGTAGGGGTGATCTGATAGAGCCTAGGAGACTGAGGGGTGATCAGATAGAGGAGTCTAGGAGACTGAGGGGTGATCACATAGAGTATAGGAGACCGAGGGGTGATCAGATAGAGTAGTCTAGGAGACTGAGGGGTGATCTGATAGAGTATAGGAGACCGAGGGGTGATCTGATAGAGGAGTCTAGAAGACTGAGGGGTGATCTGATAGATTATAGGAAACCGAGGGGTGATCTGATAGAGGAGTCTAGGAGACTGAGGGCTGATATGATAGAGGAGTCTACGAGACTGATGGGTGATCAAACAGAGGAGTCTAGTAGACTCAGGGCTGATCTGATAGAGGAGTCTAGGAGACTGAGGGGTGATCTGATAGAGTATAGGAGACTGAGGGGTGATCAGATAGAGGAGACTAGGAGACTGAGCGGTGATCAGATAGAGGAGTCTAGGAGACTGAGGGGCGATCTGATAGAGTATAGGAGACTGAGTGGTGATCAGATAGAGGAGTCTAGGAGACTGAGGGGTGATCTGATGGAGTATAGGAGACTGAGGGGTGATCAGATAGAGGAGTCTAGGAGACTGAGGGGAGATCTGATAGAGTATAGGAGACTGAGGGGTGATCAGATAGAGTAGAGGAGACTGAGGGGTGTTGAGATAGAGGAGTCTAGGAGACTGAGGAGTGATCTGATACAGCAGTATAGGAGACTGAGGAGTGATATGATAGAGGAGTATAGGAGACTGAGGGGTGATCAGATAGAGGAGTCTAGGAGACTCTGGGGTGATCTGATAGAGGAGTCTAGGAGACTGAGGTGTGATCAGATAGAGGAGTCTAGGAGACTGAGGGGTGATCTGATAGAGCAAAATAGGAGACTGAGGGGTGATCAGATAGAGGAGTCTCGGAGACTGAGGGGTGATCTGATAGAGGAGTATAGGAAACTGAAGGGTGATCAGATAGAGGAGTATAGGAGACTGAGGGGTGAACTGTTAGAGTATAGGAGACTGAGGGGTGATCTGATAGAGGAGTCTAGGAGACTGGAGTGATCTGATAGAGAAATATCGGATACTGAGGCCTATCTGATAGAGCAGAATAGCAGTCTGCGGGGTGATCAGTTAGAGGAGTATAGGAGACTGAGGTGTGATCAGATAGAAGTGTCTAGTAGACTGAGGGGTGATCTGATAAAGAAGTCTAGGAGACTGAGGGGTGATCTGATATTGGAGTCTAGGAGACTGAAGGGTGATCTGATAGAGGAGTCTGTGAGACTGAGTGTTTCTCTGATAGAGGAGTATACGAGACTGAGGGGTGATCAAATAGAGGAGTATAGTAGACTCAGGGGTGATCTGATAGAGGAGTCTAGGAGACTGAGGGCTGATATGATAGAGGAGTCTACGAGACTGATGGGTGATCAAACAGAGGAGTCTAGTAGACTCAGGGCTGATCTGATAGAGGAGTCTAGGAGACTGAGGGGTGATCTGATAGAGTATAGGAGACCGAGGGGTGATCAGATAGAGGAGACTAGGAGACTGAGTGGTGATCAGATAGAGGAGTCTAGGAGTCTGAGGGGCGATCTGATAGAATATAGGAGACTGAGTGGTGATCAGATAGAGGAGTCTAGGAGACTGAGGGGAGATCTGATGGAGTATAGGAGACTGAGGGGTGATCAGATAAAGGAGTCAAGGAGACTGAGGGATGATCAGATAGAGGAGTCTACGAAACCGAGGGGTGATCAAATAGAGGAGTCTAGGAGACGTAGGGGTGATCTGATAGAGCCTAGGAGACTGAGGGGTGATCTGATAGAGCAAAATAGGAGACTGAGGGGTGATCAGATAGAGGAGTCTAGGAGACTGAGGGGTGATCAGATAGAGTATAGGAGACCGAGGGGTGATCAGATAGAGGAGTCTAGGAGACTGAGGGGTGATCTGATAGAGTATAGGAGACCGAGGGGTGATCTGATAGAGGAATTTAGGAGACTGTGGGCTGATATGATAGAGGAGTCTAGGAGACTGAGGGGTGTTGAGATAGAGGAGTCTAGGAGACTCAGGGGTGTTGAGATAGAGGAGTATAGGAGACTGAGGTGTGAACAGATAGAGGAGTCTCGGAGACTGAGGGGTGATCAGATACAGGGGTTAAGGAGACTGAGGTGTGATCTGATAGAGTATAGGAGACCGAGGGGTGATCAAATAGAGGAGTCTAGGAGACGGAGTGGTGATCTGATGGAGTATTGGAGACTCAGGGGTGATCAGATAAAGGAGTCAAGGAGACTGAGGGATGATCAGATAGAGGAGTCTAGGAGACTGAGGTGTGATCAAATAGAGGAGTCTAGGAGACATAGGGGTAATCTGATAGAGGAGCCTAGGAGACTGAGGGGTGACATGATAGAGGAGTCTACGAGACTGAGGGGTGATCTGATAGAGTATAGGAGACCGACGAGTGAACAAATACAGGAGTCTAGGAGACGGAGGGGCGATCTGATAGAGGAGTCTTGGAGACTGAGGGGTGATCAGATAGAGGAGACTAGGAGACTGAGCGGTGATCAGATAGAGGAGTCTAGGAGTCTGAGGGGCGATCTGATAGAGTATAGGAGACTGAGTGGTGATCAGATAGAGCAGTCTAGGAGACTGAGGGGTGATCTGATGGAGTATAGGAGACTGAGGGGTGATCAGATAAAGGAGTCAAGGAGACTGAGGGATGATCAGATAGAGGAGTCTACGAAACCGAGGGGTGATCAAATAGAGGAGTCTAGGAGACGTAGGGGTGATCTGATAGAGCCTAGGAGACTGAGGGGTGATCAGATAGAGGAGTCTAGGAGACTGAGGGGTGATCACATAGAGTATAGGAGACCGAGGGGTGATCAGATAGAGTAGTCTAGGAGACTGAGGGGTGATCTGATAGAGTATAGGAGACCGAGGGGTGATCTGATAGAGGAGTCTAGAAGACTGAGGGGTGATCTGATAGATTATAGGAAACCGAGGGGTGATCTGATAGAGGAGTCTAGGAGACTGAGGGCTGATATGATAGAGGAGTCTACGAGACTGATGGGTGATCAAACAGAGGAGTCTAGTAGACTCAGGGCTGATCTGATAGAGGAGTCTAGGAGACTGAGGGGTGATCTGATAGAGTATAGGAGACTGAGGGGTGATCAGATAGAGGAGACTAGGAGACTGAGCGGTGATCAGATAGAGGAGTCTAGGAGACTGAGGGGCGATCTGATAGAGTATAGGAGACTGAGTGGTGATCAGATAGAGGAGTCTAGGAGACTGAGGGGTGATCTGATGGAGTATAGGAGACTGAGGGGTGATCAGATAGAGGAGTCTAGGAGACTGAGGGGAGATCTGATAGAGTATAGGAGACTGAGGGGTGATCAGATAGAGTAGAGGAGACTGAGGGGTGTTGAGATAGAGGAGTCTAGGAGACTGAGGAGTGATCTGATACAGCAGTATAGGAGACTGAGGAGTGATATGATAGAGGAGTATAGGAGACTGAGGGGTGATCAGATAGAGGAGTCTAGGAGACTCTGGGGTGATCTGATAGAGGAGTCTAGGAGACTGAGGTGTGATCAGATAGAGGAGTCTAGGAGACTGAGGGGTGATCTGATAGAGCAAAATAGGAGACTGAGGGGTGATCAGATAGAGGAGTCTCGGAGACTGAGGGGTGATCTGATAGAGGAGTATAGGAAACTGAAGGGTGATCAGATAGAGGAGTATAGGAGACTGAGGGGTGAACTGTTAGAGTATAGGAGACTGAGGGGTGATCTGATAGAGGAGTCTAGGAGACTGGAGTGATCTGATAGAGAAATATCGGATACTGAGGCCTATCTGATAGAGCAGAATAGCAGTCTGCGGGGTGATCAGTTAGAGGAGTATAGGAGACTGAGGTGTGATCAGATAGAAGTGTCTAGTAGACTGAGGGGTGATCTGATAAAGAAGTCTAGGAGACTGAGGGGTGATCTGATATTGGAGTCTAGGAGACTGAAGGGTGATCTGATAGAGGAGTCTGTGAGACTGAGTGTTTCTCTGATAGAGGAGTATACGAGACTGAGGGGTGATCAAATAGAGGAGTATAGTAGACTCAGGGGTGATCTGATAGAGGAGTCTAGGAGACTGAGGGCTGATATGATAGAGGAGTCTACGAGACTGATGGGTGATCAAACAGAGGAGTCTAGTAGACTCAGGGCTGATCTGATAGAGGAGTCTAGGAGACTGAGGGGTGATCTGATAGAGTATAGGAGACCGAGGGGTGATCAGATAGAGGAGACTAGGAGACTGAGTGGTGATCAGATAGAGGAGTCTAGGAGTCTGAGGGGCGATCTGATAGAATATAGGAGACTGAGTGGTGATCAGATAGAGGAGTCTAGGAGACTGAGGGGAGATCTGATGGAGTATAGGAGACTGAGGGGTGATCAGATAAAGGAGTCAAGGAGACTGAGGGATGATCAGATAGAGGAGTCTACGAAACCGAGGGGTGATCAAATAGAGGAGTCTAGGAGACGTAGGGGTGATCTGATAGAGCCTAGGAGACTGAGGGGTGATCAGATAGAGGAGTCTAGGAGACTGAGGGGTGATCACATAGAGTATAGGAGACCGAGGGGTGATCAGATAGAGTAGTCTAGGAGACTGAGGGGTGATCTGATAGAGTATAGGAGACCGAGGGGTGATCTGATAGAGGAGTCTAGAAGACTGAGGGGTGATCTGATAGATTATAGGAAACCGAGGGGTGATCTGATAGAGGAGTCTAGGAGACTGAGGGCTGATATGATAGAGGAGTCTACGAGACTGATGGGTGATCAAACAGAGGAGTCTAGTAGACTCAGGGCTGATCTGATAGAGGAGTCTAGGAGACTGAGGGGTGATCTGATAGAGTATAGGAGACTGAGGGGTGATCAGATAGAGGAGACTAGGAGACTGAGCGGTGATCAGATAGAGGAGTCTAGGAGACTGAGGGGCGATCTGATAGAGTATAGGAGACTGAGTGGTGATCAGATAGAGGAGTCTAGGAGACTGAGGGGTGATCTGATGGAGTATAGGAGACTGAGGGGTGATCAGATAGAGGAGTCTAGGAGACTGAGGGGAGATCTGATAGAGTATAGGAGACTGAGGGGTGATCAGATAGAGTAGAGGAGACTGAGGGGTGTTGAGATAGAGGAGTCTAGGAGACTGAGGAGTGATCTGATACAGCAGTATAGGAGACTGAGGAGTGATATGATAGAGGAGTATAGGAGACTGAGGGGTGATCAGATAGAGGAGTCTAGGAGACTCTGGGGTGATCTGATAGAGGAGTCTAGGAGACTGAGGTGTGATCAGATAGAGGAGTCTAGGAGACTGAGGGGTGATCTGATAGAGCAAAATAGGAGACTGAGGGGTGATCAGATAGAGGAGTCTCGGAGACTGAGGGGTGATCTGATAGAGGAGTATAGGAAACTGAAGGGTGATCAGATAGAGGAGTATAGGAGACTGAGGGGTGAACTGTTAGAGTATAGGAGACTGAGGGGTGATCTGATAGAGGAGTCTAGGAGACTGGAGTGATCTGATAGAGAAATATCGGATACTGAGGCCTATCTGATAGAGCAGAATAGCAGTCTGCGGGGTGATCAGTTAGAGGAGTATAGGAGACTGAGGTGTGATCAGATAGAAGTGTCTAGTAGACTGAGGGGTGATCTGATAAAGAAGTCTAGGAGACTGAGGGGTGATCTGATATTGGAGTCTAGGAGACTGAAGGGTGATCTGATAGAGGAGTCTGTGAGACTGAGTGTTTCTCTGATAGAGGAGTATACGAGACTGAGGGGTGATCAAATAGAGGAGTATAGTAGACTCAGGGGTGATCTGATAGAGGAGTCTAGGAGACTGAGGGCTGATATGATAGAGGAGTCTACGAGACTGATGGGTGATCAAACAGAGGAGTCTAGTAGACTCAGGGCTGATCTGATAGAGGAGTCTAGGAGACTGAGGGGTGATCTGATAGAGTATAGGAGACCGAGGGGTGATCAGATAGAGGAGACTAGGAGACTGAGTGGTGATCAGATAGAGGAGTCTAGGAGTCTGAGGGGCGATCTGATAGAATATAGGAGACTGAGTGGTGATCAGATAGAGGAGTCTAGGAGACTGAGGGGAGATCTGATGGAGTATAGGAGACTGAGGGGTGATCAGATAAAGGAGTCAAGGAGACTGAGGGATGATCAGATAGAGGAGTCTACGAAACCGAGGGGTGATCAAATAGAGGAGTCTAGGAGACGTAGGGGTGATCTGATAGAGCCTAGGAGACTGAGGGGTGATCTGATAGAGCAAAATAGGAGACTGAGGGGTGATCAGATAGAGGAGTCTAGGAGACTGAGGGGTGATCAGATAGAGTATAGGAGACCGAGGGGTGATCAGATAGAGGAGTCTAGGAGACTGAGGGGTGATCTGATAGAGTATAGGAGACCGAGGGGTGATCTGATAGAGGAATTTAGGAGACTGTGGGCTGATATGATAGAGGAGTCTAGGAGACTGAGGGGTGTTGAGATAGAGGAGTCTAGGAGACTCAGGGGTGTTGAGATAGAGGAGTATAGGAGACTGAGGTGTGAACAGATAGAGGAGTCTCGGAGACTGAGGGGTGATCAGATACAGGGGTTAAGGAGACTGAGGTGTGATCTGATAGAGTATAGGAGACCGAGGGGTGATCAAATAGAGGAGTCTAGGAGACGGAGTGGTGATCTGATGGAGTATTGGAGACTCAGGGGTGATCAGATAAAGGAGTCAAGGAGACTGAGGGATGATCAGATAGAGGAGTCTAGGAGACTGAGGTGTGATCAAATAGAGGAGTCTAGGAGACATAGGGGTAATCTGATAGAGGAGCCTAGGAGACTGAGGGGTGACATGATAGAGGAGTCTACGAGACTGAGGGGTGATCTGATAGAGTATAGGAGACCGACGAGTGAACAAATACAGGAGTCTAGGAGACGGAGGGGCGATCTGATAGAGGAGTCTTGGAGACTGAGGGGTGATCAGATAGAGTATAGGAGACCGAGGGGTGATCAAATAGAGGAGTATAGGAGACCGAGCGGTGATCTGATAGAGGAGTCTAGGAGACGGAGGGGTGATCTGATAGAGCAAAATAGGAGACTGAGGGGTGATCAGATAGAGGAGTCTAGGAGACTGAGGTGTGATCTGATAGAGTATAGGAGACCGAGGGGTGATCAAATAGAGGAGTCTAGGAGACGGAGGGGTGATCTGATAGAGGAGTCTAGGAGACTGAGGGCTGATATGATGGAGGAGTCTAGGAGACTGAGCGGTGTTGAGATAGAGGAGTCTAGGAGACTGAGGAGTGATCTGATAGAGGAGTCCAGGAGATTGAGGGGTGATTAGATAGAGCAGAATAGGAGACCGAGGGGTGATCAGATAGAGGAGTAGGAGACTGAGGGGTGATCTGATATATGGAGTCTAGGAGACTGAGGGATAATCTGATGGAGTATCGGAGACTGAGGGCGATCTGATGGAGTATAGGAGACTGAGCGGTGATCAGATAGAGGCGTCTAGGACACTGAGGGGTTATCTGATAGAGTATAGGAGACCGAGGGGTGATCAAATAGAGGAGTCTAGGAGACTGAGGGCTGATCACATAGAGGAGTCTAGGAGACTGAGGGCTGATCTGATAGAGTATAGGAGACTGAGCGGTGATCAGATAGAGGAGTCTAGGAGACGGAGGGCTGATCTGATAGAGGAGTCTAGGAGACGGAGGGCTGATCTGATAGAAGAGTCTAGGAGACTGAGGGGTGATCTGATAGAGTATAGGAGACTGAGGGGAGATCAGGTAGAGGAGACCAGGAGACTGAGGGATGATCAAATAGAGGAGTCTAGGAGACTGAGGTGTGATTTGATAAAGCAATATAGGAGACTGATGGGTGATCTGATATATGGAGTCTAGGAGAGTGAGGGGTCATCTGATGGAGTATCGGAGACTGAGGGTGATCTGATAGAGTATAGGAGACTGAGGGGTGATCAGGTAGAGGAGTCTAGGAGACTGAGGGGTGTTGAGATAGAGGAGTCTAGGAGACTGAGGAGTGATCTGATAGAGTACTCTAGGAGACTGAGGGGTGATCTGATATATGGAGTCTAGGAGACTGAGGGGTAATCTGATGGAGTATTGGAGACTGAGGGTGATGTGATAGAGTATAGTAGACTGAGGGGTGATCAGATAGAGTCTAGGAGACTGAGGGGTGATCAGATGGAGGAGTCTAGGAGACTGAGGGGTGATCTGATGGAGTATTGGAGACTGAGGGGTGATCAGATAAAGGAGTCAAGGAGACTGAGGTGTGATCAAATAGAGGAGTCTAGGAGACGTAGGGGTGATCTGATAGAGGAGCCTAGGAGACTGAGGGGTGATCTGATAGAGTATAGGAGACCGAGGGGTGATCAAATAGAGGAGTATAGGAGACCGAGCGGTGATCTGATAGAGGAGTCTAGGAGACGGAGGGGTGATCAGATAGAGTAGAGGAGACTGAGGGGTGTTGAGATAGAGGAGTCTAGGAGACTGAGGAGTGATCTGATACAGCAGTATAGGAGACTGAGGAGTGATATGATAGAGGAGTATAGGAGACTGAGGGGTGATCAGATAGAGGAGTCTAGGAGACTCTGGGGTGATCTGATAGAGGAGTCTAGGAGACTGAGGTGTGATCAGATAGAGGAGTCTAGGAGACTGAGGGGTGATCTGATAGAGCAAAATAGGAGACTGAGGGGTGATCAGATAGAGGAGTCTCGGAGACTGAGGGGTGATCTGATAGAGGAGTATAGGAAACTGAAGGGTGATCAGATAGAGGAGTATAGGAGACTGAGGGGTGAACTGTTAGAGTATAGGAGACTGAGGGGTGATCTGATAGAGGAGTCTAGGAGACTGGAGTGATCTGATAGAGAAATATCGGATACTGAGGCCTATCTGATAGAGCAGAATAGCAGTCTGCGGGGTGATCAGTTAGAGGAGTATAGGAGACTGAGGTGTGATCAGATAGAAGTGTCTAGTAGACTGAGGGGTGATCTGATAAAGAAGTCTAGGAGACTGAGGGGTGATCTGATATTGGAGTCTAGGAGACTGAAGGGTGATCTGATAGAGGAGTCTGTGAGACTGAGTGTTTCTCTGATAGAGGAGTATACGAGACTGAGGGGTGATCAAATAGAGGAGTATAGTAGACTCAGGGGTGATCTGATAGAGGAGTCTAGGAGACTGAGGGCTGATATGATAGAGGAGTCTACGAGACTGATGGGTGATCAAACAGAGGAGTCTAGTAGACTCAGGGCTGATCTGATAGAGGAGTCTAGGAGACTGAGGGGTGATCTGATAGAGTATAGGAGACCGAGGGGTGATCAGATAGAGGAGACTAGGAGACTGAGTGGTGATCAGATAGAGGAGTCTAGGAGTCTGAGGGGCGATCTGATAGAATATAGGAGACTGAGTGGTGATCAGATAGAGGAGTCTAGGAGACTGAGGGGAGATCTGATGGAGTATAGGAGACTGAGGGGTGATCAGATAAAGGAGTCAAGGAGACTGAGGGATGATCAGATAGAGGAGTCTACGAAACCGAGGGGTGATCAAATAGAGGAGTCTAGGAGACGTAGGGGTGATCTGATAGAGCCTAGGAGACTGAGGGGTGATCTGATAGAGCAAAATAGGAGACTGAGGGGTGATCAGATAGAGGAGTCTAGGAGACTGAGGGGTGATCAGATAGAGTATAGGAGACCGAGGGGTGATCAGATAGAGGAGTCTAGGAGACTGAGGGGTGATCTGATAGAGTATAGGAGACCGAGGGGTGATCTGATAGAGGAATTTAGGAGACTGTGGGCTGATATGATAGAGGAGTCTAGGAGACTGAGGGGTGTTGAGATAGAGGAGTCTAGGAGACTCAGGGGTGTTGAGATAGAGGAGTATAGGAGACTGAGGTGTGAACAGATAGAGGAGTCTCGGAGACTGAGGGGTGATCAGATACAGGGGTTAAGGAGACTGAGGTGTGATCTGATAGAGTATAGGAGACCGAGGGGTGATCAAATAGAGGAGTCTAGGAGACGGAGTGGTGATCTGATGGAGTATTGGAGACTCAGGGGTGATCAGATAAAGGAGTCAAGGAGACTGAGGGATGATCAGATAGAGGAGTCTAGGAGACTGAGGTGTGATCAAATAGAGGAGTCTAGGAGACATAGGGGTAATCTGATAGAGGAGCCTAGGAGACTGAGGGGTGACATGATAGAGGAGTCTACGAGACTGAGGGGTGATCTGATAGAGTATAGGAGACCGACGAGTGAACAAATACAGGAGTCTAGGAGACGGAGGGGCGATCTGATAGAGGAGTCTTGGAGACTGAGGGGTGATCAGATAGAGTATAGGAGACCGAGGGGTGATCAAATAGAGGAGTATAGGAGACCGAGCGGTGATCTGATAGAGGAGTCTAGGAGACGGAGGGGTGATCTGATAGAGCAAAATAGGAGACTGAGGGGTGATCAGATAGAGGAGTCTAGGAGACTGAGGTGTGATCTGATAGAGTATAGGAGACCGAGGGGTGATCAAATAGAGGAGTCTAGGAGACGGAGGGGTGATCTGATAGAGGAGTCTAGGAGACTGAGGGCTGATATGATGGAGGAGTCTAGGAGACTGAGCGGTGTTGAGATAGAGGAGTCTAGGAGACTGAGGAGTGATCTGATAGAGGAGTCCAGCAGATTGAGGGGTGATTAGATAGAGCAGAATAGGAGACCGAGGGGTGATCAGATAGAGGAGTAGGAGACTGAGGGGTGATCTGATATATGGAGTCTAGGAGACTGAGGGATAATCTGATGGAGTATCGGAGACTGAGGGCGATCTGATGGAGTATAGGAGACTGAGCGGTGATCAGATAGAGGCGTCTAGGACACTGAGGGGTTATCTGATAGAGTATAGGAGACCGAGGGGTGATCAAATAGAGGAGTCTAGGAGACTGAGGGCTGATCACATAGAGGAGTCTAGGAGACTGAGGGCTGATCTGATAGAGTATAGGAGACTGAGCGGTGATCAGATAGAGGAGTCTAGGAGACGGAGGGCTGATCTGATAGAGGAGTCTAGGAGACGGAGGGCTGATCTGATAGAAGAGTCTAGGAGACTGAGGGGTGATCTGATAGAGTATAGGAGACTGAGGGGAGATCAGGTAGAGGAGACCAGGAGACTGAGGGATGATCAGATAGAGGAGTCTAGGAGACTGAGGTGTGATTTGATAAAGCAATATAGGAGACTGATGGGTGATCTGATATATGGAGTCTAGGAGAGTGAGGGGTCATCTGATGGAGTATCGGAGACTGAGGGTGATCTGATAGAGTATAGGAGACTGAGGGGTGATCAGGTAGAGGAGTCTAGGAGACTGAGGAGTGATCTGATAGAGTACTCTAGGAGACTGAGGGGTGATCTGATATATGGAGTCTAGGAGACTGAGGGGTAATCTGATGGAGTATTGGAGACTGAGGGTGATGTGATAGAGTATAGTAGACTGAGGGGTGATCAGATAGAGTCTAGGAGACTGAGGGGTGATCAGATGGAGGAGTCTAGGAGACTGAGGGGTGATCTGATGGAGTATTGGAGACTGAGGGGTGATCAGATAAAGGAGTCAAGGAGACTGAGGTGTGATCAAATAGAGGAGTCTAGGAGACGTAGGGGTGATCTGATAGAGGAGCCTAGGAGACTGAGGGGTGATCTGATAGAGTATAGGAGACCGAGGGGTGATCAAATAGAGGAGTATAGGAGACCGAGCGGTGATCTGATAGAGGAGTCTAGGAGACGGAGGGGTGATTGATAGAGGAGTATAGGAAACTGAAGGGTGATCAGATAGAGGAGTATAGGAGACTGAGGGGTGAACTGTTAGAGTATAGGAGACTGAGGGGTGATCTGATAGAGGAGTCTAGGAGACTGGAGTGCTCTGATAGAGAAATATCGGATACTGAGGCCTATCTGATAGAGCAGAATAGCAGTCTGCGGGGTGATCAGTTAGAGGAGTATAGGAGACTGAGGTGTGATCAGATAGACGTGTCTAGTAGACTGAGGGGTGATCTGATAAAGAAGTCTAGGAGACTGAGGGGTGACATGATAGAGGAGTCTACGAGACTGAGGGGTGATCTGATAGAGTATAGGAGACCGACGAGTGAACAAATACAGGAGTCTAGGAGACGGAGGGGCGATCTGATAGAGGAGTCTTGGAGACTGAGGGGTGATCAGATAGAGGAGACTAGGAGACTGAGCGGTGATCAGATAGAGGAGTCTAGGAGTCTGAGGGGCGATCTGATAGAGTATAGGAGACTGAGTGGTGATCAGATAGAGGAGTCTAGGAGACTGAGGGGTGATCTGATGGAGTATAGGAGACTGAGGGGTGATCAGATAAAGGAGTCAAGGAGACTGAGGGATGATCAGATAGAGGAGTCTACGAAACCGAGGGGTGATCAAATAGAGGAGTCTAGGAGACGTAGGGGTGATCTGATAGAGCCTAGGAGACTGAGGGGTGATCAGATAGAGGAGTCTAGGAGACTGAGGGGTGATCACATAGAGTATAGGAGACCGAGGGGTGATCAGATAGAGTAGTCTAGGAGACTGAGGGGTGATCTGATAGAGTATAGGAGACCGAGGGGTGATCTGATAGAGGAGTCTAGAAGACTGAGGGGTGATCTGATAGATTATAGGAAACCGAGGGGTGATCTGATAGAGGAGTCTAGGAGACTGAGGGCTGATATGATAGAGGAGTCTACGAGACTGATGGGTGATCAAACAGAGGAGTCTAGTAGACTCAGGGCTGATCTGATAGAGGAGTCTAGGAGACTGAGGGGTGATCTGATAGAGTATAGGAGACTGAGGGGTGATCAGATAGAGGAGACTAGGAGACTGAGCGGTGATCAGATAGAGGAGTCTAGGAGACTGAGGGGCGATCTGATAGAGTATAGGAGACTGAGTGGTGATCAGATAGAGGAGTCTAGGAGACTGAGGGGTGATCTGATGGAGTATAGGAGACTGAGGGGTGATCAGATAGAGGAGTCTAGGAGACTGAGGGGAGATCTGATAGAGTATAGGAGACTGAGGGGTGATCAGATAGAGTAGAGGAGACTGAGGGGTGTTGAGATAGAGGAGTCTAGGAGACTGAGGAGTGATCTGATACAGCAGTATAGGAGACTGAGGAGTGATATGATAGAGGAGTATAGGAGACTGAGGGGTGATCAGATTGAGGAGTCTAGGAGACTCTGGGGTGATCTGATAGAGGAGTCTAGGAGACTGAGGTGTGATCAGATAGAGGAGTCTAGGAGACTGAGGGGTGATCTGATAGAGCAAAATAGGAGACTGAGGGGTGATCAGATAGAGGAGTCTCGGAGACTGAGGGGTGATCTGATAGAGGAGTATAGGAAACTGAAGGGTGAACAGATAGAGGAGTATAGGAGACTGAGGGGTGAACTGTTAGAGTATAGGAGACTGAGGGGTGATCTGATAGAGGAGTCTAGGAGACTGGAGTGATCTGATAGAGAAATATCGGATACTGAGGCCTATCTGATAGAGCAGAATAGCAGTCTGCGGGGTGATCAGTTAGAGGAGTATAGGAGACTGAGGTGTGATCAGATAGAAGTGTCTAGTAGACTGAGGGGTGATCTGATAAAGAAGTCTAGGAGACTGAGGGGTGATCTGATATTGGAGTCTAGGAGACTGAAGGGTGATCTGATAGAGGAGTCTGTGAGACTGAGTGTTTCTCTGATAGAGGAGTATACGAGACTGAGGGGTGATCAAATAGAGGAGTATAGTAGACTCAGGGGTGATCTGATAGAGGAGTCTAGGAGACTGAGGGCTGATATGATAGAGGAGTCTACGAGACTGATGGGTGATCAAACAGAGGAGTCTAGTAGACTCAGGGCTGATCTGATAGAGGAGTCTAGGAGACTGAGGGGTGATCAGATAGAGGAGACTAGGAGACTGAGTGGTGATCAGATAGAGGAGTCTAGGAGTCTGAGGGGCGATCTGATAGAATATAGGAGACTGAGTGGTGATCAGATAGAGGAGTCTAGGAGACTGAGGGGAGATCTGATGGAGTATAGGAGACTGAGGGGTGATCAGATAAAGGAGTCAAGGAGACTGAGGGATGATCAGATAGAGGAGTCTACGAAACCGAGGGGTGATCAAATAGAGGAGTCTAGGAGACGTAGGGGTGATCTGATAGAGCCTAGGAGACTGAGGGGTGATCTGATAGAGCAAAATAGGAGACTGAGGGGTGATCAGATAGAGGAGTCTAGGAGACTGAGGGGTGATCAGATAGAGTATAGGAGACCGAGGGGTGATCAGATAGAGGAGTCTAGGAGACTGAGGGGTGATCTGATAGAGTATAGGAGACCGAGGGGTGATCTGATAGAGGAATTTAGGAGACTGTGGGCTGATATGATAGAGGAGTCTAGGAGACTGAGGGGTGTTGAGATAGAGGAGTCTAGGAGACTCAGGGGTGTTGAGATAGAGGAGTATAGGAGACTGAGGTGTGAACAGATAGAGGAGTCTCGGAGACTGAGGGGTGATCAGATACAGGGGTTAAGGAGACTGAGGTGTGATCTGATAGAGTATAGGAGACCGAGGGGTGATCAAATAGAGGAGTCTAGGAGACGGAGTGGTGATCTGATGGAGTATTGGAGACTCAGGGGTGATCAGATAAAGGAGTCAAGGAGACTGAGGGATGATCAGATAGAGGAGTCTAGGAGACTGAGGTGTGATCAAATAGAGGAGTCTAGGAGACATAGGGGTAATCTGATAGAGGAGCCTAGGAGACTGAGGGGTGACATGATAGAGGAGTCTACGAGACTGAGGGGTGATCTGATAGAGTATAGGAGACCGACGAGTGAACAAATACAGGAGTCTAGGAGACGGAGGGGCGATCTGATAGAGGAGTCTTGGAGACTGAGGGGTGATCAGATAGAGTATAGGAGACCGAGGGGTGATCAAATAGAGGAGTATAGGAGACCGAGCGGTGATCTGATAGAGGAGTCTAGGAGACGGAGGGGTGATCTGATAGAGCAAAATAGGAGACTGAGGGGTGATCAGATAGAGGAGTCTAGGAGACTGAGGTGTGATCTGATAGAGTATAGGAGACCGAGGGGTGATCAAATAGAGGAGTCTAGGAGACGGAGGGGTGATCTGATAGAGGAGTCTAGGAGACTGAGGGCTGATATGATGGAGGAGTCTAGGAGACTGAGCGGTGTTGAGATAGAGGAGTCTAGGAGACTGAGGAGTGATCTGATAGAGGAGTCCAGGAGATTGAGGGGTGATTAGATAGAGCAGAATAGGAGACCGAGGGGTGATCAGATAGAGGAGTCTAGGAGACTGAGGGGTGATCAGATAGAGTATAGGAGACCGAGGGGTGATCAGATAGAGGAGTCTAGGAGACTGAGGGGTGATCTGATAGAGTATAGGAGACCGAGGGGTGATCTGATAGAGGAATTTAGGAGACTGTGGGCTGATATGATAGAGGAGTCTAGGAGACTGAGGGGTGTTGAGATAGAGGAGTCTAGGAGACTCAGGGGTGTTGAGATAGAGGAGTATAGGAGACTGAGGTGTGAACAGATAGAGGAGTCTCGGAGACTGAGGGGTGATCAGATACAGGGGTTAAGGAGACTGAGGTGTGATCTGATAGAGTATAGGAGACCGAGGGGTGATCAAATAGAGGAGTCTAGGAGACGGAGTGGTGATCTGATGGAGTATTGGAGACTCAGGGGTGATCAGATAAAGGAGTCAAGGAGACTGAGGGATGATCAGATAGAGGAGTCTAGGAGACTGAGGTGTGATCAAATAGAGGAGTCTAGGAGACATAGGGGTAATCTGATAGAGGAGCCTAGGAGACTGAGGGGTGACATGATAGAGGAGTCTACGAGACTGAGGGGTGATCTGATAGAGTATAGGAGACCGACGAGTGAACAAATACAGGAGTCTAGGAGACGGAGGGGCGATCTGATAGAGGAGTCTTGGAGACTGAGGGGTGATCAGATAGAGTATAGGAGACCGAGGGGTGATCAAATAGAGGAGTATAGGAGACCGAGCGGTGATCTGATAGAGGAGTCTAGGAGACGGAGGGGTGATCTGATAGAGCAAAATAGGAGACTGAGGGGTGATCAGATAGAGGAGTCTAGGAGACTGAGGTGTGATCTGATAGAGTATAGGAGACCGAGGGGTGATCAAATAGAGGAGTCTAGGAGACGGAGGGGTGATCTGATAGAGGAGTCTAGGAGACTGAGGGCTGATATGATGGAGGAGTCTAGGAGACTGAGCGGTGTTGAGATAGAGGAGTCTAGGAGACTGAGGAGTGATCTGATAGAGGAGTCCAGCAGATTGAGGGGTGATTAGATAGAGCAGAATAGGAGACCGAGGGGTGATCAGATAGAGGAGTAGGAGACTGAGGGGTGATCTGATATATGGAGTCTAGGAGACTGAGGGATAATCTGATGGAGTATCGGAGACTGAGGGCGATCTGATGGAGTATAGGAGACTGAGCGGTGATCAGATAGAGGCGTCTAGGACACTGAGGGGTTATCTGATAGAGTATAGGAGACCGAGGGGTGATCAAATAGAGGAGTCTAGGAGACTGAGGGCTGATCACATAGAGGAGTCTAGGAGACTGAGGGCTGATCTGATAGAGTATAGGAGACTGAGCGGTGATCAGATAGAGGAGTCTAGGAGACGGAGGGCTGATCTGATAGAGGAGTCTAGGAGACGGAGGGCTGATCTGATAGAAGAGTCTAGGAGACTGAGGGGTGATCTGATAGAGTATAGGAGACTGAGGGGAGATCAGGTAGAGGAGACCAGGAGACTGAGGGATGATCAGATAGAGGAGTCTAGGAGACTGAGGTGTGATTTGATAAAGCAATATAGGAGACTGATGGGTGATCTGATATATGGAGTCTAGGAGAGTGAGGGGTCATCTGATGGAGTATCGGAGACTGAGGGTGATCTGATAGAGTATAGGAGACTGAGGGGTGATCAGGTAGAGGAGTCTAGGAGACTGAGGGGTGTTGAGATAGAGGAGTCTAGGAGACTGAGGAGTGATCTGATAGAGGACTCTAGGAGACTGAGGGGTGATCTGATATATGGAGTCTAGGAGACTGAGGGGTAATCTGATGGAGTATTGGAGACTGAGGGTGATGTGATAGAGTATAGTAGACTGAGGGGTGATCAGATAGAGTCTAGGAGACTGAGGGGTGATCAGATGGAGGAGTCTAGGAGACTGAGGGGTGATCTGATGGAGTATTGGAGACTGAGGGGTGATCAGATAAAGGAGTCAAGGAGACTGAGGTGTGATCTGATAGAGTATAGGAGACCGAGGGGTGATCAAATAGAGGAGTATAGGAGACCGAGCGGTGATCTGATAGAGGAGTCTAGGAGACGGAGGGGTGATTGATAGAGGAGTATAGGAAACTGAAGGGTGATCAGATAGAGGAGTATAGGAGACTGAGGGGTGAACTGTTAGAGTATAGGAGACTGAGGGGTGATCTGATAGAGGAGTCTAGGAGACTGGAGTGCTCTGATAGAGAAATATCGGATACTGAGGCCTATCTGATAGAGCAGAATAGCAGTCTGCGGGGTGATCAGTTAGAGGAGTATAGGAGACTGAGGTGTGATCAGATAGACGTGTCTAGTAGACTGAGGGGTGATCTGATAAAGAAGTCTAGGAGACTGAGGGGTGATCTGATATTGGCGTCTAGGAGACTGAAGGGTGATCTGATAGAGGAGTCTGTGAGACTGAGTGTTTCTCTGATAGAGGAGTATACGAGACTGAGGGGTGATCAAATAGAGGAGTATAGTAGACTCAGGGGTGATCTGATAGAGGAGTCTAGAAGACTGAGGGGTGATCTGATAGATTATAGGAAACCGAGGGGTGATCTGATAGAGGAGTCTAGGAGACTGAGGGCTGATATGATAGAGGAGTCTACAAGACTGATGGGTGATCAAACAGAGGAGTCTAGTAGACTCAGGGCTGATCTGATAGAGGAGTCTAGGAGACTGAGGGGTGATCTGATAGAGTATAGGAGACTGAGGGGTGATCAGATAGAGGAGACTAGGAGACTGAGCGGTGATCAGATAGAGGAGTCTAGGAGTCTGAGGGGCGATCTGATAGAGTATAGGAGACTGAGTGGTGATCAGATAGAGGAGTCTAGGAGACTGAGGGGTGATCTGATGGAGTATAGGAGACTGAGGGGTGATCAGATAAAGGAGTCAAGGAGACTGAGGGATGATCAGATAGAGGAGTCTACGAAACCGAGGGGTGATCAAATAGAGGAGTCTAGGAGACGTAGGGGTGATCTGATAGAGCCTAGGAGACTGAGGGGTGATCAGATAGAGGAGTCTAGGAGACTGAGGGGTGATCACATAGAGTATAGGAGACCGAGGGGTGATCAGATAGAGTAGTCTAGGAGACTGAGGGGTGATCTGATAGAGTATAGGAGACCGAGGGGTGATCTGATAGAGGAGTCTAGAAGACTGAGGGGTGATCTGATAGATTATAGGAAACCGAGGGGTGATCTGATAGAGGAGTCTAGGAGACTGAGGGCTGATATGATAGAGGAGTCTACGAGACTGATGGGTGATCAAACAGAGGAGTCTAGTAGACTCAGGGCTGATCTGATAGAGGAGTCTAGGAGACTGAGGGGTGATCTGATAGAGTATAGGAGACTGAGGGGTGATCAGATAGAGGAGACTAGGAGACTGAGCGGTGATCAGATAGAGGAGTCTAGGAGACTGAGGGGCGATCTGATAGAGTATAGGAGACTGAGTGGTGATCAGATAGAGGAGTCTAGGAGACTGAGGGGTGATCTGATGGAGTATAGGAGACTGAGGGGTGATCAGATAGAGGAGTCTAGGAGACTGAGGGGAGATCTGATAGAGTATAGGAGACTGAAGGGTGATCAGATAGAGTAGAGGAGACTGAGGGGTGTTGAGATAGAGGAGTCTAGGAGACTGAGGAGTGATCTGATACAGCAGTATAGGAGACTGAGGTGTGATCAGATAGAGGAGTCTAGGAGACTGAGGGGTGATCTGATAGAGCAAAATAGGAGACTGAGGGGTGATCAGATAGAGGAGTCTCGGAGACTGAGGGGTGATCTGATAGAGGAGTATAGGAAACTGAAGGGTGATCAGATAGAGGAGTATAGGAGACTGAGGGGTGAACTGTTAGAGTATAGGAGACTGAGGGGTGATCTGATAGAGGAGTCTAGGAGACTGGAGTGATCTGATAGAGAAATATCGGATACTGAGGCCTATCTGATAGAGCAGAATAGCAGTCTGCGGGGTGATCAGTTAGAGGAGTATAGGAGACTGAGGTGTGATCAGATAGAAGTGTCTAGTAGACTGAGGGGTGATCTGATAAAGAAGTCTAGGAGACTGAGGGGTGATCTGATATTGGAGTCTAGGAGACTGAAGGGTGATCTGATAGAGGAGTCTGTGAGACTGAGTGTTTCTCTGATAGAGGAGTATACGAGACTGAGGGGTGATCAAATAGAGGAGTATAGTAGACTCAGGGGTGATCTGATAGAGGAGTCTAGAAGACTGAGGGGTGATCTGATAGATTATAGGAAACCGAGGGGTGATCTGATAGAGGAGTCTAGGAGACTGAGGGCTGATATGATAGAGGAGTCTACGAGACTGATGGGTGATCAAACAGAGGAGTCTAGTAGACTCAGGGCTGATCTGATAGAGGAGTCTAGGAGACTGAGGGGTGATCTGATAGAGTATAGGAGACTGAGGGGTGATCAGATAGAGGAGACTAGGAGACTGAGCGGTGATCAGATAGAGGAGTCTAGGAGTCTGAGGGGCGATCTGATAGAGTATAGGAGACTGAGTGGTGATCAGATAGAGGAGTCTAGGAGACTGAGGGGTGATCTGATGGAGTATAGGAGACTGAGGGGTGATCAGATAAAGGAGTCAAGGAGACTGAGGGATGATCAGATAGAGGAGTCTACGAAACCGAGGGGTGATCAAATAGAGGAGTCTAGGAGACGTAGGGGTGATCTGATAGAGCCTAGGAGACTGAGGGGTGATCTGATAGAGCAAAATAGGAGACTGAGGGGTGATCAGATAGAGGAGTCTAGGAGACTGAGGGGTGATCAGTTAGAGTATAGGAGACCGAGGGGTGATCAGATAGAGGAGTCTAGGAGACTGAGGGGTGATCTGATAGAGTATAGGAGACCGAGGGGTGATCTGATAGAGGAATTTAGGAGACTGTGGGCTGATATGATAGAGGAGTCTAGGAGACTGAGGGGTGTTGAGATAGAGGAGTATAGGAGACTGAGGTGTGAACAGATAGAGGAGTCTCGGAGACTGAGGGGTGATCAGATACAGGGGTCAAGGAGACTGAGGTGTGATCTGATAGAGTATAGGAGACCGAGGGGTGATCAAATAGAGGAGTCTAGGAGACGGAGTGGTGATCTGATGGAGTATTGGAGACTGAGGGGTGATCAAGAGTCAAGGAGACTGAGGGATGATCAGATAGAGGAGTCTAGGAGACTGAGGTGTGATCAAATAGAGGAGTCTAGGAGACATATGGG
The DNA here is from genome assembly GCF_048418815.1 of Hemitrygon akajei. Taxonomy (NCBI): domain Eukaryota; kingdom Metazoa; phylum Chordata; class Chondrichthyes; order Myliobatiformes; family Dasyatidae; genus Hemitrygon; species Hemitrygon akajei. The sequence continues at coordinate 74,786,454 of NC_133130.1, read as the reverse complement.
TGATCTGATAGAGGAGCCTAGGAGACTGCGGGGTGACATGATAGAGGAGTCTACGAGACTGAGGGGTGATCTGATAGAGTATAGGAGACCGACGAGTGAACAAATACAGGAGTCTAGGAGACGGAGGGGTGATCTGATAGAGGAGTCTTGGAGACTGAGGGGTGATCAGATAGAGTATAGGAGACCGAGGGGTGATCAAATAGAGGAGTATAGGAGACCGAGCAGTGATCTGATAGAGGAGTCTAGGAGACGGAGGGGTGATCTGATAGAGCAAAATAGGAGACTGAGGGGTGATCAGATAGAGTATAGGAGACCGAGGGGTGATCAAATAGAGGAGTCTAGGAGACGGAGGGGTGATCTGATAGAGGAGTCTAGGAGACTGAGGGCTGATATGATGGAGGAGTCTGGGAGACTGAGCGGTGTTGAGATAGTGGAGTCTAGGAGACTGAGGAGTGATCTGATAGAGGAGTCCAGGAGATAGAGGGGTGATTAGATAGAGCAGAATAGGAGACCGAGGGGTGATCAGATAGAGGAGTAGGAGACTGAGGGGTGATCTGATATATGGAGTCTAGGAGACTGAGGGATAATCTGATGGAGTATCGGAGACTGAGGGTGATCTGATGGAGTATAGGAGACTGAGCGGTGATCAGATAGAGGCGTCTAGGACACTGAGGGTTTATCTGATAGAGTATAGGAGACCGAGGGGTGATCAGATAGAGGAGTCTAGGAGAGTGAGGGGTCATCTGATGGAGTATCGGAGACTGAGGGTGATCTGATAGAGTATAGGAGACTGAGGGGTGATCAGGTAGAGGAGACTAGGAGACTGAGGGGTGTTGAGATAGAGGAGTCTAGGAGACTGAGGAGTGATCTGATAGAGGACTCTAGGAGACTGAGGGGTGATCTGATATATGGAGTCTAGGAGACTGAGGGGTAATCTGATGGAGTATTGGAGACTGAGGGTGATGTGATAGAGTATAGTAGACTGAGGGGTGATCAGATAGAGTCTAGGAGACTGAGGGGTGATCAGATAGAGGAGTCTAGGAGACTGAGGGGTGATCTGATGGAGTATTGGAGACTGAGGGGTGATCAGATAAAGGAGTCAAGGAGACTGAGGGATGATCAGATAGAGGAGTCTAGGAGACTGAGGTGTGATCTGATAGAGGAGCCTAGGAGACTGAGGGGTGATCTGATAGAGTATAGGAGACCGAGGGGTGATCAAATAGAGGAGTATAGGAGACCGAGCGGTGATCTGATAGAGGAGTCTAGGAGACGGAGGGGTGATCTGATAGAGCAAAATAGGAGACTGAGGGGTGATCAGATAGAGGAGTAGGAGACTGAGGGGTGATCTGATATATGGAGTCTAGGAGACTGAGGGATAATCTGATGGAGTATCGGAGACTGAGGGTGATCTGATGGAGTATAGGAGACTGAGCGGTGATCAGATAGAGGCGTCTAGGACACTGAGGGGTGATCTGATAGAGTACAGGAGACCGAGGGGTGATCAAATAGAGGAGTCTGGGAGACTGAGGGCTGATCACATAGAGGAGTCTAGGAGACTGAGGGGTGATCAGATAGAGGAGTCTAGGAGACTGCTGGGTGATCTGATAGAGGAGTCTAGGAGACTGAGGGCTGATATGATAGAGGAGTCAAGGAGACTGAGCGGTGTTGAGATAGAGGAGTCTAGGAGACTGAGGAGTGATCTGATAGAGGAGTCCAGGAGACTGAGGGGTGATCAGATAGAGTATAGGAGACTGAAGTGTGATCTGATAGAGGAGACTAGGAGACTGAGGGGTGATCTGATAGAGGAGTCTAGGAGACTGAGGGCTGATATGATAGAGGAGTCAAGGAGACTGAGGGGTGATCTGATAGAGTATAGGAGACCGAGGGGTGATCTGATAGAGGAGTCTAGAAGACTGAGGGGTGATCTGATAGATTATAGGAAACCGAGGGGTGATCTGATAGAGGAGTCTAGGAGACTGAGGGCTGATATGATAGAGGAGTCTACGAGACTGATGGGTGATCAAACAGAGGAGTCTAGTAGACTCAGGGCTGATCTGATAGAGGAGTCTAGGAGACTGAGGGGTGATCTGATAGAGTATAGGAGACTGAGGGGTGATCAGATAGAGGAGACTAGGAGACTGAGCGGTGATCAGATAGAGGAGTCTAGGAGACTGAGGGGCGATCTGATAGAGTATAGGAGACTGAGTGGTGATCAGATAGAGGAGTCTAGGAGACTGAGGGGTGATCTGATGGAGTATAGGAGACTGAGGGGTGATCAGATAGAGGAGTCTAGGAGACTGAGGGGAGATCTGATAGAGTATAGGAGACTGAAGGGTGATCAGATAGAGTAGAGGAGACTGAGGGGTGTTGAGATAGAGGAGTCTAGGAGACTGAGGAGTGATCTGATACAGCAGTATAGGAGACTGAGGTGTGATCAGATAGAGGAGTCTAGGAGACTGAGGGGTGATCTGATAGAGCAAAATAGGAGACTGAGGGGTGATCAGATAGAGGAGTCTCGGAGACTGAGGGGTGATCTGATAGAGGAGTATAGGAAACTGAAGGGTGATCAGATAGAGGAGTATAGGAGACTGAGGGGTGAACTGTTAGAGTATAGGAGACTGAGGGGTGATCTGATAGAGGAGTCTAGGAGACTGGAGTGATCTGATAGAGAAATATCGGATACTGAGGCCTATCTGATAGAGCAGAATAGCAGTCTGCGGGGTGATCAGTTAGAGGAGTATAGGAGACTGAGGTGTGATCAGATAGAAGTGTCTAGTAGACTGAGGGGTGATCTGATAAAGAAGTCTAGGAGACTGAGGGGTGATCTGATATTGGAGTCTAGGAGACTGAAGGGTGATCTGATAGAGGAGTCTGTGAGACTGAGTGTTTCTCTGATAGAGGAGTATACGAGACTGAGGGGTGATCAAATAGAGGAGTATAGTAGACTCAGGGGTGATCTGATAGAGGAGTCTAGAAGACTGAGGGGTGATCTGATAGATTATAGGAAACCGAGGGGTGATCTGATAGAGGAGTCTAGGAGACTGAGGGCTGATATGATAGAGGAGTCTACGAGACTGATGGGTGATCAAACAGAGGAGTCTAGTAGACTCAGGGCTGATCTGATAGAGGAGTCTAGGAGACTGAGGGGTGATCTGATAGAGTATAGGAGACTGAGGGGTGATCAGATAGAGGAGACTAGGAGACTGAGCGGTGATCAGATAGAGGAGTCTAGGAGTCTGAGGGGCGATCTGATAGAGTATAGGAGACTGAGTGGTGATCAGATAGAGGAGTCTAGGAGACTGAGGGGTGATCTGATGGAGTATAGGAGACTGAGGGGTGATCAGATAAAGGAGTCAAGGAGACTGAGGGATGATCAGATAGAGGAGTCTACGAAACCGAGGGGTGATCAAATAGAGGAGTCTAGGAGACGTAGGGGTGATCTGATAGAGCCTAGGAGACTGAGGGGTGATCTGATAGAGCAAAATAGGAGACTGAGGGGTGATCAGATAGAGGAGTCTAGGAGACTGAGGGGTGATCAGTTAGAGTATAGGAGACCGAGGGGTGATCAGATAGAGGAGTCTAGGAGACTGAGGGGTGATCTGATAGAGTATAGGAGACCGAGGGGTGATCTGATAGAGGAATTTAGGAGACTGTGGGCTGATATGATAGAGGAGTCTAGGAGACTGAGGGGTGTTGAGATAGAGGAGTATAGGAGACTGAGGTGTGAACAGATAGAGGAGTCTCGGAGACTGAGGGGTGATCAGATACAGGGGTCAAGGAGACTGAGGTGTGATCTGATAGAGTATAGGAGACCGAGGGGTGATCAAATAGAGGAGTCTAGGAGACGGAGTGGTGATCTGATGGAGTATTGGAGACTGAGGGGTGATCAAGAGTCAAGGAGACTGAGGGATGATCAGATAGAGGAGTCTAGGAGACTGAGGTGTGATCAAATAGAGGAGTCTAGGAGACATATGGGTGATCTGATAGAGGAGCCTAGGAGACTGCGGGGTGACATGATAGAGGAGTCTACGAGACTGAGGGGTGATCTGATAGAGTATAGGAGACCGACGAGTGAACAAATACAGGAGTCTAGGAGACGGAGGGGTGATCTGATAGAGGAGTCTTGGAGACTGAGGGGTGATCAGATAGAGTATAGGAGACCGAGGGGTGATCAAATAGAGGAGTATAGGAGACCGAGCAGTGATCTGATAGAGGAGTCTAGGAGACGGAGGGGTGATCTGATAGAGCAAAATAGGAGACTGAGGGGTGATCAGATAGAGTATAGGAGACCGAGGGGTGATCAAATAGAGGAGTCTAGGAGACGGAGGGGTGATCTGATAGAGGAGTCTAGGAGACTGAGGGCTGATATGATGGAGGAGTCTGGGAGACTGAGCGGTGTTGAGATAGTGGAGTCTAGGAGACTGAGGAGTGATCTGATAGAGGAGTCCAGGAGATAGAGGGGTGATTAGATAGAGCAGAATAGGAGACCGAGGGGTGATCAGATAGAGGAGTAGGAGACTGAGGGGTGATCTGATATATGGAGTCTAGGAGACTGAGGGATAATCTGATGGAGTATCGGAGACTGAGGGTGATCTGATGGAGTATAGGAGACTGAGCGGTGATCAGATAGAGGCGTCTAGGACACTGAGGGTTTATCTGATAGAGTATAGGAGACCGAGGGGTGATCAGATAGAGGAGTCTAGGAGAGTGAGGGGTCATCTGATGGAGTATCGGAGACTGAGGGTGATCTGATAGAGTATAGGAGACTGAGGGGTGATCAGGTAGAGGAGACTAGGAGACTGAGGGGTGTTGAGATAGAGGAGTCTAGGAGACTGAGGAGTGATCTGATAGAGGACTCTAGGAGACTGAGGGGTGATCTGATATATGGAGTCTAGGAGACTGAGGGGTAATCTGATGGAGTATTGGAGACTGAGGGTGATGTGATAGAGTATAGTAGACTGAGGGGTGATCAGATAGAGTCTAGGAGACTGAGGGGTGATCAGATAGAGGAGTCTAGGAGACTGAGGGGTGATCTGATGGAGTATTGGAGACTGAGGGGTGATCAGATAAAGGAGTCAAGGAGACTGAGGGATGATCAGATAGAGGAGTCTAGGAGACTGAGGTGTGATCTGATAGAGGAGCCTAGGAGACTGAGGGGTGATCTGATAGAGTATAGGAGACCGAGGGGTGATCAAATAGAGGAGTATAGGAGACCGAGCGGTGATCTGATAGAGGAGTCTAGGAGACGGAGGGGTGATCTGATAGAGCAAAATAGGAGACTGAGGGGTGATCAGATAGAGGAGTAGGAGACTGAGGGGTGATCTGATATATGGAGTCTAGGAGACTGAGGGATAATCTGATGGAGTATCGGAGACTGAGGGTGATCTGATGGAGTATAGGAGACTGAGCGGTGATCAGATAGAGGCGTCTAGGACACTGAGGGGTGATCTGATAGAGTACAGGAGACCGAGGGGTGATCAAATAGAGGAGTCTGGGAGACTGAGGGCTGATCACATAGAGGAGTCTAGGAGACTGAGGGGTGATCAGATAGAGGAGTCTAGGAGACTGCTGGGTGATCTGATAGAGGAGTCTAGGAGACTGAGGGCTGATATGATAGAGGAGTCAAGGAGACTGAGCGGTGTTGAGATAGAGGAGTCTAGGAGACTGAGGAGTGATCTGATAGAGGAGTCCAGGAGACTGAGGGGTGATCAGATAGAGTATAGGAGACTGAAGTGTGATCTGATAGAGGAGACTAGGAGACTGAGGGGTGATCTGATAGAGGAGTCTAGGAGACTGAGGGCTGATATGATAGAGGAGTCAAGGAGACTGAGCGGTGTTGAGATAGAGGAGTCTAGGAGACTGAGGAGTGATCTGATAGAGGAGTCTAGGAGACTGAGGGGTGATCAGATAGAGGAGTCTAGGAGACTGAGGGGTGATCAGATAGAGTATAGGAGACTGAAGTGTGATCTGATAGAGGAGACTAGGAGGCTGAGGGGTGATCAGATAGAGGAGTATAGGAGACTGAAGGGTGATCTGATAGAGGAGACTAGGAGACTGCTGGGTGATCAGATAGAGGAGTCTAGGAGACTGAAGGGTGATCTGATAGAGGAGTCTAGGAGACAGGTGTGATCAGATAGAGTATAGGAGACTGAGGGGTGATCTGTTAGAGTATAGGAGACTGAGGGGTGATCAGATAGAGGAGTATAGGAGACTGAGGGGTGATCAGATAGAGTATACGAGACTGATGGGTGATCAGATCGCGGAGTCTAGGAGACTGAGTGGTGATCTGATAGAGGAGTCTAGGAGACTGAGGGTTGATCAGATAGAGTAGTCTATGAGACTGCTGGGTGATCAGATAGAGGAGTCTAGGAGACTGAAGGGTGATCTGATAGAGGAGTCTAGGAGACAGGTGTGATCAGATAGAGTATAGGAGACTGAGGGGTGATCTGTTAGAGTATAGGAGACTGAGGGGTGATCAGATAGAGGAGTATAGGAGACTGAGGGGTGATCAGATAGAGTATACGAGACTGATGGGTGATCAGATCGCGGAGTCTAGGAGACTGAGTGGTGATCAGATAGAGGAGTCTTCGTGACCGAGGGGTAATTCGATAGAGCAGAATAGGCTGAGGGGTTATCTGATAGAGGAGTCTAGGAAACCGAGGGTTTATCAGGTGGAGGAGTCTATGAGACTGAGGGGTGATTAGATAGAGTATAGGAGACTGAGGGATGATCAGATAGAGGAGTCGAGATGACTGAGGAGTCATCAGATAGAGAAGTATAGGAGACTGAGGGGTGATCTGTTAGAGTATAGGAGACTGAGGGGTGATCAGATAGAGGATAGGAGACTGAGGAGTGATCAGATAGAGGAGTCTAGGAGACTGAGGGGTGATCTGTTAGAGTATAGGAGACTGAGGGGTGATCTGTTAGAGTCTAGGAGACTGAGGGGTGATCTGATAGAGGAGTATAGGAGACTGAGGGGTGATCTGTTAGAGTATAGGAGTCTGAGGGGTGATCTGATAGAGGAGTCTAGGAGACTGAGGGGTGATCAGATAGAGGAGTCTAGGAGACTGAGGGGTGATCAGATATAGGAGTATAGGAGACTGAGGGGTGATCTGTTAGAGTATAGGAGACTGAGGGGTGATCTGTTAGAGTCTAGGAGACTGAGGGGTGATCTGTTAGAGTATAGGAGACTGAGGGGTGATCTGATAGAGGAGTCTAGGAGACTGAGGAGTGATCAGATAGACGATGAGAGACATGTATTTTATACATGTATTAAACAGGATGAATACTCTCAGTCTTTTCCCAGTGTCGGGAACCAAGAATTGAAGGGAATAGCATCATGTTGAGAGAGGAAAGATTTAATATGAACTTAGGGCCAACTGTTTTTACTTATGGCAGTACATCTGTGGGGTAGGTGGCTGAGGCTGGTATAATAGTGATGTTTAGAAGGATGTGGGTCAAATGCAGGAAAGTGATTCTACCTTGGATGGTCAACATGGACCAGTTGGGCCAACATGCCTGCTTGCATGCTGTATGGCCCTTTGTATCCCGATAAAGATATTATAGCTTCAAGCAATAATTCCTCTATGTCAAACAATGAATCCATGCTGATATCAAAGAATGTCACTCTTCTTGAGTCGGCATCAACTGTTGTGTCATTTTCTGTGTTACTTTAATATTTAAAGAACACTTTTATTGCCATCCACAAAAGATTTGTACTATTGATGATACTATTGATAACAGTCACCAGTTCTACTCTGTTAGCAATATCATTCAGGAAATTTCCTCTGCTACCAATTCCATTTAGTAACTAGTTTTTTTTACAATATTCATTCATTCATTTCACTTTTGATATCTTATTGGTACCTTACTAAAATCATTCAAATGCTGTATTTTGCTTCTAAAAGCATAAAATATTCTCAATCTGTTAATTTTATAGATGAACAATTTTTTATCCCAAGTCTTTTCATAATAATAATTCTGTGCATACAAAATTTGTGGAGGTCAAATTCAGTTCCCGCCTTGTTGTCTGATGGATTGTTGCTCATAGTACTTTTTCAGTCAGCTCCAACAGACTGACAGGTAGACACAGTATAGAAACTCTGACATCAATCACACATTTGCAATACTCCAACATTCAGTCCGTTTGTTATTCGCGCCACATTCTCATCATCTCTCACCATCTCTCACCAGATTCTACCACTCACCTACTCACTTGCGGCAATATACAGGTGACAAGACCTGGTAAGGCTCTGAACACCGGTGCCATCCAACTGGTAGTGATGTTCAAAGACATTTTCAATCTCTCACTGCTACAGTCGGAAGTTCTCACCTACTTCCAAAGGACAACATTTATACTGGTGCCCAAGAAGAGTAGTGTGAGCTAGCTTAAAGACTATTGTTCAGTAGTACTCACATCTACTGTGATGATGTGCTTTGAGAGGGTGGTTATGGCTAGAATTAACTCCTGTCTCAGCAAAGATCTGGACCTACTGCAGTTTGCCTTTGACCACCATAGATCTATGGTGGATAAGATCTCATTGGCTCTTCATGTGGCTTTGGATCACCTGGACAATACAAATACCTATGTCAAGGTGCTGTTTATTGACTGTATCTCAGTGTCCAACACAATCATTCCTATAGTTCTGATTGAAAGCTCTAGAACCTGGGCCTCTGTAATTCCCTCTACAAATGGATCCTCAGCTTCCTAACTGTAAGACCACAATCTGTGTGGATTAGAAATAATGTCTCCACCTCTCTGATGATAAACACTGAGGCACCTCAGAGATGTGTGCTTAGCCCACTGCTCTACTCTCTACACCCATGACGATGTGGCTAGGCACAGCTCAAATGCCATCTATAAATTTGCTGATGATAAAATCATTGTTGAAGAATGTCAGATGGTGACAAGAGGACGTACAGGAGCGAGATATATCAGCTAGTTGAGTGGTGTCACAGCAACAACCTTGCACTCAAAGTCACTAAGGCCAAAGAACTGATTGTGGACATCAGAAACGGCAAGACGTGGGAACATACACCAGCCTTCATAAAGGGATCTGAAGTGGAAAGAATTAGCAATTTCAAGTTCCTGTGTGTTAGTATCTCTCAGAATCTAACCTGGACCCAACATATCAATGATGCTACAAAGCAGGGATGACAACAGGAATTTTAGGAGATTTGGTATGTCACCTAAAATGCTCATAACTTTCTACAATTGAACTGTGGAGAGCATTCTAACTGGCTGTATCACTGTCTGGTATGGTGAGAGCGGTGGGCTACTGCACAGGATCAAAGTAAGCTGCAGAGCGTTGTAAACTTAGTCAGCTCCATTGTGAGCACTAGCCAGGACATATTCAAGGAGCGGTGCCTCAAAAAGGCGGCATCCATCAATAAGGACCTCCATCACTCAGTACATGCCCTCTTCTCATTGCTACCATCAGGTAGGAGGTACAGAAGCCTGAAGGCACACACTCAATGATTCAGGAACAGCTTCTTCCCCTCTGCCATCCAGTTTCTAAATGGACATTAAAACCATGAACACTACCTCACTACTTTTTTATTTCTATTTTTTTAAATGTTTATTTAACTATTTAATATATATTTACTTATTGTAATTCACACTTTTTTCTATTGTACTGTTGTCACAAAGTTAACAGATTTCACATCGTATTCTGATGTTTATAAATCTGATTCTGATTCTGATACAGTGGCTAGTTGACTTACCAACCTGCAAGTATTTGGTAAAACCTGGTGGAAACCCACACAATCAGAGGGAGAATGGACAAACTCCACACAGTCAGCATCCAGAGGCAAGAGTGAACGCTGGTAGCTAGCCCAGCAAAGCAGCAGTTCTACTAACCTGGCCACTGTAAGGATTTAATGTCAGGACAGAATTCAATTCAATACCTCAATGGAAACTGGGACTCTGAACTCAGTGCCTTAAGCTATTGAACTATCCCGATAGAATGGAACTGAATATCAGGTGGAGAATGAAATGGGTGCCTGATGCTATGGTGCTTGTCTAGTGCAGGCAGCCAAAGATGAACTTCTAACTTTGAAGCTGCTCAAAGTTCAAGACAGACATTTTAATCACCAACTCTTGATGTCCTTTCTAGAAGCCATCAGATTGAAATTCTAATGATATCAGAGTAGTGAAAATCAAGTAAATTCATGTGGATTTATAAGAGCATGTGATGGACTTATCTAGACAGTGTGCAGACAGGGTAGGGTAGATGACAAACTTACCCACTGAGAGGTAAGAAACATTTCAGATACAGTCTTTTCTGCATAGCAATCATAGCAGTTATTCAGTAAAGCCACAGACTTCTAATTCACCTAAGCAACCTTTGACATTGGACATCTAGAGAAATTAAACACAACAAAATTCTTCTTTTTCCCAACACTAGTAATGATTCAATTTGGTAAATATTTGATATTTAATAGCTGCCCTAACATTAATACATACTCAAATAATTACTGTAACTCAATTAGTGCTCCATTAGATTTGGTAACCAACCTCACTCGGACCTATCTAAAGACCAGGCAAACTCCAATACAGAAGTAATGTTGATAACTGCATTATTCTGGAGGGTCCCAATTCAAGTTGTAATCATTTCCTTAAGAGACTATAATCGTAATAGATATCTTCCCTCTAACAAAAGAGAAAACATGGTTTATGAGGAAAAAAAGCTTTCATTGTAAGGACAATCAGTCCTATCAAAATGACATAAAAAATACATACAACTCACTACTAGTGTCTGCGCAAACATATTTATATAAACAAATTCTTCCCAATGTGGACACCTGCACAGATGTGTAGTGATACCTGAATAAATGTGCAGTGGGAAATCACGGAGATAAAACAGCCTTGACATGTATTACATTGTCCATATCAACAGTACATCCAAGCTAAGTGGAATTTATAAAAGCCTTCTTGGAGTATGACATGAGATGAAGCCTGTTCTTTGCTGATTTACAAGTGCCATGTGTTGTGTTACTGTAATTTATGGAACACAGATGGCCAGAGAGTGCCCCTGTTGACTTGTGACTGAATTGGAAACTGAGACAGTGTGTCATCTGTTCTGGGTACCTTTGGTGTGTATTCTAAATCCTCTCCTTCAACCAGATTTCTCTTTAGACACAATATATTACAGGCATGTTGTCATATATTAGCAGTTTAGTTCTCAAAATAAATACACAGTGTTATTTCACCTCATTTTCACTTCTAGCTTTATTTGAATTGTTACAGTGCGGTTACCTTTTGAAGTTGTTCTTCATTGTAGTTCCAGTGGAAATCTAGAAAAAATGGTTTATAATTAAGGTCAATCTGAGGACTGCTGACATCCTTCAGCTCAGCCATTAATCAATCAAACATACTTTTTGGGACAACACAACTTGACTGGTGGTTATTGCCAAGATCTGTCAGGGTGATCAGAAGAACAAGTACTTGCTGGTATATTTTTGTTACCTATAAAAATGGTTCACATGAATCGATCTCAAGATTGAAGCTATTCTCTCCTCAATTATTGTGGCATCCTCTCTGCCACAATGCTCTCCATGAAGATCTGGAGCCTGTAATATCATTGGAGGAGCAAAACAGTGCCAATTAGAGCAATCTCATTCTTGAATAACCTTTCTGTGGATGGCTGAAACCCACAGGCAAGAAAATATACCATTAATCCTGAACAGAACAAGACAAACTGTAGAGAATATCATTCAATCTACCACAATGGTATCCGATCTTGATCCAGTTTCTCAAAATCGTTGCTTACCTTTGTGAGATGGAGCCAGTAAGACCATAAGTGGTAGTGTGGATAGCAGAGAAAGTTTTTCAAAATCACTGGGGAATCTTAATTAGCTGAGTAAGTGGGCCAAGGGAAGACAAATGGAGTTTAATTTAGACAAAGGTGAGGTGTTGCATTTGGAAAGTCAAACCAGGCTAAGGTTTTCACTGTGAATGGTAGGTCACTTGGGAATGTTCAGGACCAGATGGACCTTGGAATTCAGGTATGTGGTTCCACAAAAGTGGAGTCACAGGTAAATAGGGTGGTGAAGAAGCTGACATTCCTCAGTCCGGGCACAGAGCATAGAAGTTGGAAGGTAATGGTGTGATTCTACTGGAGAAGTCACACTTGCAATATTTTGTTTTGTTTTGGTCACTCTGCTATCAGAAAAATGCCATTAAGCTGGGAAGAGTGCAGAAAGTATTTACAATTACATTGACAATACTTGAGGGACTGAGTCACAGGGAGTGTTTGGACAGACTATGACATTTTCCTTATAGTGTAGAAGGCTGAGAAGTGATCTTACAGAGGTGAATAAAATTACGAGGGCCATAGGTAGAATGAATGCTCTCAGTCTTTTTCCCAGGGATAGAGAATTAAGAAATAAGGGGCATAGTTTTAAGGTGTTAGAAACTTAAGGAATAACTTATTTTACACAAGCGGTGATATGAATGTGGAATCAGATGCCAAAGGAAGTGGATGAGACAGGTACAATAACAACTTTGAAGAGCCAATTGGACAGGTGCATGGATAGGAAAAGTTTAGAAAAGTTTAGACGGTATTGACAAATACAACTAGCTTAGATGAGCGTCATAATTGGCAGGGACGAGTTGGGCCAAATGGGCCGTGTCCACACTGTACGCTCCGCTATGACAGTCTTTAGCAGACTGAAAGAACAATTATTGGTCTGCCTGCCGTCTAGCTCCAAGCTAAAAATGAACATTTATCAAGCAATTCAAATTATGATCATAACATTGAGAAATCCTTATTTGTGTCCTAAGTAGATAGCACATCAAAAGAAATATTGTAGTCAAGGCTTGGACAATGTGGCATGCCAAAGTTATTGCAGCAGAAATATTAAAAGAAGCATATCAGCAGTCTTTGCATTGGCTGATTATTTTATTATTGTCACCTCTACCATGGCACAGTGAAAAACTTTGTTTTGCATGCCAGCCATACATTTTGTTTCATCACATCAGTGCACTGAGATAAAACAATAACAGAATACGGAATAGCGTGTTACGATTACAGAGAAGGCGTGGTGCGGGCAGACAATAAGGTGCAAGGCCATAATCCATTCAACAAATTAAACAGCATTGTGATGGAACATTTAAAAATATAAGCTCATCCTACAAAATATCTAACCCCAGCAGAAGGGACAAAACATCCATGGATGAGGATTGGTTTCCAAAATCACGTCCTGCAGATTTCACTCATGAAGCGAGGCACATATCAACTGGACTGAAACAAGAAAGAGTTGGATGTGTAGTCACCCTTTTCTGCCTCTCACAGTGAATCCCATGTTCAATTTATTCTTTTGACCTGCCGTATGTTGTTAAAAACACAAGTTGCTTTAGCAGAATATTTATACATTAGAATTGTTCAAATAACTGGGAGCTTTGTATAAATGACTGATCACAATGGCTCCAACACAGAAGTATCATTTCTCGACAGAACAGTTCCTGCTGCATCAGCATTACTTCTGAGGAATTGCTGGGAGCATTTCCCAAATGAATAAGTGTTCCTTTCTTTCAAGAAGATTAAGATGACTCACTGTTGTGGGCAAACATAGTTTGTTCTATATGTTGTGCTGTTACACTGATTGAAATTAGTAAAGTGACTATTGTTCTTCACCTTAACCTGCTGTAAAATAAAACTGTTTTATAATTTTGACAATCAAACTTGATTGCTTGGTGAAATTAACTATATGAGGTATGATATTCATTATTTAGTAGTTTTGCACAAAGGCAGGTTATGGGACTTGGAATAAATGAACCCCATGGCAAATGGAGCTCTGTACATTCATATGTTCTATTATAGAGCAGCTCAGCAAATCAGATCTGACCTCACCCTTATCTAGTGTTTGTTAAGGCTCCCTTTGAAGAAATTAAAACATCAGTCTGAAAGATGTGAATTTCAGTTCAGTTCAGGAGTGAATGTTATCATGCAACTTGCATTACCATAAGCTGGGCAATCCACATTGCAACAGCACATAAGATATCAAAGTGATTTGCAATGATCCAAAAGAAAGGCCAGCCTGATCTGATTGTGCAACTTCTGTAATAAATAATTATAAACTCAGGGCAGCACAAATGATACACTGGGTTGGCATTGCAGTGAGGCCTCGTTGGTTGTAGGCCTCTTGCTCTAACTTTTAATTGTACCTGGGATGATGGATAGTGGCTAGATTTGGAGATCATCATTAGGGAGTTGGACGTGGAAAGGGTCAGTAACGTTAAATCTCTTGAGCACATTTACAAGAAGCACCGCCACAAGAAAGCAGCACCATCACCAAGGACCCGATCATCCAGGCCAAGTTCTCTTCTCGCCACCACCATCATGGAGGAAGTACAGAAACATTAGGTCCCATATCACCAGGTTCAGGAACAGTGATTACCCTACAACCATCAATTGCAAATAAGGTACTTTTTGAAATGTAATATGGAATACAATAACCAGCATCAGCACAGTGAGTTCCTACAAATAGCATTATTATAACAACCAGATTGTTTGTCTATGTAATGTTAATTCTGAAAAAATTTTAGTCAAATTATCAGGATAACTCCCCTGTTCTTCTTCAAAATAGCATCTTACATAAGACTATAGTAAACCACTGCAAAGACACTAAAAATAATTTAACTGTATTCTCTGTAGGTCTAAACAAATATGACTGTGACCGGGCTACTTTTGGCTATCTTTGAAAGCTATTCAATAAGCAGTATGATGTTTCTCTGATATCTCTGCTGTGCATACGTTCTCTTCTTTTAAAGGGAGAATAAAACAATACCAGTGTGAATCCCTGCAGCACCTGGTGACCCTGTGAGCTCTGTCTAGAAGGCCTACACCGGAATATCTTTCAAGAGGGTGAACCCTCGCAAGGAATCAGGCCCTGATGGTGTACCTGGTAGGGCTCTGAAAACCTGTGCCAACCAACTGGCGGGAGTGTTCAAGGACATCTTCAATCTCTCACTGCTGCACTCAGAGGTTCCCACCTTCTTCAAAAGAGTGACAGTCATACCAGTGCCTAAGGAGAGCAGGGTGAGCTGCCTCAACAACTATCACCCAATGGCACTCACATCTATGGTGATGAAGTGCATTGAGAGGTTGGTCATGGCTAGAATCAAGGATCTGAACCCATTGCAATTTGCCTATCACCACAATAGGTCTACAGTGGATACCTCTCCTCTCGACCTTGGATCACATAGACAATAGTAATACCTACATCAGGCTGCTGTTTATTGATTACAGCTCATCGTTCAGTACCTGGGGCTCTGTACCTCCCTCTGTAACTGGATCCTTGACTTCCTCACCACAGTTTGTGTGGATCAGAAATAGCATCCTCACTGAGAATCAACACTGGCACATCTCAAGGATGTGTGGCTAGCCCACTGCTCTGCTCTCTCTACACCCATGACTGTGTGGCTATGCACAGCTCAAATGCCACTCTATAAGTTTGCCAACAACATGACGATTGTTGGCAGAATTTCAGATGGTGACGAGGAAGTGTACAGGAGCGAGATAGGTCGGCTGGTTGAGTGGTCTCACAACAACCTTGCACTCAGCATCAGTAAAACCAAGGAATTGATTGTGGACTTCTTGAAAGCGAAGTTGAGGGAACACATTCCAGTCCTCATCGAGGAAACAGCTGTAGAAAGGGTGAGCTGTTTCAAGTTCCTGTGTGTCCACATCTCTGAGCATATTGATGCAACTGCAAAGAATGCCTGACGGTGGATATATTTCACTTGGAGTTGGAGCAGAATTGGTACGTCACCAAAGACAATTGCAAACTTCAGCAGATGCACCACGGAGAGCATCACTGTCTGTCGGTATAGCCTCCCCAGCATTGAGGACATCTTCAAAAGGCAATGCCTCAAGAAGGCGGCATCCATTACTAAGGACTCCCAGGACATGCCTTCTTCTCATTGCTACCATCAAGGGGGAGGTATGGAGCCTCAAGACACACCCTCAACATTTCAGGAACAGCTGCTTCCTCTCCAACATCAGAATTCTGAATAGAAAATGAACCCAAAAACACTACCTTAGTATTTTCCCTCTCTTTTTGCACTACTTATTTAATTTATTTTTTTATATATACTTACTGTAATTTATAGCTTTTATATTATATATTGCAATGTACTGCTGCTGCAAAAGAACAAATTTCAAGTCTTATGCCAGTGATATTAGACTTGATTCCGATTCATTCCTACAGCTCAACTTCTTATGCCTCCAACTGTTTTGGATTTTTTTTTAAAACAAACTAAAGGTAGATATCCTTAAATGTCTTCATTCTGCAGAGGACTGGGTGCTGGTTTTAATGTCGCTCTGGTGTTGCACTCCTGTCTGAAACCTATTTCTGCTTGCATGAACTAAAGTGGAAAGTGAGCGAATGCTCCCAAACAGCAGGGTTCAATCTCCCAGCAACCAAGAAGTGAATAGCTGCTGCAAAAAAAAACCTGACAGTTAGACATAGCATACGATAGGAGAGGAATCCTTCTCTCCTCCAAGTGTGCTGTGTGTTCATGCTTTTTAAAGGGGTGTGCATCAGATCTATCAGGTATGTAACACTGCCTATGAATTTTGCTCAGGGCTCAGCCCCAGTTCTCCGTCGGTAGCTGCAGTCATGTTTTAAAAGGAGACAGTACTCCACAAGAATTAAAATTTTCTTTTGCATGTTTGTAGCTGCAATGGATTGACTCTAAATTAAGATGGGGAATTCAGAATTGGGAGATTTCTGCTTAAAAGTCAAAATTCTGAAAGCTTTTTCTAGCATAACTAGTTGTATTTATTCATCTGCAATATGTTGCCAAAGCTGATGGGGAACGTATGGCTGAAGCTCATTGCAAGTCCAAACAATGCAAAGGTCACATGTATTTTTATTGAGGGCCTTTAGTAATTTGAGAGAATTTTTGAAACTTTTTTTTGATGAAAAGTGGCTGAGTGAGGCTTGTTTTGCTCTTTTTCACATTACTAATCTTAATACATTACAGACCTTTGCTCAGATTTATGGGCTGGGGGCAGTGCTGTGTGTATTTACAGTCTAGTGACCTGAGGACCCAGAGACGAGGAGTAGGAGGAGAAGGAAGTTAGGGCCCACTCTGCAAACAGGGAAGTATTTTTAGGAGAAGGAGGCACAAAATCATATGCACTGCAAACTAGGGGAACAAAGCCAAGTTTTTCCAATTTCTCACAGAATGTTCTAAATAGAAAACTGGAGAGATTTCATGGAGTTACTCAGTTCAACATCGAACAATTAACATGTTTAAAATTTGACAGAAACTTTTTTTTTTGCACTGGCAATGTCTAGCTGTAGATTTTATGTGACCAATGACATTAACGTTTTCTCTAAGCTGTTTGTTGTACCCCCAGCATGATGTGATACAATTATCAGCTTGCAGTGTAGCCCAGCTCCTGTGACAGACAATGCTCTGGGAAAGACCGAGCAGACGACTGTCACAGAAGTATGCTGCACAGAACATTGAGATAGATTGCCCTCTCTGTTTTTTTATGAGCCATAAAAGTTTTATTCAGCACAGCACTGAACAGGTTTAGGCAATGGATCGACGTGCCTTTAATAAATGAACAGAAAAAATTCTGGCTGCTGATTCCAAAAGAAAATGAAAAAGTTAGAGGCTTGGAGTGTTGCTGTGGTCCATGTCCTGCTTGACACTGAGATGATTTGTTTGCGCTTTATGCCTTTCAGATTCCAGCAGGGGCCTGGCCAAGCTACCTCGTGCTCTTTCACTGCACTATTAGAAGTTGGAAAAGGTTCATGACCTACTTCTAGTTCCACCAGTGCTCCGTATGACAGCAAAGTATTCACTTTGGACTCTGTTTTTCTCCCCCTATTTTTTTCCTCTGCTGACCTTTAAATCAACTTTAACCTCTAACCTCAGGAGGTATCCATCATGACAAGGAGGCTCTTAAAAGTAAATGGTGCCCATTTTTTTTGAGAGGGAAGGGGAAGATTACTCCACGTGAAGAATTCTGGTTGGTTGCACCCTCTTTCTCAACAAGCACAGGTGAACTCCTTACTGACAGCAGGGTTATGAAATAATGTGAGGAGATCCTTTAATGAACTGAAAACACTCTCAGCTGGAAACAAATGTATGCAAATCAGATGCATCAAGAAGACAATCTGCAGAATGGACAGCGAAGTACCAGCAATTTCAAGAACTCAGTGCCTGAAGGTAGAAAATGAGCAGCTTTGATAAAATGGTAAAGGAAAAATAAGATTTTGTTTTTATCTTGCAGGTCACCGGCAAATAGTAAAATTACCTTGTCATAATCATCACCTGATTTTTATCTTGGAAAGAGAGTTGGACATTTCTGCATGTGTTTCATTATTGTGATTTGAACTGAAATGTTTAGTATTTTTCTGTTGTGATCTAAGAATCATTCCTTATTCTTTCTCTTTTAATTTGAGACATTTATGTTTAATAACTGTACAGAAATGAAGCTGAAGGCTGCGCGATTTTTCTTTTGGTTTTTGGAAAAAAATAAATACATTAAATGCTGCCACTATATCAGAATCTCAAATGTTTCTTTAATCTTTGCACAGTGACATGGACCCTTTTTAAGTACATATGGAAACAAAATCTGATTTCTTCCCTCAACATTAAACACAAGCATAGCACTCAGAGCAATTACAGCAGCTCCATTTGCATTCACTGCTTTTTCTTGCCTTATTGTTCAGAAGGGCAAAACTCATCTCAGATGCCAAACAATGAAATTACAGCAGAGAATTAGTCTGGCAAAAGCCTGCATCTCTGGGCTTTTATGATTCATTATTTCCTATTAAATAGAATATTACAAGTATACACCAGATAGCTGGTGGTCACTGAACTCCAAGCACATTATCAATATTACAGAGCACTAGGGAGCAGAATTATGTAACTTTGGATAATGAACAATGTGGCTTTGGCGATAAAAGTACCATATGGCTGATCTGTGTCAATTGACTTCTGATGTTGGCAGAATTAAATCTTTATTTAATATGGCAGAGTTTAAAAGGATCTCCTCTTTGTGGAAACATCAGATTTTTTTTTCAATTGCATTTCAACATAATAAAGCAATATTTGAATTATTTGTTTGTGACATGTAATTTCCATCAATCACAAAAACAAAATAAAATTTACAGAGAAATCATTCTTATGTGTATAATTTCTTGTTTGTGGTTTCAAAAAAATGAGGAACATTGATTTCAATTCTGTTAAATTGTGTGTTAAGTTTATCTTTGGTGTATAAAATCCACTAACCTAATTGCCAGGTTATTCATAAAAGCTAAAATCTTAAGATCTATGCTTTTGGTGAGAAGTAGTTTGCATGTCATTGAAGTCCTTCTTCTGAAATGGCTCTAGTGTTGTTGTTGCCAAGCAATTGCTTAATATTTTTGCATCCTATATGTAATAATGTTGTAAAGGCTATTTAGAAAATATTTGTATTAAATTGTATCTGAAATAAATAGAGTGGGTAAATGGAGAGTAACTCTTGAATTAGCACCACTTACACCAAATAAACCTCAAAATGTACTAGTGCAATGAAAAGAAGCCCACAATTGAGCAATACTCTTCTGCATTTTTATCAGCTTGGTGTAATGTTACTGTTGACAAAGTATCTGTGGCAGTGAGAATGAAGGCAGTTAGAAGTGTAGCGGATTGTAATGAAGGAGATGCTTAGCTGTGCAACACTGCATCTTGAGCAGATTTGAAACAACATTGCCTTGGGGGTCAGAAAAGTCCATTAATTTTTAGTGAGAAAATTAGAGTGGCACTTGATGAAGTGAAGTTTGACATGCGTTAATTGCCGTGCAGCTCTTCTAATTAGAGATTTTCAAATTCTTTTACTGCTTGTCGGAATGACGTTGTATTGTCTGCTGGTCAGATAAAGGAAATTGAAAATTTGGTCATTTGGAAACTCTAGTTAGGTATTTTGTGGTATGGGTCTTCTTTTTAATCACTTTCAGTAGAATGCCATATTCTACTTGTGGTAATGGTTTATTTCAAAGTTTAAATATTTTATAGCCAATTTCCAGAAAGCAACATGCAATATTTCTACTGACTTCAGGCCTTACTAATTTGGTAATGTACCATAAACACCAAAACTGTAATAATTGTTGTACACTTAGTTCATATTTTGAATTAAATTAACTGCAATGAAATTAATTCAAAATTAAGCATTAAGCTGCCCTGATATTTTACATTTTCTGAATCAATGGACATTAATTTTCTCTGAAATATACAGAAGCATGTATCTTTACATTTAAATTACAATCATCATAATTGTTCTTGTTTTAAGAATAGTATTGATCAGCCAGTCTTCTGCAGAATATTTCTTAATTTCCTAGTTAATTGCATCTTTGGCCTTTCTTTCTCACTTGAAATAAAAATGTTTATATTGAATGGGTTTTCTGATCCTGGTCAAATTATTTGTTACCAGGTGGCATTTATTTATGCAGCATGGAATTATAAACCATTGTTATTGCCACGTCTTTGCTGAATTGTTTATGACACCAGTAATAGGAGTAATTGTTATTGTTGAAATTACCTGTCAGCTACCTATAACAGTGGCCTTTGTCCCGTTGACAAACAGTGACAGGAGAGAGGGATCGCCGGCACATCCTCCTGATAGTTTCTCCTCTGATAATAAGAAGAGCAGGGCCCTGGATAATTTGCCTGTCAATTGTGAGTGCAGCCAGAAGAGAGTTTGCCAAATTGTTGTCATTCATTCCGACAAAACAAAGCAAAAATGCTAAGTTTAGAGGAAAATAAATCCAAACCTCCTCTTAAAAAAAATGCTGAGAGAGGAAAGTACAAAATAAAAAGAGTAATTTTCTTTGAGAAGCGAAGTACGTGTTAATTCTGATCATTTGTGCTTGTGTTCTGCAGTAACAATAGAAAACTATAAGAAATATGACCAGGATTATTTAAAAATATAATTTTACATGCTAAATACATGATCTTCAATATAACCTATCTCAAACTACTAAAATCATGAAATGTGAACATTTAGTAACCTAAAGCTATAATGTTGAACTATGATGCACAACATAAAGACCAAGACCTTTATTGGTTAATATATTTATCAGATTTAAGGCTTTTTCAACATATCTAAGCATCTTTTCTACACTGTTGCTTTTATGTAATATAAACTAATAATTTCCAGTAAGAAAGTCTCAGCCACTGAAATATTTAATCTGCTCCAATTCTTTCATTTCTTATCTCAGGTATTTCATGTTAACTCTTGTTAAGCTCAACCTTTGCTAATTAAATAAGTTCTTCCTTAAAAATAAATGTCTTGGATGAATAATCAAGGGGTTTAACTCTGGAGGCTCGATGCAGCAAATAAAAATTGTGCGAGAGGTTGGAGCTAAATTACATCTTTCTAACTTAGCTGTATTTGCAGTTCTGGTGGGTGCTTTCTTTACAGACATTGAACTGCTTGGAAATGTCAGATAACTGGCAACGAGGGCAGCATCAGATATTTAAGTTCAAAATGGAATGCAGCAATTCAATGGAAACATTTGAGGAGAAGAATATGCACTGCATTTCTGTTGTTATTTCTGTAGATGAAATCTCTGAGGACTAAACTGTTCTTCAGGGTTTGCCAAGAATTCAGAGTAAAACACTTCAGATTATTTACAGACTTTCTACAACAAAGTGGTACACTGTGCTCCAGATTTCCAGAATCTTGTGTCTTCTGTGCTATACTATCTGTTATTTATTTAGCTTATTCAGAATTTCATATTAATAATTGACACTAGATCACACAAGAGCTTTGAGTTTGATTTATACAGCATTTTGTTGCCTTCAATGATTGTGTGTATACTAAACTGCATTTCTTGGTAAAGCTACTGCAGTTCCTTCCTTTGTACCTATGTATTGTGGCCTGTTGCAAACAATTCCTGTTTCCTCAGTGAAAAGAACAAAACAGAATCAGTAGAAAATGTGTATATTAAATAAAAACACACAATACGCGTTCATCTCACTAATCAAAAATTTTCATATCAAACATGCATTCTATCATTTTTTCTGACTTTCTTAAACATTCTTATATCCATACACTAAATAATTTATCATTATCCTTTATTTGTTCATCATGTGACTTACAAATAAACCTAAAATCTTGGTGTTGTTGGTTACTTAGCTACTATTAAAAAAAGGTTTTATTATGTTTTCTTGGAAACTACTGTAAATTAATATTAAATAGCATTCTAGGTTTGCAGGCAATGTTACAAAGCAATAACTCCAAACAGAGAATTAAGAATGGCCGTTTATCCTTTGCTTGTTCAATAAAAATTATGTTTCATTTATTATAAGCATTTGGGATTTCTGCTCTTGAAAGTGCCTGCTCTTTATATTATAATCTATTTACTCATTGATAAAACATATAACAAAAAATGAAGCTTTCTTCATTATCAGCAACATGGGCCATTTGAAGACTTGCTTGCGTGACCTCTGGGTTTCAAATGAACTTTATTTGTACAGTTAAAATCTGCTTTGGATATGGATATTTGCTTTTAGCTACACAAAGAAAAAATCAGTCGAATTTTAATTGAGGAATTCTACATCTTGTCATCATCTTTTGCACTATTAAAGTAATCCAGTTTTTAGTAATGCATGTTCTTTCATTATTCTGTTTCCACGCTGACGTCTGTCCTTTCCAAACATTTCACTGGGAGCTACTTTAATCCATGATATTAATATGGCAATGGTCTGTCTTTTCCGGTGCATTAAAACATAAACATAACGACCCCTAACTGGCCATCGGCACACATACACACAGGAGAGCCATATCTATTCATCACTCGCTTTGCCACCATGAACTGACATATAACTCAGTGCTTTAAATCTATGTTCAGAGATACTTCTGACTATAAATCATTTCTGCACTGTATGAAGCTAATGAGGAAAGAAAACTTCTTCTGAGAGTTACTCCATGAGATATTACTTTAAGAAGGTTTCCTCTTATTTCTTTTGGTAACATCTCAGGGAATATTACAGTTACATTACATCAAGGGCTTTTTGCTTATTGGTTGGGACACATACACTTATTATACATCCACGTAACTATAAGGGATCTCTGTCGAGAGGATAGGCACTAACAGTTTGCAATGAAGATTTTCTGCAATTTTACTGCTTGAAAGCAGCAAAATCCAAATTTGGTTTGAATCTAGGAATGTCAAAAATTTTGCCATATTCTTCTTAATATCGGGATTGTGTTGACTAGGCTTGATGTAATTTTGGAGGTCATTTTTAACATAAAATTTGGAGTACTTTTCTCCTCATGGTGACTTTGCATTGGAGTTGGAACCTACGTATGTGCATCCATACATACAGTTCTAGATGTGTGTGTGGCTGATGTGTTTGCGTGTATATGCCAATGTTTTGGTATGTGTGTGTCTGTCCATTTTGTGTGCCATTCTGTGTGTGTGTGTGTGAGTGTTTGTGTGTGAGTGTTTGTGTGTGAGTGTGAGTGTGAGTGTGTGTGTGTGTGAGTGTGAGTGTGTGTGTGTGTGTGTGTGTGTGTGTGCGTGTGTGTGTGTGTGTGTGTGTGTGCGTGTGTGTGTGTGAGTGTGAGTGTGTGTGTGTGTGTGTGTGTGTGTGAGTGTTTGTGTGTGTGTGTGAGTGTGTGTGTGTGTGAGTGTGAGTGTGTGTGTGTGTGTGTGAGTGTGAGTGTGTGTGTGTGTGTGTGCGTGTGTGTGTGTGTGTGAGTGTGAGTGTGTGTGTGTGTGTGTGTGCGTGTGTGTGTACACATCTGCATCTGTAGTTGTGTGCATTAAATCTGATTCATTGCAAAGTATCAAGCAGGCAGGTTAGGTCTTCAATTAAATATAAGATTCCTGTTTGAATGTGCATACTGAAAAATATACCTCTCAAAATAACTTTGTGATAAACAAATATTGCGGTTTGAAAGCTGCAGTTAATAACCTTTCATCACAAGCAGTGTGATGCCATCCCAGCTGTTTGTAACTGACACTTATTTAGATGAGACCTTTGCCGTGTTCTTTAATGTCAGAGAGTGTGATAACCTTTCCCATCTCACTGGAAGCACCAGTTTCACTCAGAGTAACCATTATTCATTTCTCCAGGTAAATCACAGGAGTGTAAACCCTTATGATCTCATTCAGCTCAGATAGCAATGAGTTAACTGGAACATAACCCAGCAGCTCGCTTGATTCTTTTAGGTGATTCTCAATATAAAACAGTTTTATTTTACTCCCTAGTTTTGCCTTTATTTTTATCATGTCTTTTCTGCTGCTCTGCACTTGTTTCTGGTAGGGCTACTGTCCATAATGACAGCACCATGAAGCCCTGGGATAGAGGGAATTCTTTATGTATTACTCCAAGGATAATTCTCAGTAGTCTGGTCAGGATTCGAATCATCAATAGCTATTTTGTTCCTGTTAAGACTGAACACAAATGCAACCACATGGATATACTGGGCAGCAAGCTCATGTACAACGATGGCAATCTTCATCCCAACCACTCCATGCTCACCCCTCTGTTTCAGTATATCTTCAGCCTGTGGAAACGGCAACCAATTGTACAGCTGCAGCTCTTAAACAAAACTGGCATCGACCAACAGATCCCAACTAGGATTGCAGCATGTGGACCTCTGGCCCATGAGGGCCGAGTACACGACTACTTTTGCCCGCTAATTCCTTAGGAAATTCTGCTAACGTCTCACATGAATGGAGGGAAGTGAAAAGGAGAAAGCTGTAATCATCAAATGAGTCCTCAAGGAAAACATTCCAAGTTATGATACTGTTCTGAAAATGTGCATCCTCCGAGAACCCTGGGGCAATTAGGCAGGTGCTAGAAGGAGCAGAATAACTCTTAGAACTGCTGTTGATTTATTTTTACTCTGCTTTATTACATTATATTTGCCTGGTGTCGATGAGAAATTGGGCTATTTCCCCTAATTCTCCTCAAAATTTGGAAAATTATTAAAACCTGCATTCTCTTTTACACACTCCAATGTTTTTTTCTTTAAAGCAGTTTAAACCCTACTGCCCTTTTTTTATAAGTCTGTAAAATGGTTTGCTTTGTAGCACTAAGCAGGTTTTTAATAGACTATGAGGAACTTTTACAGAAGGTGACATTTGCCCCTTGTGAATAATGTAGATGTGGGGAATCTGGTGTCAGATAGTTTATTTCTTAAACTCTGTAGAAATAAGTCAGGGCACAGGGAGATGGGGATCTGCTTAATTGCTTGCACTGGTAATTGGCATGAACTGATGTTTTTACTGGGAATTTAGTTTTTGTTTCTCTGCCGGTGCACCTCACCTTGTTCCTCAGTCCTCGCCTCCTTTCTTTCGACCTGCTCTCTCAGATCAGACCCAGGCAAGTCGAGTTCTAATAAGATCCAGATGAGTCTAGCTCTGAAACTGTCCAAATGGGTACAAGGAGGTGGAGAGTTGTCAGGTCTGCATTGAGGCTGGAATTCCTCAGCCATAAAAGCAGGATTTATCACCACTCTACCACAGCGACTGCAAGCAAACTTCCACAGAGGTGGAACTGGAAGGCAAGCCTGGAGAGGCTGAACTACTGTATGCTCCAGTTCAAATCTAAAAAAAACGCTTACACACGATAAAGGGGCAAACTGAACATTAGGTGAAGCATTAAAACCAAAACCCTTATATTCCCTACTGAAGCAAATGAACCTGCTAAAATAGGTTATTTTCTCAATAGCTGCGTAATTGAAACCAGAAGAGGGGATTTGATAAATTGCCCGACCCTAAAGGAATGTTGGGTCATAAATTTTCACTGCATTTTTCTGTTTCTTTTTTTATTTCTTTGCTGTAACGGTTATCAGCAGAGAAGATTCTTGCTCCTTCTTTTGTTCATATACTTGCAAGATTCAACTATCCTCAATGTGGAATTGAAACGCAACTAAGAGGCATGAATTCTAGCTCCTCAGTCAACACTTGAATTTATTTTTCCCCTTTTCTACTAATGTCTTCTTGGGCCTTTAGGTCTGCCTGGATCCCTCAGAAAAACTAATCAGGCTGAGACTGTTTTTCGATAACCTCTACTCAGCTCCCTATGATTCAAATCCAGTGTTTCTGCCACAGTTTTGTGGCCTTCTTTAATGAAAAGGTTTGTGAACCTTCTGGCTGAATCATAGCGTACAATATGGCTACTTTCTTCTGGAGGTCTTGCAAGAAAATCTCACCTCCCAGTCTTGCTCAGTAACGATCAGCTCATGTCAACTAGTGACCTTCACACTTGCTAGAGATGAACCTGAGGAAGAAAAGAGATTTTTTTAAATTGACAGCAATTTCCATCTGGATGGTCGCTCAATAACTCATGCCTCAGAGTTTGGATTTTAACTCCTATTTCAGCAATTTGAAATGGAGGCTGACTATCTGTAGAAATCTCAGGGAATATTCTACTATGAAGAGAATTGTTTTCTGGATGAAACGATGAAACTCCTTCCTACAGATAAAAAAGACTTCATGGCACTATTTTGCAGAAGAATTGGGGGAGTTACACCTGCAGTCCCAGCCAACATTCATCCCATGATCACCACCACGGAGCAAGCTATCTATTCGGTCATTATCACATTTCTAATTCTGGGAGCTTGCTTACTAAAAATTTTCTGCCACTGGAGCGACGCTATTACAGTTTGGGGCATTGGTGTTCAGAGTTCAATTCCAATGCCGTCTTTAAGAAGTACATACCATGATTGCATGGGTTTCCTCAGGGTGCCCTGGTTTCCTCTCACAGTCCAAAGATGTATCGGTTAATAGATTATTTGGTCAATGTAAATTGTCCTGTGATTTGGCTCAGGTTAAAAGGTGGGTTGCTGGCCGGTGTTGCTTGCTGAGCCAAGATGACCTATACCGTGCTGTATCTCTAAAATAAAATTTTAAAATAAAAAAATTAAAAATTAAAAATAAGTGACTTATCTATAGAAATACCCTGTGGACTGCAAATCGCTTAGAGAAGCCTGAAGGAGATCCAGAAGGCACTGCAAGTCTAAGACTTGCCATTTTTTTCTTTTCCTCCTGGGAACCAGCTGCCCAGCCAAAGTTCAAAGTTGAAAGTAAATTTATTATCAAAGTACATTTATGTCACCATAAACAACCCTGAGATTCAGTTTCGGGCAGACAATCACAGTAAATACAAGAAGCACAGTAGAGTCAATGAAAGACTGCACCCAACAGGATGGACAACAACCAACATGCAAAAAAAACACAAACTGCAAATAAAGAGAGAAAAAAAGGAAATAATAGTAAATAAATAAGCAATAAGTATCAAGAACACAATGTAGTGCATTTAATATTTCAGTAATATTGTAAATATGATGTTTGATTAAGCATTCTTTGTTTTTTAAATAGTTCATTCTGGTTTATATGTAAAAGTGCTATATGTCATCACTCCACCGCATCTTAAGGATGTGCCTTGTGTAATAGTCAGGTTCTGTCATCTGTGAAAGTCTAGGGAAGACAATCTCTGGCCCTGCCAAACAGCTGAGATTCAGGTGTAAGCTCACCTAAATCCCCCTATTTGGGTGGATGCTGTGTGATTTATTATCAGTGCCACGAAATAACAGACAATGCACCATACACAATTAAACGCTTTAGCTTTATAATCCTTAATTTGACTAAAGGGTTAGTAAAGAAAAAGCAAAAAAAATGAAAAAGGCCCATTTTAATGAAACAGTCTAATGTGCACACACTGGAGCTCACTGTTTTCCCTTCGCTGATCCTCCATCGATTTCCCCGGGCTTCGTCGACTCCCAGCCTCACTCCAAGTCCACTCCTACGACCCCTCCTCTCTGGCGTCTTCTCTCTCCATCTCCCGCTGAACAAAAGACCCAAATCACCTCAGTGTCAGGCACACAGCACGAAAACACACTCCCCTCATTGGACAGCTCACGTTCCACAGCACCCGTTATCTGCAACCATAACCCAAACACTGCTTCTACAGAAAGACCATAACATTGGCAGTGAAACATTTCCCAGGGCGTTACGTTTGCTTAAAGTAAAAATGAACTAAGACACTTTCTCCTGGGCTCCTGTCTTTTTCTTGCAATTAACTTTATGTTTTGGAGTTCCAAACTATGACACATGAGATGAAAAGTCCTTGAATATGACTCCATAAGTTATGGGAGCACTTCAGTGATGGGGCGTGTGAAGTTGAGAGTGGATATCCCCTCCATTTCAACAGCTTAATGGCCGAGGGGTTATAACTGTTCCTGAACCTGGCGGTGTGGATCCTGAGGCTCCTGTGCCTCCTTCCTGCTGGCAGCAGTGAGAAGAGAGCATGATCTGAATGGTGAGGCTCTTGATGATGGATGCTGCCTTCCTGCAGCAACATTCCGTGTGGACATGCTCACTGGTGGGGAGGACCCTACATTTTGTATTGTTTTCCATTCAAGGGCATTGCTGTTTCCATGCCAGGCTGTGATGCAACCAGTCAATATACTCTCCACCACATATCCATAGATGTTTGTCAACGTTTTAGATGATACACCAAAGTTTTGCAGACTTCTAAGAAAGTAGAGTCAAGGTCTTGCTTTCTTTATAATGGCACTTCCATGCTGGACCCAGGACACCTCTTCTGAAATTATAATTGCTGACCCTCTCCACCTCTGACCTGCCAATGAGACGCTGGCCCATGGACCTCCAGTTTTCTCCTCCTGAAGTTAATTATCATCTCTGTGGTCTTGCTGACATTGAGTGAGAGGTTGTTGTTGTGGCACCGCTCAGCCAGATTTTGAATCTCCCCCCTATATGCTGATTCGTCACCAGCTTTGACAGTGACAGTAGTCTTGTTGGCCAACTTAAATATGGCTTTGGAGCGATGCTGAGCCTCACGGTCACAAGGGGGCTAAGCACGCCGCCCTGTGGTGCACCTGTGCTGAGGGAGATTATGGAGGAGATGTTGTTGCCAATCCAAACTGACTGGGGTCTGTAAGTGAGGAAATCGAGGACCCAATTGCACAAGGAGGTCTTGAGCACAAGGACTTGAAGATTATTGATCAGTTTTGAGGGGATAATGGTACTGAATGCTGAGCTGTAGTCAATGTAGAGAATCCTGATGTATTCTTTTTGCTGTCCATATGTTCCAGAACTGAGTGGAGATCCAATGAATTAGCATCAGCCATTAATGTGTTGTGGCAAACTGGAGTGGATCCAAGTCACTTCTCGGGCAGGAGTTGTCACCTATGTCGCTTGGCTTCATGTTGTAGTAGGTGATAGTATTCAAGCCCTGACACAGTTGTTGAGTTTGGTCCAGAATTGCCACTTCATATGTGAGATGGCTTTCTGAAGATCATACCTGGACCTCTTGTGTTTAACTTGGCCGCCAGACCTGAATGCCACTAATCTGGCCCTCAGCAAATTGCAGATCTCATCGTTCATCCAGTGCTTCAGAGTAGGGAAGACTCTGAATGGATTTTTGGGGATACACAGTTTTTATAATGTTGCTGTGTGAATCACGGTGTCTTTGTTCAGATCCTCCGATGAACCCTTGAACACGGCTCAATCTAGCAACTCGAAGCAGCCCCATAACAACTCGTCTGCCTGCTGCGACCACCTCTTTGTTGTCCTTATCTCTGGAGCCTAGCTCTTTGTCCTCTGCCCTTATGCAGGTAGGAGGAGGACAGGTAAGTGATCTGGTTTCCCGAAATGCAGTCGAGGTATAGAATGTGGGTACTCCTAATCACGCAAACTGCAGTCAGAATCACGGAGGAGAACGCTCTCATCAGATGTTCCTGGTCAGGGAACAAGAGTGCGACAAGAGCGCTGCATCCGAGCACACACAAAGTCTATTATAAAACACAAACACTCCCCCGTACCTTTTGCCTTCTCCTAATCAGCAGTCCAGTCCATCCAGTGTATTGAGAAGCCCTTGGGTCTTACCAATGTATCTGCTGTGGCTAGAGTGAGTCATGGCTCTGTGAAACACAGAACGCGGTCGTTTCTCCTTCACCTCTGATACAACAATCTTGTCCTTACATCCTCAATCTTGTTCTTCAGCGACTGTACATGATGCTGGGTGGAGGAAGTTTCATTCCCCGGCATTTCAGTCTGGCTTGGAGTCCTCCTCTCCTCCCTCCCTCTTTCCGCCGTGACAACATACCTTTGTCTGCTTAAAGGTGCCCGACCTGCATGCTCGAGAGTTCAGTCTGCTGGGTCCTTCAGAAGATGAAGAAATCCCTAGTTTGTTAAGATGGTTTAAAAGTACATTGCTTAAAGGGAAATTACGGGCTGTAAATTGCAATGAGAGTAATTCAGAAAGTATATTTAGAAGCTTTGTAAGCAGCCCGCAACACCTTGCCATGATTCACCAGTGATGCACCATCAATAACTCTCTCTGAGACGTGAAGTCGAGATATTGGCTTTTATAGACTGGAAGAAAGAACAAGCAGTAGTTGACCACCATACTACATCCTGGAGACTGAGAGCCGGGCTCAGGCCTCAATCGCCTTTATACCGGGGTCTATGGGAGGAGCCACAGGAGCAGTCAGCAGGGGGTGTGTCCAGACAGGTATATGTAGTTCACCACAACCAGTGCCATCTGGGAACTGACTCAATTATTTGAAAGATTTTGTCTTTGACGTGGGGCTGCCTCACATGCTGAGTGGTTTCTCAGTTTTTTTTGTTCATGGCTCAGATTTCCAGCATCTTTCTTCCTTCGCTTTTTGGATTATTCAGCTTCGGAACTCCCCCAGACAAATAGCCTCGCCCATCCCTGGGGCAAGGGGTCCTGCCAGCCTGCGCTGAGCTAAAGGCAAGAAAGGTTTGCATTTGGTGATCTTTGGGAATCTCAAGCTACTTTAAAGCCAAGAAAGAGCTGTTTATAGTGTGTCATCATGGTTGCAATGTAGGAAATACGACTGACACTTTGCCTTCAGTAAGTCCTTTCACAAATACCACTGTAATATTGACCAGATTGCCCGCTTTTGCAACTTGGGTGGACTGATCCTTAGGGTTAACTCTTCCATTCCTTTAGTAAAATTGTGCCAAGGCATTTATAACATTCTCCTAAGAGACTGTGTCACCTCATCCCTTCTGTTGGATGGCCCCTCCAACAGTGCAGCACACATTCACTATTGCAGCATCAGCCTGAATTATTAGGCCCAAATCTCTGGAGTGGAACTAGAACTGGAACCTTCAAATTCCGAAAAGACGAGTGCCATGTACCTGGGTGCTTAAGAGAGAGTGAACTCGCATGTGAAGAGAAACCATTATTTTTCATTTCTGTCAGCACAGAAAATTATTATTAATCAATAAATGCATTCCAGCACACCTGCAGTATTGCTGGCACTCAAATAATTTCAATCCATGTGCACATTTGAGTAAAATGCAAAGGGACTAACTTTGCTCGGTGCACTAGTTTAATGTATCTGTTAAGCTGTTTATTTTAAATAGGCTAACAACAGCATCAATACAGTGCACAAAGATATTTTATGTAAACTCATTAATCAGTGTGCTCCTAGAGGGAATTAACCCGTTTGGAGAACTCAACAATATTTAGCTCTCAGAGGAAAGGATAAAAGATTTTTAATTATTGCTTGGAAAGCAGAATACAGCTCTGTTAAAAATATATCGCCTGCTGTATTTTTGCCTTTACACTGCAATAGCAGATGATCTGCTGCAATAGCAAATTTTAGACCTATTTAGAAAACAGACTTAAGCTTAATGCTTTACCTCTTTAACATTAGATGTGCATTTTCGTCTAGAAATCCGTTAATCAGTCTGTTGCTATTTCAGCAAAGCCTGGGCTATGTGTATGGACAGTAATGGCAACAGAAACAAAAAAAAAGCACAAAGAACAACAGTTAATCATTCAGAGCAAAAAAAATGTCCAAACTGCTGGTCACCTCCCAGGGGAAAAATTGATGTCAAGTTCTGCTGTCTGTCAGGATTAAATGCCCATTTGGTTTTCACTAACATGTGGTTTGAGGACAAAGAAGCTCAAGTCACCCCTGTGCCTAACAAAGGATCTCAAATTGCTGGATGAAATACCTCAATCCCTCTGTTAATCTGGAAACACCAGGACCACATGGTAACACTAAGGACCCCTTTTCTCTTGTTCCTTGTTGGCTGTCATTTCCGCACATGCTTGAACTGAGCAATGCCAAGCTGTTCTTCAGAAGAGGGGCTTTATCTGTGAAGAAATCCTTGCCTGGCTCTCCCCCACTCATTTTTCTCCCTTAATCTACTCCACTTCAAACAGGATCCAGTGCGGCACAAGGGAAGCAGATGAATACGTGTTGTCCTGCAGGACCTTGAGCATCACACACTAGTATGATTTGCCCTTTCTTCTAAATGGACTATAAATGCGCAGCCATTAATCACTAATATGCAACATTTGTTGACTACTGCTCTTAGTCATAAGGCTAAAAGGACATTGGCAAAGCACAATCAAGCTAATCGAGGCTTCTGAGTGTTCAGTGGCGAAGTGTGCGCTGCTGAAAAATGCTTTTCCCCAAGCAGTATTATCTGGTCACAGCATTACCCTTCGCTGCACTATAATAATATTGTGGCAGTTTAATATCACGGCACTTGACTAACCAAGCAGAGACAAAACAATTTTGTTTTGATGCTCAAAGGAATAACTAATTAACGGCTTTTTTTTGTAATTTCTTTCACAGGTTCCTGAGGAAGCAGAGGATGGAGAAAACGATACATCCAACAGGGAAAAAGCAGCAGCAAAAGCAAGGAATACTTTTTGGGAGTCGGCTGGGTGCAAGTTACCTGTTGCATTAGAAGAATTACTTGCTTCAGAAACACTAGCAGTCTAACACCTTGGAACCTTCTGAAATGGACAAGAAATAACATTAATTCACGTCTTTTATTTTACGTGAGGATAGTCGTAATTTCTCAAAACAAGTGAAGACGTAACATGTCGACACCCTTTAGTTTCCCAATTGTAGAACAGCATGTAGAGGAAGCATGCAACATACCATCAAGTGATACTGGTTGCTGTGAGCCAGCAGGACTTAGACCCTCTTTCTAGATTCCCTAAGTCTGCATACCTGCCCTCCACATTCTGTATTTAGAGGATCTGATCTTGCTCTATCAGAATCTAAGTTCACCTATCTGGGGTGTTTCATTTCTTCGCAACTCGATATATGAACAAGAACTCTTGAAAAGCACTTGTCTGATCTGCATGCAGTGGTCTCCTTTTTCTAAATGCTTTGATTCCCTATGGGCAATGTAGTCAACACACAAAATCATCTCCTAATGCCACAGAAAATCTATCTCAGTAGAAAAAAGGCCAATTATTTTTCTCCTTTATTTTCTCTTTGGTCACACACACACACACACACACACACACACACACACACACACACACACACACACACACACACACACACACACACACACACACACACACACACACACACACACACACACACACACACACACACACACACACACACACCCCACCCCCCCAGATCTACACCTGTCCATTCATAACTATTGCCAATTCTATATGTTTGCCTAACTTTCAAACTATCCATCTCATTGTCTATTCACTCTGCATACCTGCCCATCCAACAGTTTATCTATACACTCACTCATCTATTTATCTATCAATCCATGTCTGCCTGTTTACCTGCCCATCTATCAGTCACCTGCCACCTGTCAGTCTGTATTTTTATCTGACTATTTTTCTGTCAGTTTATCTGTCTATCAATGTATGTTTGTCTGTGTCTATCTGCTTATATGCTTGTTCTATCTATCTAAAGAATAAAACAAGGAGGAACAGATAGGGGTAAGTAGCCCTCAATCCTTCAAAGCTATCATTCATCAGCCTTAGCTCTTAGCAAAACCCTTATTACAACTGCAGTTTAGGAACATAATGATCACTCTGATCACTTTGGCCTGAAGAGACAGAGCGGAGTAACGACGGCGCTAAACGGCAACTCCTTTGCTTGCATCTTCGGAAACAGCTCTATTTCCATCGTTAATATTTCTATTTTTCCCTTTCCGGGTTCTGTTGAAGTCCCTGACCTGGAGTTACACGCTGACTTCGGTTCTTTGTGGGAATGGGACCCGCTCTCTGGGTTTCACATCCGGCCATTGTTCAGCATTCCAAGGGCTCGGCCTGAGGGTACAGCTCAGATTTGGAAAGCCTGAATCTCAGGGCTCTGGAGACGGGCGGGTCGAGGGTCAGTGTCAGGGCAGGAGACCCGTGTGTTGTCGGGGGAGTCGGGATATTTGCAACTGTGTGCCTGGAGACCCAGGATCTTTGCGATCTTCAGGCACAGAGCTCAGAAAGAGCAACGTAATGGACTTTTAACATTGTAAACCAGCAAGTTGTTTGTTATGTCTCCCCGTTCACTGGGAAGATGGAGATACCGCCTTCTCCCTTATTAGTGAGAGAGAGAGAGCCTGTGGTATGTCATACACTGGGTGAAACGCGGTCTTCAGGGTAACTGCAAGTCTGTGTCTTTACTGTTGTTTTGCTCACACTTGAGTGCTCAGTGGCGGGTGCTGATGCTATTTTTTGCCAGTGGGGGGAGGGGGGATTGTTGCTTTCTGCCTCTTACGCACGGGAGGGAGGGAAGCTGGGGGGCAACTTTGCGGTTCTAACATTTAACTGCCGTTCATTCTTTGGAGCACTTCTCTGTTTTCGTGGATGGTTGCGAAGAAAAAGCATTTCAGGATGTATATTGTATACATTTCTCTGACACTAAATGTACCTTTGAACCTTAAAATGTGTTGACTCTGGTAAAAAAACATAGTTCTGTATTTTCATTTTGTGTAAAAGAAAGTGCATAATTTATGTTTAATTTATATTTTCTTACGAATGCTGCTTATATGAAGCTCTGTGCCTGTGTTGCTGATGCAAATAAGCTTTGCACTGCAGCTGTGCTTGCTCTTGTGCACGCGGCAATAAACTCAACTTTGACTTCGAATTTTCCGCCCAGTCATATTTTACATGATTCCCTTACAGTTCGAATATCATTCATCATCAGCCTTGAATATACACAAAGCTTGTGTTTCACAGCCCACTAACATTGAGAATTCCAAAAGTTTAAAATCCTTTGAATTATATCACATCTCCAACTCAGCTCTACTGGTTGGATCCATTATACTGAGACAATAATCTTCTAGGTTCTCCTATCCAATTTGTCAAACACTCTCAAAATCCTGACTTTATTTCTTTTTCTTTCTTTTACTATCTTACTTTTCTTTTTGGTTCTTCTTTCTTTCTCTCTCACTTTCTCTCTTTCTTGCTCTTTTCTTCTTATTTTTTCATTTTGTCTCTGCACCCATTCTTTTATCTGTCTACCTACACTCGCATCACTACATAAGTACATACAAGACCTTTTATCTGGTGATAACGCTATTGGGAAAATAACAAAAGATTTAAAGATGTGATCATTATTTCATTACTAACTAGTTCAATAGGTCGAAACACCTAAATGGTCTAACTGATCCTTTCACCAGGAGACTGTAGGTTCAGTGTCTATCGACACTTGTGCAAAACAGAATAATTTTGAGACAAATCATCTCTGATGATACAAAGGAGTGCAAAAGCAATTTAGAAATCCTGTTGCTGTTGAAAAATACATTAAACACTGCATGTTATGAACTATTCTGTTCCTTGGGTTTTCAAGAGGGTGTAGTTACGGCCACTCATTTATTCTGCATGTAAATTATTGATTTTTAAATTACTAACTGATATAAAATTTTTAAAACTTAAAATGTGCAACTGGAACTTGGTGTTTGAATTATTGGAAATTATTATTTGTAATGAGTTTAACCAAGCTGTTATCTTATCTAAAATAATTAACTGGGCCTGCACAAAGCCATATTGACTCTCTTTAATCAGCCTATTGTCAGGTTAAGCCCCCTCCTCCCCCAGTTATGACAAATGTGTTCTTTCTAAACCTTTCTATAATCAGTCTTCATATTTGTTCTGCCAGCTCTCAGTGTCTATCCCTATCCTTTCAAAATGTGTATAAATCCTAACTCCAGTATCAATTCCAACAGCATTCCTATCACTGACATGTGGTTCACTGGCCCGTGATCACCTGGATTATCGCTATTTCCCTTCTTCAATACAGAAGCAACATTTGCTACATTCCACTCCTCTGGGACCTCACCTGCTGCTAGTGAGGACATAAAGATCCTTGTGAAAGACCCAGCAAACTCTTCACTTGCTTCTTTCAATATTCTGGGATATGTCATCAGACCTGGGGACTTACTCACCTGAATCCATTACAGAAAACTAAGTACTGCATCAGGTGTCCCAGCACTTTAGCATGCCCACTCTGCTTTTACCATCCTCCAATACCTTCTCCGTGGTAAATACTGCTGCAACGTATTCATTTAGTAGCTCAGCCACTTGTTTTGACACCCAGCACAAATTCCCTCCTTTATCCTTGAGTGGACCTACTCCCTCATTAGTTATCCTCCTATTTTAAGTATAAAATGTCTTGGGATTATCATGGACACTGCTTATCAAAGATACTTTATGGCCCCATTTAGTCTTCCTAATTGCCTGCTTAAGCACTTTCCTGCCATCTTTATATTCCAAAAGGGAACAGTTTGATTTTAACTTCCTAAACTGTATCGTATGCTTCTTTTTTGCCTTCCTGACTAGATTTAGGAACTCTCAGGTCATCCAAGGTTCCGTTACCTCCCCGTCTTTTTCCTTACTCCTTACCAGAGCGTGCCAGTCCTCAGCTTTGCTCAGCTGCTCCCGTATGACAGTATTGTCCCTTAGCTCCTGTCTTATCCTGGTATAATTTGCCCTCGCCCAATTTACTACCTTCCTGCAGTATCCCATTTGATCCTTACTCATAATTACCTTAGAACATAATGAGTTATGATCACTATTCCCAAAACTTTCACCTATTATCAGGTTAAGCACCCCTCCCCGCCCCCACACTATTTAGTTCCTAACTTTTCTATAATCTGTCTTCATATCTGTTCCTCCAGCTCTCAGTGGCTATTGGGAGGCCTGTATTATAATCCCATCAGTCCAAGTGCACCTGTCCTATTTCTAAGATCCATCCAAATTACCTCTGTGAATGATCCCTCCAATCTGAGGTACCGCTGTGAACATGGAATTCTCCCATATCAGGAGTGCAACCCCTCCACTTCTTTTATCCCTCTCTCGATCGCACCTAAAGCAACAAAATCCAGGAATGTTGAGCTGCCAGTCCTGTCTCGCACACAACCAGGTCTCTGTAATGGCAACAACATCATCATTCCGTGTTCATCCTCCTTACCCATGATACTCCCAGCACTGAAATGAACACATTTCAGCCCATCAGTCCCACCACGTTCATTACTGTCCTTCCTTTCAGTCTGACCTGTCGTGCCACCTTTCCTGAATTCAACTCTGCCACCCGTTCCCCTGCTGCTGTGGTGTCCATTCCCTGCCACGCGAATCTAAAATCTCCCGTGGGGCACTAGCTAAACTCCTGGAAAAGATAATGGCTCCCTTCCAGTTCAGATGCACACCTTCTTGTTTGTACAGGTCCTACCACCCCAGAAGAGACCCCAGTGATCCATAAATCTGAAGCTTCTTAGCCATGTATTGAACTGTACCTTGTATCCCTTTCTCACATCCCCAGCACACGGCACGTGTAGCAATCCTGAGATTAAAACCTCTTACACCCTTTCATCTTAAGAAAACCTATTTTACAGGATAAGAGCAAAAACTGAGAGTGTATGAGCACCTTCTGTAACAACGAAGCACAACTCAGTGGACAGGCAACTTGTCTTCCAGCAGTGAGAAGCTTCCAAATGCTTTGTTAGTGAGTAAGGCTCATCAGTGGATATGTATTGCAGAATTCGCACTGTCGCATTTCTCATCTCTTCAAAATTGCAACTAAACATTTAAAACTATGGCCATGCTTTGTCTTTTTGTTTCTGCTTTGCTGCGGACAGCACGCCGAACAAACAGCAAATTCAATACAGCCCAATTCCACCAAGAACAAACAGCTTCCTTTTACTCAGAGTAAATAAAAATGCATTTCTTAAGAGCAACTTTCAGAGCAAAGTTTGATGGCACATCAGTAGAGGAGATACCCCAAAGGTTTGTCGTCACAGGCTTTACGAAGCACCTTAAGGTGGAAGGAGGGAGAGAGATAAGCAGACCATGAGGAAGGGGATTTCAGGTGTTAGGGCTTTACCAGTTCAAGTTACAGCCATGGTCTAAGAAAAGAGAGCTATTTTCTGATTGATTAATTTCATACACCAATCATTGCAAATATGTACACTCGTTCAACCAACTAGACGATGCATATGAGGGACCCATATTCATACTCAGCTTCACCAGTGTATCAGATTTCTCAGCTTGGATATCAATGATTGCTGCAAAAAGAATGAAAACAGATCCCACTATCCCAACACTTGCTTTCATGAGACAGAAGCTGCTGGCAGTAAAACCTCGTAATTTAGTCCCACTTCATGGTTTGAAAGAGTGTTTGGGAGCAGGCACTTGATTTTATTTCCCAATAACACCCAAAGGACTCATGACATCAAGATTTAAACCCAAAGCACACAAGAGTAGATGTTCTAGTCTTCTGTGTGCAAGTGTGGCAAAGCTGAAGTGCACCTCATCTTCAAAAGAAGAAATATCCCAGTCCAGGCAAAATTATGGACAAGGCAATACCCTCTCAATGGAGCTGAGAGGGTATGCAAGAAACTCATGTGCAGCTGTAGGCTTGGAGTGCAGATATCCAGGGAACTAGTTACATTTGTGATCGGTTGGGGGAGCTTGTAGTGTGGACTGCTGACAATGCAGGTGGAGAAGGTAACTTATAAAAAGACAGGACTCAAGAATATGGAGGAGGATTCAAAACTTAAAAATAAGGAGAATGGATTTCGACTTTAGCCAGGGCACTGGCCAGACAACACCACAAGTCACACAGATTCTATGGAAGACAATAATCCCTTCTTTTACTCAGTTTATCTCCAGAAGTGGTGGAGACAGATCAAGAAAGGGGAGAGATGTGTCTGAAATGGAACAAGGGAATTTAAGGGCAGGGTGGAAGTTCAATGGAAAGTTGATGAAATAGACAAGCTCAGCATGGGTGTGGGTGCACGATGCAGCACTAATACAGTCATCGATGCAGTGTAGAAAGAGTTTGGGAAATTTACCAGGGAAGGCTTGGAACATGGACAGCTCCATGTAGCTAACAAAGAGGCAGGCATAACTGGGCCCATGTGGATGTTCATGGCTACTCCTTGAGATAAGAGAAGGTGCGAAGAGTCAAAGACAAATTGTTGAGGGTGAGGTCCATTTCTGCTAGATGAGGAGGGCGGTATTGGATGGGAACTTGTTGGGTCTTTTGTCAAGGAAGAAGTGGAGAGCCTTAAGGCCTTTGTAATTGGGGATTGATGTGTGTAGGGGTTGGGCATCCGATGTGAAAACGAGGTGGTTGGGGCCAGGGAATTGATAGTTACTGAGGAGATCGAGGGCATGTGGAGTGTCATGGATGTAGGCAGGAAGGGATTGAACCAAGGGGGATAGAAAGGATTTGAGGAATGTGGACATAAGTTCGTGGAGCAGGAGCAGGCAGAGACAATGGGCCTACCCAGACAGGCAGGTTTGTGGATCTTGGGTCGAAGGTGGAAACGAGCAGTGCAGGGCAAGGAATCTGTTAGTTTAGTGGCAGTGGATGGGAGGTCTCCAGATTTGATGAGGATAGTGAAGGAGTGGGAGGCAGCCTCCTGATGGTCCAGAGTGGGGTCCTTTTCAAGGGGTAGGTATGAGGAGATGTCTGAGAGTTGCCGATTGACCTCACCAAGGTAGCAGCCTGTCCACCACACCACAACAGCACCCTCTTTGTCTGTAGATTTGACTGGGATTGGTAAGGAGTAAGGAGAGAGAGGAGGGCAGTTCATTCAGAGGGGATAAGTTTTGAGGAGGAGAGAGCAGCGCTGAAGTCAAGATGGTTGATATCCTGTCAACAATTCATGGTGAAAAGACCCAAAGTAGGCAGAGAACTAGAGTGGGGTGTCCAAGAAGAGGAGAAGGGTTGGAGACTGGAGAAGGGGTCATTGGTGTGGGGTGGAGAATTCTTGCCAAGGAAGTGGGCTCAGAAACGGAGGCAACAGAAGAAGAGCTGGTGTCATGGTAGGTGTGGAACTTACTGGAGTGCACTCAGAAATGGAGGCAATGGAAGATACCTTTGTGTTTTAAGCATTGCACGTTTGCCATGGAGAGGAACATTCACTGTCACGTGTGCAGCATGAAAAGCAGACAGTCTAAACCCATCCATTATGTTTGTAAACAGAGTATGTGGCCTTGTTAAGCATTGTGTATTAACAAAGCTGCAAAATGAAAATTATCGCTGAAAGTCTGAAAGGCAACTAGGAAGTTTTAGCTACTCAAGTATGTTAGATTCCTAAAGAAGAAAATAGGTCTATACTTAATGTTTATAACATTATTAGGATTGGCATATTGTAAAAGATATATAAAAAACAACTTCTATAGCAACTTTCATAGCCTCAGGATTGAAAGCAGGTAATCTGTGCATAACATGATCTCTTTCTCAGCAATGCGATTACATCTAGGTTCTCCTTAAGTGATCGACATTCACCAGTGCACCAGAAATCTCTCTGCAGGTTTTCATTAAAATATTGCCTTTGGATCATCTACACTCAACAGCATGGGCCTTAGTTTAAAATCGCATCCAGAAGGAATCACCTTCAGTACTGGAATGCCAGCCTAGATATTTTAGCACACATCTCTGGAATGAATCTCAAATGCACAACTTTCAGAATGAGACGCAAGGCTGCTGCCCACTGATCTATTGCTAACACTGCCTGGGCATTGCTTTCATTGGAACATTCTTCTGCACACTAGAGGTAATCTTCAATGCATGAGAGTTCAACTAACAAAATTTCACTATGCTGTCATACGCTCTTTGAAAATCTGTCTTCAATTTAGGGATCTATTTTTGACTGGAAAGAAGAGGATGCCACTCTCAGCACACAGAAATACAATGTGCTAAAACACCCAATGTGCATTTTGCCCAATGTTCCTGGCTTTCACGTTTTCACTTAGCCAAAATGTTTTCCAGCATCCCCATCTCTTTTGCAAATCACATCATTTCTGTTTGCTGCATTTTCAAATCATGACAAAATATCGTAAGAAAAACAAAAGTGAAAGTAAAAATGCTTTTACTTTCACTTTTCACAAACGTTTGTTTTTAATCACTGGTTAAAGAATAAGTTTTATAATAATTCCGAATTAAAGCAAAACCACCATCAAGTGCTAATATGTGTGGTTGATCAAATGATTGAAATCATGCTTAAACAGGAGAGAAGGAACATGTGTGAATTCTGAGGGGCTTCTGGCTAAAATAGAAGATTACGCACCGCAATTGGAATGGACGCCGTGCCTTTGTAAAATTTAAATGCACACACATTGTAATAAACATGATACAGTCTAGTTCAGCGAGGGGTCAGAAGCATAGGAATAATTGATGTACACATCAATAAATGAAAAACAACGCTACACCTCTAAAAAGAATGCTTAAAAACAACGAGAGATTGTTTTACACTCGAGCCATTGCACGGTTGTCTTCAATGATCTGCTGATGGTTTCAGGGTGTGTGGGTGCACATAAAAGCTGATGTAATTCTGTACAAAAGAATAAAAACTCTTTCTGCATTTTAAATGTGGAAGTTGCTGAATGGAAACTTAATTTCTTTGGGAGAAAGGAGATTTGACCCTAAAGATCCATGATCTCACTTTGGCAGAGTTGTGATCTCTTGTAAATCCACCCAACTTCACATGAATTTCCACGGATCGGAGCAACCCGAGCTTTCTGTGCCAATAGAACCTGAACGACTCTGACTTGGGCCAATACTAATCATCATTATATTTAAGTGATCATTAGTAGACTAAATGGAAGCTTACTAACCAGAAGTAACTTGGCAGTTGCAAAGCCTTATGAAATATCTGAAGAAGAATATGAGTGATCTGGCCCCATAGCAGTTCCTGGAAAGTCCCCTGGGTAGTAATTTTCTATCATACAGGAGCCTCAGCAAATTAGGCTTCATGTGAATAAGTGTCATTTCGCCAACTTCACCCAATATTGTGGTGAGTAGTGGTCATAGAACAAAGTGCAGAAATGGATTGAGATGTGGCATGGATAACCAGAGGGAGTGACACTGAGTTGAGAGTTAGGGGGCAAAAGTTTAGGGGTAACATGAGGGAGAATTTCTTTACTCAGAGAGTGGTAGCTGTGTGGAACGAGCTTCCAGTAGAAGTGGTAGAGGCAGGTTCGATATTGTCATTTAAAGTAAAATTGGATAGGTATATGGACAGGAAAGGAATGGAAGGTTATAGGCTGAGTGCAGGTCAGTGGGACTAGGTTAGAGTAAGCATTCGGCACGGATTAGAAGGGCCAAGATGGCCTGTTTCCTTGCTGTAATTGTTACATGGTTATATGACACAGTGAGAGAAGACAGAGGGGGACTTGGAGGGAGAAGGAGGGTTGTGAGGAGAGAATTAAGACCTATTGTGGGGGGCAAAGGAGGATCACGTGGCTCATGGATAGAGAATAGTAAGCATAGGATCAAGGAGGTAGAGGGTTACTGGGAAATGGATCTTGGAGAGAGAGGATGAGACAGTGAACATCCAGGAAAGATGATCTGAGGGTATTTGAGAGGAAAGATTTGGGGTGGGGGAGGAGGGGTTTGAAGACATGGCAGCAAGGAATGAGTGAAACTGATCAAGTTGAACGGATCCTTAGTGAAGACTCTATCTAAAAGTAGATGGATGCATTGGACTCCCCAACTACAACCTATGTAATGTTAGGTCAAAGCTGGCCTCAAATTTTGGGTTAACTAGGAGTGGTGATAAATATCCTTTACACCTTCCTTTAACTAGGCATAAGAGTTGAATTCATGAAAGACTACACCAATCCAAAGGAAAGGGAAACTGGATTATGATGCAATTGATTACATATGACATCAAGCCACCAATGG
This sequence comes from Hemitrygon akajei, assembly GCF_048418815.1. Taxonomy (NCBI): domain Eukaryota; kingdom Metazoa; phylum Chordata; class Chondrichthyes; order Myliobatiformes; family Dasyatidae; genus Hemitrygon; species Hemitrygon akajei. The sequence goes on along the minus strand of NC_133130.1, from coordinate 74,743,522 downwards.
AAAATAATCAATGCAAGACTTAACTGTTTGAGGAAATGGTAGGAGAGGTTCAATACTAATGATGATAGATGAACTATCTTCCCAGCAAATTTCAATGCAAAGGCATTAACCAAATTGAATTGACATTTTTGCAAATGTCAGGTGTGAGCCAACTTTTGTATGTGTGCATTAGTCAGTGTTACTATTTTGCTGTGTGAACAAATGTGCCTTTGCCCTATCATTGACTTCTGGTCAGAAACACCGTCTTTGCAAATGACTGCACAATAACACAGAAAAAATTACAGTTCCTAATTCTTCTGGTTCACCTGGCCTATGTTGTCCAGTGTCTTAGTACTCCTGGCATGAGATCGACAAGAGTGTATCCAGCTTACACACAGCTTTAATGAAGAGGTTGGTGAGAGAACAGGATTGAAATTAACAGAACCTCCACTGATTTAGTGATGGGATGACTTTTATTGTTTGATGGTTTGGTTCAACATGCATTCTTTCTTACTCTTGCCTACATTTGATCTTTGGCATAAAAGATTAATACACATTAATTTCCTCCCAGCGTGATGGAAAGTGTCCTTTTATAAAGATAATAAAGATTTATATTCATACTGACCCTGTCATAATTACAAAACATCTCCATGCTTTCTACAGACAATTAAGTCTTTTAAGTGTGGGCACTGTACCAATTAATGAAATGTGGCAGCCAATTTACAGATAGCAAAGTCTCATGAACATCAATGAGATGAATGTCCAGATAATCTCAAGTAACAATGCTTGCTGAATGATAAACATTGCCCAGAACACCAGAAGGACAAAGTTCTGTTTTTCTTTCAAATGGTTCTGATGGAATCTTTCCCATCGACCTGAGGGAGCAGCTAGGGAATCCGATAAACATGGCACCTCCAGCAGTGCAGCTGCAAATTGGGAGCATCAGCGCAAATCACATTTTAAGTACGACTCCTGTATTGGAAGAGTCCACCTCATATAGATAATGATTTGGGCATCTTTCAGGCTGAAAAAAAAGCAATAAGAAGTCATTCAAAATGCTGGTGGAACGCAGCAGGCCAGGCAGCATCTATAGGGAGAAGCACTGTCAACGTTTCAGGCTGAGACGCCAGTGAGTCCTGACGAAGGGTCTCGGCCCAAAACGTCGACAGTGCTTCTCCCTATAGATGCTGCCTGGCCTGCTGTGTTCCACCAGCATTTCGTGTGTGTTGTTTGAATTTCCAGCATCTGCAGATTTCCTCGTGTTTGCCCAATAAGAAGTCAATATTAGTGCAAAGCTATTCTGTGGGAATGCTCTGGTTGTTATTAGCAGTGATGGGGCTACCATCACATTGAAGTTTTAGGTATGCTCCGCAATTATCAATACTGTCCATAAAATTGTAGCAAAAAGATGCCTTATTAATCTTATCCTTTTGAAGTCGTTTTGCCCTGTTGCAGATCAAGTTCACCAGGTGCACACCATGCATAAAAGATGTCAATCACTAGGCTATCATATCACAGTTTTTCTCAGGACAGATAAAGACTTGCTTGTTGCAAAACATTAGGAGATTAATAATGTCCACAAAATCTAGTCTGTTTCAGGGTTGATTATATTTTTTAGGCCAGTGTTACATTTCTGAACCTGTCAGAGACATCTCTCTTATCAATGTTCTCCAGATAAGCAAACTATTTCCAATCTTTGTCACAAGCTGAGGGAGAACTCCCTTAACTTAGTGACACCAAGAAAAACAGCCATGCCCATACTGAAAACAACAGATTTATCTCGAGCGCCTTCAGGTGTCATTGCTGCTAGACCAAATGTCCAAATCCATCACACAGCTGAGGATTCCAAAGGTCAATAGGACATGCTCTAACGTGGTTCTTACTTCCTGGTGAATAAGCCTGATGCTCTTTGGCATGGCTTAAGTTTTTGCTTGAGGGATGCTTTTTTTCCTATTACATATAAAAGAGTTTGTATTTTGTTTTCATGTTCATTATTCTTGGACTGTGCTTTCTCTATACTTATTAATTTCTTCACCCTCCTTTGCTTAATTTTAATATTTTCCAAATCCTCGGGCATACCACTCTTTTAGCACATTTTAAGCCTCTTTTTTGGAGTCATAGAACACTACAGCACAGAAATAAGCCCTTCAGCCCATCTAGTCTGTGATGAACCATTCATCTGTCTAGTCTCATCAACCTGCATCCAAACCATAGCTTTCCATACCCCTCCCATTCATGTACGTATCCAAATTTCCCTTAAATGTTGAAATCAGCCCACATTCTCCAAGTACTCTGGCAGCTCATTCCACACTCTTTCTGCCCTCCGAGTGACAAAGTTCCCTCTCATATTCCTTCTAAATATTTCATTTCTCACATTTAACTCATGATTAACTTTTTTTCTAAATCTCACCCAACCTTAGTGGAAAAAAAGCCTTTCTATACACTTTATAATTTTGTATACCTCTATCAAGTTTCACCAATGCCTTTTATAATATCAACATAAACATCACAACTCTTGTAATCAATACATTGATTTATGAAGGACAGTGTACCAAAAGCTTTCTTTATGACCTTATCTACCTGTGATGCTGCTTTCAAGGAATTATGGATCTGTATTCCTAGATCTCTCTGTTCTACCACACTCCTCAGTGCCCTACCCCTTACTGTGTAAGACCTATTCTGGTTGGACCTCGCACTTTTCTGCATTGAATTCCATGTGCCATTTCTCAGCCCATTTTTTCAGCTGGTGCAGCATCTACTTCAAGCTTTGATAGTCTTCCTCACTGTCTATGACACCCTAAATCTTGGTGTCATCCATACATTTTTTGATACAGTTTACCAAATTATCATACAGATTATTGACATAATGACAAACAACAACAGACCCAGCACCAATCTCTATGGCACTCCATCAGAAACAGGCCTCCAGTCAGGGAGACAACCATCCATAACCACTCTCTGGCTTCTCCAGCAGGCAATCCAGTTTACTAGCAAGTAACTAAACCTTCTTGTCCAACCTTCTATGCAGGACAACATCAAAGGCCTTGCTAAAGACCACGTAGACAACGTTCACTGCATTGCTTTGATCGACATTCCTGGTAACTTCCTCAAAAAAACTCTCTAAGATTGGATAGACATGACATACCAGGCCACAAAGTCATATTGTCCTATCCCTAATCAATCCCTGTCTATCCAAAATCTTATAAATCCTGTCTCTTAGAATCCCTTCCAATAACTTTCCCAGTACTGATCTCAGTCACATCAGCTTGTAATTTCCTGGCTTATTTTTAAGAGCACTTCTTACACAACAGAATAACATTAGCTATCCTCCAATCCTCTGGCACTTCACCCGTAGTTAAGTATGTTTTAAATATCTCTGCTAGGGCCACTTCAATTTCTGCACCAGCCTCCTACAGGGTTCAAATGAACACATTGTCAGGCTCTGGGGGTTTATCCACTCCCAAGACAGCAAACACCTCCTCCTCTATAATCTGCATAAGGTCCACGACCAGGCTGTTGCTTTGCCTCACACCTATAGACTCTGTATCCTGAGTAAATATAATGCAAAAATTCCATTTGAAATCTCCCCACATCTTTTTTGGCTCCATGTATAGATTACCACTCTGATTTTCCAGGGGACTAATTTTGTCCCTTGCTATCCTTTTGCTCTTAATATATCATAAGACCATAATACATAGGAGCAGAATTAGGCCACCTGGCCCATCGAGTCTGCTCCGCCATTCAATCATGGCTGGTCCTTTCCTTTTCTCCTCCTCAACCCTAGTTCCTGGCCTTCTCCTGTAACCTTTGATGCCACGTCCAATCAAGAACATTTCAATCTCTGCCTTAAATACACCCAGCGACATGGCCTCCACAGCTGCACGTGGCAACAAATTCCACAAATTCATCACCTTTTGGCTAAAGAAATTTCTACACATCTCTGTTTTGAAAGAGCACCCCTCTATCCTGAGGCCGTGCCCTCTTGTCCTAGACTCTCCCACCATGGGAAACATCCTTATTGTCTGTCTAGACCTTTCGATATTCAAAAGGTTTCAACGAGATCCCCCCTCATCCTTCTGAATTCCACGAGTACAGACTCAGCCATCAAACGTTCCTCATGTGATAACCCTTTTGTTCCTGGAATCATCCTTGTGAACCTCCTTCTGGACCCTCTCCAATGCCAGCACATCTTTTCTAAGATGAGGGGCTCAAAACTGTTCACAATACTCAAGGTGAGGCCTCATCAGTCCCTTATAAAGCCTCAACATCACATCTTTGCTCTTGTATTCTAGATCTCTTGAAATGAATGTTGGGTATGAAAAATATTCCTTTAGATAAAATTAAAAATCTTTGGGAACAAGATTTACAGATTTTAATTTCTGAGGACACTTGGAATGATTTTTTTTTAATTGGTTAATACCTCATCGTTATGTGCCCGTCATTCCCTTCTACAATTTAAAGTGGTTCATAGACCCCATATGTCTAAAAGTAAACTGTCTTGTTTTTATTCAGATATATCTCCCTATTGTGATAGATGTAATAATGGAGAAGCTTCACTAATCCATATGTTTTGGACTTGTCCGAGTCTTGAAAAATATTGGAAGGAAGTATTTCAAACTTTTTCGGTGCTTTTTAAAGCAAATTTTAAACCTAATCCGTTGACTGCCTTATTTGGTATTGTTGGAGGAAATGATATCATTTTGGAGAAACGTGATTTGCATATTTTGGCCTTCATTTCTCTAATAGCCAGGTGAGCATTGTTGCTTAAGTGGAAGGATGCCACTCTGCCTACTCCTACTCATTGGTTACATGATGTTATGTCACACTTAAATTTAGAGAAGATTTGCTGTTCAATTTCTGAGCCTAGACAAGATTTTTTGACATTGTGGGGACCTTTTTTGAATTACTTTCAAAATCTTTGATTTGCTATTAAGCACAGATGTTGGCTAATAATAAGTTTTACTATATGTTAAGGATTTTTTCCTTTTCCTTTTTTTTAAAGCAAACAGCTTTTTTTTCCTGGTAGTGGGTTTAGATTTTTTGTATAATAAAACTATTTATTTTCAATTTTATGTTTAAATATAATTTATATGGATATAAGGTAATTATACTTCATCTGTGATTTCAATATATTGTAATCAATATATATTATATATCTAATATATTATATATCTTACTGTACCCAGTATTCTTTTATGTAAGAAATTAATAAAAATATTGAAAAAGAAAGAAATGAATGCTAATGTGCCATTTGCCTTCCTCACCACCAGATCAACCTGCAAGTTACCCTTCAGGGTGCTCTGCACAAGGACTCCCAAGTCGTTTTGCATCTCAGATTCCTGGATTTTCTCCCCATTTAGAAAATAGTTCACACATTTACTTCTACTACCAAAGTGCATGACCATGCGTTTTCCAACATTGTATTTCATTTCCCATTTTCTTGCCCATTCTCCTAATCTATCGAAGTCCTTCTGCATCCTACCCATTTCCTCAACACTACCTCCCCCTCCACCAATATTAATACCATCTGCAAACTTGGCAATAAAGTCATCTATTCCATCATCTAAATCATTTATATACAGCATAAAAAGAAATGGTCCCAACATCAACCCCTGCAGAACACCACTAGTCACTGGCAGCCAACCAGAAAAGGATCCTTTTATTCTTACTTGCTGCCTCCTACCAATCAGCCAATGCTCTAATCATGTTAGTAACTTTCCAGTAATACCATGGGCTCTTAACTTTTTAAGCAGCCTTATGTGTGGCACCTTGTCAAAGACCTTCTGAAAGTCCAAATATACAACATCCACTACATCCCCTTTATCTATCCTACTTGTAATCTCCTCAAAGAATTCCAACAGGTTCATCAGGCAGGATTTTCCCTGAAGGAAACCATGCTAACTTTGTACTATCTTGCCCTGTGTCACCAAGTAATCTATCACCTTATCCTTAGGAATTGATTCTAACATCTTCCCAACCACTGAGGTCAGGCTAACTGGACTATAATTTCCTATCTACTTCCTTCTTTGTTTCTTAAGGAGTGGAGTAATGTTAGCAATTTTCCAGTCCTCTGGCTCCATGCCAGATTCCAACAATTTTTGAAAGATCACTTCTAATCCCATCACAATCTCTGATGTTGCCTCTTTACCTAGGGTGCAGTGCCTCTGGTCCAGGTGACTTATGTACCTTTAGGTCTTTCAGCTTTTTGAGCACTTCTCTCTTGTAACAGTAACTGCACCCACTTCTCTTTCTTCACACGCTACAACATCAGGCATACTGCTAGTGTCTTTCACAGTGAAGACTGACACAAAATACTGATTTAGTTCAGCAGTCATCTTCTTGTCCCCTGTTATTATTTTTCCTGCCTCATTTTCTGGTGGTCCTATATCCACTCACATTTCTCTTTTATTTTTAACATACTTGAAAACACTTTTACTATCCATTTTGATATTATTTGCTAGCTTGTTTTCATATTTCATCTTCTCCATTCTAATGATTTTTTTAATTGCTCGCTGTAGGTTTTTAAAAACTTCCCAATCCTCTATCTCTCACTAATTTTTGCTTTGTTGTATGCCCTTTCTTTTGCTTTTACAATAGCTTTGACTTCCCTTGTCAGCCACGGTTTTACTATTATACCATTCAAGCATTTCTTCATTTTTAGAATACACATATCCCGCACCTTCCTCATTTCTCCCAGGAATGCACACTATAGCTGCTCTGCTGACATCCCTGCTAGCAGCTCCTTCCAATTTTCTTTGGACAACTCCTCTCTCGTACCTCTGTAATTTCCCTTACTCCACTGAAATACTGCTACATCAGACTTTACTTTTTCCCTATCAAGTTTCAAGTTGAACACAATCATATTGTGATCCCTGGTTCCTAAGGGTTCTTTTACCTTAAGCTCCCTAATCGTTTCTGGTTCATTACATAACACCCAATCCAGTATAGCTGATCCCCTAGTAGGCTCAATGACAAACTGCTCTAAAAAGCCATCTTGTAGGCATTCAACAAACTCTCTCTCTCGAGATCCACTACCAACCTGATTTTCTCTATCGACCTGCATCTTAAAATCTCCCATAACTATCATAACATTGCCCTTTTGACTCACATTTTCTATTTCCTGTTGTAACCTATAGTCCACCTCTCAGCCACTGTTGGAGGCCTGTATATAACAGCCAGCAATGTCCTTTTACCCTTGCAGTTTCTTAACTCAACCCACAAGGATTCAACATCTTCCAATCCTAATTCACATCTTTCTACTGATTTGATGCCATTCTTTACCAGTAGAGCCACACAACTCCCACTGCCTGTCGTCCTATCCCTCTGATATAATGTGTAACCTTGGACATTCAGTTCCCAACTACAACCATCCTTCAGCCACGATTCAGTGATGGCCACAACATCATACCTGACAATCTGTAATATTGCAACAAGATCATCCACCTTACTTCTTATACTATGTGCATGTAGATACAACATCTTAAGTACTGTATTTGTTATCCTTTCTGACTCTACATCCCTAATGATTTGATACTCAGCCTGTTGGCTGCAACTAAGTCCCATCACCTGCCTGCCGTTCCTGACAATATGACTACATGCTAGCTTAACTTTTTACCATTTGTCCTTTCCTGACTCCCTTCACTCCAGTTCCCCCTCCCCTGCCAAGTTAGTTTAAAACCTCCCCAACAGCTCTAACAAACCTGCCCACGAGAATATATCTGTAGAAGCATAGAAACATAGAAAACCTACAGCATAATACAGGCCCTTTAGCCCACAAAGCTGTGCCGATCATGTCCCTACCTTAGAACTACCTAGGCTTTACCATAGCCCTCTAATTTTCTAAGCTCCACGTAGCCATCCAGGAGTATCTTAAAAGACCCTATCGTTCCCGCCTTCACCACCGCCGCCAGCAGCCCATTCCACACACTCACCACTCTCTGCGTAAAAAATTTACCCCTGACATCTCCTCTGTACCTACTTCCAAGCACCTTAAAACTGTGCCCTCTCATGCTAGCTATTCCAGCCATGGGGAAAAGCCTCTGACTATCCATATGATCAATGCCTCTCATTATATTGAACACCTTCATCAGGTCACCTCTCATCCTCTGTCGCTCCAAGGAGAAAAGGCCGAGTTCACTCAACCTATTCTCATAAGGCATGCTCCCCAATCCAGGCAACATCCTTGTAAATCTCCTCTGCACCCTGTCTATGGTTTCCACGATTTCCATGAAGCTTTTTAGGATTCTCCTTCACCTTGTCTGCTAGAGCAACCTCATGAATTTTTTTAGCCTTTATGATTTCCTTTTAAGAGCTTTCTTGCATCTCTTATATTCCTCAAGTACCTCATGTGTTCCTGTCTGCTTATATCTGCTATGCACTTCCTTCTTTTACGTAACCAGGCCTCAACATCTCTCAAAAACCAAGGTTGCATAATCCCGTTATCCTTGCCTTTTATTCTACCAGTAATGTACTTGTACAAAGTGTACTCTCAAAATTTCCTTTTGAAGATCTCCCACTGCCTTTGTCAGATCCTTTCTAATACAGTACTATCAAAATCGGCCTTTCTCCAATTTAGAATCTCAATCTGACCAGACCTCTCTTTTTTCATGATTACCTTGAAACTAATGGCATTATGATCATGAGATGCAAAGTGTTCCCCTACACAAACTCCTGTCACCTGCCCTCTCACATTCCCTAATTGGAGATCTAGCATTATGCTCTCTCTGGTTGGGACATCTATCTAATTAAGGAAACTTTCCTGAACAAATTTGATAAACTCTCTCCTATCCAGACCTTTTACAGTATGGAGTCCCAGTCAATATGTGAAAAGTTAAAATCACCTACTATCTCAACCTTATGTTTCTTGCAACAGTCTGCATTCTCTCTACAAATTTGCTCCTCTAAATCCTGCGCACTGTTAGGTGGTCTGTAATATAATCCCATTAATGTGGTCATACCTTTCTTACTCCTCAGTACTATGCATAAAGCCACACTGGATGAGTTTTCCAGCCTGCCCTGACTGAGCAGCACCAGCAAACCTTCCCACTAGGATATTGGTCCTCCTCCATTCCAGGTGCAAGACGTCTCTTCTAAGCAGGTCCCACTTTCACTGGAAGAGAGCCCAATCATCCAAAATTCTGAAGCCCTCCCTCCTGCACCAACTCCTTAGCCATGTGTTAAGCTCCATGATCGTCTTAGTTCTGGCTTCACTAGCACATGGCCTGGGTAGCAGTCCTGAGATCACAACCCTGGAGGTCCAGTCATTTAACTTTGCACCTAACTCTCTAAACTCACTTTGCCGGATTCTGTCACCCCTCCTACTCCTGTGATTGGTATCAACATGTACTATGACCTCTGACTGCTCACCCTCACACTTGCGAATGCTATAGACTCAATCCAAGATGGCCCTGATCCTGGCACCCGGGAAGTACCTAGGAATTTCATTCTCATTTGCAGAACTCTTTTCTGCTCCCTAACCAACAAATCCCCTATCACTAAAACTCACCTCTTCTCCCCTTTTTCCTTCTGAGCCACAGAGCTAGACTCAGTGCCAGAGACATGACCACTGCGTTTTTATTCTGCCAGGTCATCCCCACAACAGTATCCAAAGTGATATAACTATTGTTGAGGAGAATGACCACAGGGGTACTCTGCAACGGCTGCCTATTGCCTTTCCCCCCTCCTGACAGTCACTCAGTTACCTGTGTCCTGCATCTTGGGTCTAACTAGCTCCCTGTATGTCTTGTCTGTGAGCCTCCTGAATAATCCAGAGTCATCCACTTCCAGCTACAACTCCTTAACATGGTCTGTTAGAAGCTGCAGCTGGATGCACTTCTTGCAGGAGTAGGCATGAGGGACACTAAAGTTTTCCCTGCCTGCCAACATCCCACAAGAGGAGCATTTCAGTATCCTGTCTTGCATTCCCATACTCTAAATGTGCAATCAGAAAGAAATATAGAATAAATGACAAAACAAATCTACCCACGGCCTTCGCTGCTCCTTGCTGAAGTCTCATTGAGCCAATGTCTCAACTCTTGCTCCAACACTAGCCCATCCACTCAATGGTCACCCCAATTAAACCTACAGTAACTTCTTTTCATTGGATCATGCGAAGTGTCTAATTATACATAACCCAATGTCTCCTCAGGAACTGTGGCAATCAATAAGTTCCAACCGCCCCTGCTTGCATCTTTTAAATTGTCTTTCCCTCTGCAGAATCTGTTGCCTCCTCAGGACTGTGGTGCACAAAAATGCCAATTACCCCATTTGTTTCTTTTAAACTCTCTCTCCCTCTTTTCCATCCAGTGTTTTCTCTGGACTGTGGCACAGCCTTTGATCAAATATTACTTCTGTAAACCACGGCTGAATCACTTTTCCTGTAGGATGGTTTTGCCTTTTCAAACTGTATTAACCTTTAATTGTTAGCCACTGCTTGTCTGCCAACGTACCATTTGCTATATGCTCCCTTCAAAGGGTTATAATTGTTTATTTTGTCACTGTACTTCTGCCTCTCCTTTCTCTTTAACTTCCTGAATTTCCTTTCATTTGATACCTCTCTCCTGCTTTCACCCGCACCCTCCCCCTCCCCACTTCCCATTCCACCCCACAGCTTTTAGCTTAAAGCAGTTCCTACAGGTTATTTCATTCATTAAAACCCCGGTCCCAACTTAATTCAAATGAAGCCCATCCCAACAGAACAACTCTGCTGACAAAGCGTTAGTGTACCATAAATGAAAACCTTTCCTTCCCTACACCAGTCTTTGAACCTCATATTCAATTCTATGATTGTATGCACCTTTCACCAATTTGGATGTAGCTCAGGTAAATAGCCCAGAGCTAATTATCTTTTGGGTTCTACTTTTTGAATCTGAACTCCAGCTGCTCAGATACCTTCAGTAGATCCTCTTTCTTGGTCTTGCCAATGCCATTGATCCCCGAGAGGACCATATTCACCAGATTCCACTCCAAATTCATCTCCAGACCTCAGGCCATGCCCTTACCATGGAAGTAGTCAGAAAAGACAATCTTTCAAACTTTTGCTTACAATGAGTATCCATTCTGCTGACCATATTGTCTCCTGTCAGTATTGTCTTCCTCTTCATTCCCCCAAATGGAATGTCTCCTCGTGGAACGCTGCTCTGGTCAGTCTGCTTCTCCTCCCTGCAGTTTCCTGAAAGTACGTCATATCTATGAGTTACCTCTAACACTACCTTCTGAATCCCCATACCTGTGTCATTCATAGTTGCACTACCCATCTCTGGTGTTTTGTAAGTTCTCCAGCAGTTAATCTAATGAGTGCACCTCTCTCATAAAACAAAGCATCAAGTTCGCTTCCTCCACCATGATGCATTCCATTATCCAAAGATCAGAATCCAGCCGATCCACTCTGCACTGAGGAGTTTGATCCTCAAACTCCGGACACTTTCTGCATTCGCCATGGAGGTAGAGAAGAGAAAACTGCAATCTCAGCAGCAAGATTACCTCAGACTCAGCATCTCAAATTAATTCATTGACTGTAAAATTGAGATGGCATTTTAAATCCTGTAGTGCTTTCTTTAAACAGAATGCTGCACACATTCCCCTTGCTTCACTAAGCTGTTGGATGCTGTCCACCACAATAAAACACCGAGTTATTTAGCAGTACTCACTGACTTACTTTCTCAAGTTAATGGTATTAGCTGGTTACCTAATTACCAGGGAAGCTAGAAGGCTGTGTACTTATCTCCTTACTACTTGTTTACACTCTAAACCACAAGGTTAGGAAAATCTGTCAATCGAGCTAAATTAAAGAATAACATTTTTAAAGCAAATCTCCCTCTTGCTCACCAAAGTTTCCTCTTCATATGTGTGGTACTCACTGTGTACCCTGCTGAAAAATCCTGTGTTTTGGCAGAGCCCACAGAATTATAATCCCAGAGACCACAAGTTCTTAAATGAGTAAAACAAGCTCATTTACATTTGAGCACTTTACAACTTCTCCGATTCTCCAGATGCGGAGTGCTTCGTGCAGGGACGAAAGCTCCCTGCCCTTTAAAACTGGCATATGCTGCCAGCAAGTGAATGTGAGGATGCCCCTCTCTTTCCTCTCTACATGGTACCATTTGGAGCGGCACTTCCACAGGTACAAGCTCTCCACTTCTCCTCCCGCACTTGGAAAACCTTTCTGCTTTCATCTGTGCTGTCTCCCTAATATGTGAAATGCTCTACAGGCAAAAGATTCAGGGAAATTGTACAGGTCAAATCATGTTTCCAGAAACAACGGGTTAGGTTTGAAGATAATGTCACACTTCTTAAATATTTCAATCTTGCTGCTCATAATAAAGTAAATAAATATGATGAATGAAAATCACTGATGTTATGACTCTTCAGTCTTGGATATTAGTTATTAATTAATTTTTCACCCCGGTGCATGGGACTAATTCCAATTCAAATAAGCCTATTAAGTACTTTGAAGAACAGGCAGTTCTTAATTCTTCTGGCACATCTGGCCTCCTTGGACTAATGTCTTGTTTTCTCTGGCACACTATCAGCAAGTCCACATCCATCTTCTAACAATAAGCTTGATGGCAGGGCCTCTTATCTCTATTAATCTAAATGGATATTCTCCGAAGTTTTCTGAATTCCCTTCTAGCCTCTAAGCTTAGATTGCTTGACACATAATTGTAATTCAGCTTATTTGTACTGTACATTACAAGTTCAGTATGGTGATTGTGGATAATGCTAATCAATCAGATATATTGGTGGATGTCTTGAACTTTTGGCACATTGAGATTGAAGTCGTGCTCTCCTGTTATGATTTAAATATTGGTGTAAACTTCCTCTCCTTTTATTTCACCTGAGACATTTTACCTCTCCATTTTACATATTCTGATGCTTTCAATGTAACCGTCAATAGAAGGATTATATGCAAAGGCATTAAATTACTTCATTAAACTTATTTCAATTGCTGCCACAGGATAAAAGATCTGCCTTCAGCTAATCTTGGAATGCTTGATGCTGACATGAATAAACACTAGTGAAGTAAATTATTTAGTTTGTGTCACATTCTTTTTAATCTCTTTTCCATTTTTTATTTGTTGCTTATTCAGTTAAAATATCTGGAATCATGAAAACAAAGAATCTAACAGTATACAAGGAGACTTTTCACCAAATCACTTTTTGAATGAACTATCCATCTTAATGACTCTTTCTTTCCCCATTTCCAGCAAATTAGTCCCCTTCCAGCTTGTGTCCAATAAGCTTAGAAACATCAAAATCAGAATCAGGTTTATCATCATGAATTATATGATGTGGAATTTGCTGCTTTATAGCAACAGTACAGTACAAAGACATAAAAATCACCATAAATTACAAAATAAATCAATGGTTCAAAAATGAGGAATAATGAGGTAGTGCTGATGAAATCTGATAACAGAGGGGAAGAAGCTGTTACTTAAATTGTTGAGCGTGTTTCCTCAGGCTCCTTTATCTCCTCCTGGTCCACCACATTTTCTCACAAAATGTTGAAATTACTTCTCAGCACCCTCCAAAAAATATTTGCCAAATGTTTTCAATCTATGTCTTCCGTTTATTGACCTACTTGCCAGAGAAAATAGTTGTTTTATTTTAGCACAAACTAAATTCCTAATTTTGAACACTTCTACAAGTCTCCCCTTAGCCATCACAACCAAATCATCCTAAATCATTCTTGATGCACTATCCACTGCCGTGACATCCTTCCTGAAATGGGTGTACTTTTGGTTCACCAATTAACAATGTTGGTAACAATTAGATGATTGTTCACGTATACGTTCATAAGGAAAATATTTCCAATAGCATGAGGTTTATTTTACTCATAAATATAAAGGGAAATATTCTTAAATATTTTATTAATCAATGTTCTGAAGCTTTGCTTGTTAAGTTATATTTCTTCTGATTCAGTTTAATTTGACTTTAATGAGAAGAATCTGTTACTAATTAACAAAATAAAACATTAAGCTTCCTCATCCCACACTGCCATAGACCCTTACAGACCAGGAGGAGCCAGTGAGAGGACAAGAGACGAGCTGAAACACCACTGAGGAGAGGTCGCCTCTAACTTTGTCTTTTTGGGGTATTTTCTGTCTTCCAAGATGCATCTGGAACCACACACTCACTTACTCATTCCTCAGAAGACTGGATTATTCGACTAATTATTATTCTACTCATAACAGGAAATTTCCTGCATCAGCAATAACTCGCCTTGTTGCAGTCATACCTCTCTCTAGACCAATAATTATCCCTCCACCAGCATCACTCTTTGTGGGATTCTGCTTTCCACTGATTAGCTGCCAATTTCCTACATTATAACCTTGACCACACTGGGGCATGTGGAAAGTCCAGTGAAATACGGCAGAGGACATAATCTCTTAGCAAAGATGGTTGGGCCCCTTCGGAATTCACAGCATGATTGTTCAAGACAATGTAAGATTGTTGACTCAGAGTAAATCATATTTAATGATAAAGAGCTATAAATTTCTCTGCATTTTAGAGGCATTGCATGCTCAAAATTACCGGAAGGACTAAATATCAATCTCTCATGATGGTTCAACATTTGCTATAAAGGATTGCATTGCCTAAGGTTATGTGGACAGCTCAATTTTTTTCTGCAAATCTCACAGCCTTTTGTTTGCAATATATGTGTTCAGGATTGAGCTAGCTAGTAATAACATATGGCAGTACTTTGTTGAACTCTCCACTCCAAGTTGAACTTAGACCGGAAACAATTAAAAAGAACACTATTGGAACACATTTGCTAGTCGTAAATAGATGCATATTTTGTAGATCTACTCAAATGGCTGATCTTTATTTTGGTAATGTGAATAAAACCCAATCAGAGCAACATTAGCTCAATGATATGAAATCTGATTTTTGCTTTCAATATAATAGAGCTTAACTCCAGTGAAGGAAACGATGAAAGCATAAAAAGATAATCATCCTCTTTGTACGGCGAGAGTGATAGTGTCGTGAAATATGCCTGCTGAACTCCGCTTCTGAAACTGGTTGCATCGAAGTCAGAATGAGTTTCAGATACAACATGCATACATTACTTCATAGCACACGTAGCCCACTCAGCAGAGGAAGGACGGCACAGTAGCAGCGTGGGAAGCGTAATGCTTTGCAGCACCAACTGTAAGATTGGGATTCAATTCCTGCCACTGTCTGTACGGAGTTTGTACGCTCACCTTGTGACAGTGTGAGCGTCCTCCCACATGCCAAATATGTACAGTTTACGGTAGGTGTATCGTAGGCATGCTACTTTGATGCCAGAGGTGTGGCGACACTTGCAGACTGCCCATCGCTACGTGGACTGTGTGGTCATTGATGCACATAATGCATTTCGATGGTTCGATGAACGTGTAACAAATAAAGGAAATCTTCTTTAATGGGGACAGCACAGCAGTGTAGCAGTTAGCATAAGATTCAAGTACATCTATTGTCAAAGAATGTATCAATTATGCAACTTTGAGATTTGCTTACTCACAGATAGCCACAAAGCAAGAAACCAACCCAATTTAAAGAAAAATTTGAATAAAAGTAGATAAAAGACCAAAGCTCAATGTGCAAGAGAAAGAGAAAAAATACAAGTCATGCAAACAATTGAAGTGAACAACAACATCCGAAACAAAGATAAGTCCTCAGATCCAAACCCAGGAGCACCCAGAGAAGGCCCAAAGCCTTGTGTATCACTTCATCATATTAGCAGGCACAGAGCACAGCAGTCGGGACAGTCTTCATAGCCTCAGCGCCATGAAGATGACCATCTCAGAGAACGAACGAAATCGGCTCTCATCCTGACCGACACCCTGTCTTTTCAGTCTATCTGGGCCTGACTCAAAGATGGAACAGTGAAAGGCTCCAGTGCCCTGGAGAGAGGAATGAACATCGCGGAGAGTGAGTGAGAACGCCTCCTGCCTCCGATCTGGGCCTGTGTTTAAATTGACTCAAAGATGGAACAGTGAAAGGCTCCAGTGCCCTGGAGAGAGGAATGAACATCGCGGAGAGTGAGTGAGAACGCCTCCTGCCTCCGATCTGGGCCGGTGTTTAAATTGTCTAAACAGCGCATTGTACCTCACACTAAGACACAGGCACTGCTGCTGTCCAGGCCTAGATTCCAACACCCAGCCTGAAGCAGCTCTCAAACTCTTCATATCAGCTCAGCGCCCAGAGAAATCCAAGCTCGCACCAGGCCAGATGTAAGAGCATCGTAATTGAATCTCTTTTTACTAGGCCCTGACTTCTCCTTAAGACACCCAGAGTGATACCACCTCACCCGTGGGACACCCCTGGAACTCCATCTGCATTGATTCATCCCTCCAAACTCGCCTCACCATAACTCACCCCTTCACTGGTTGCAGTGATAATTTAACACAATTTACCTCAGCAAAGGTATTCTTTATGATTCTTTTAGTTGGATTTCTTAGCTGTTTTACTACCAGGAAACTGTTGCACACATTTGGTAGTGCGGCTATCACAGCACCAATGAGTGGGGTTCAATTCCCATGTTGTCTGTAAGGAGCTTTTATGCTCTCCTTATGATTGCATGGGTTTCTTCTGGGAGCCCTGGCTTCCTCCCACAATCGAAAAACATGTGGATTAGTAGGGTAACATGAGTGTAATTGGGTGGCATGGGCTCATTGAGTCAGAAGGGCCTATTACTGTGTTATATCTCTAAATGATTAAAATAAATAACATTTCTACATGCTTTCTTTTGTTTCCAACCACCTTGGAAGGAAAAAAAATAATTTATGTTGAGAAATGCTCACTGGTACTACAAAATATAAAGAAGCCATGTGAGGTTAGTGAAGTGTAGCCTGCACCTAAGATCTACCCTCACACTTCAATTCTACCTTATATTCATGACTATGGTATACGGCATTGTTTGTTATATTAGTCTTCCTTGTCTTGCACAAGTTGATGCTCACTAGTGCTCTGGAAGCTATGCCTCACACTATTGAAGAGTTTGCGCTCATCACTCCAAATCTGGCCTAAGTCAGAAAACAAGGAGCCCCCAATGCTCAGAATTCTTTTAATTAGTGATGTGGAAAAGAAGTCAGAGCCTCCCTATGCCTGGAACCACAAGAAGCTATCAAGATATGGAACAACAACGAAAGGGCGTTGTTAGCATGGTCAACCCGCAAGGATAGTACACCCTGTAGGTTGAAATGACAGAAAGATTTGTAACTACACAACTTGTGGTCAGGAACAATGAAGATATCATCAACAAACCCTATCTCCCAACAATTGTACAACTAGCCTAGCATTTGGCTCCATGCTATATACTTCTGTTAACCTATCAATTCTGATGCAGGGCTTTGAGCCAAAATGTCAACAGTTCCTTTCCTCCTACAGAGGCTGCTCATCCTGCTGAGTTACTGCAGCAGATTGCTTGTTACTCCAGCACCTGCAGACTCTTTGCCCCTGACCCATCATTCTCCACCAGTCACGAATCATACCCATCACCCTCGTAGCCATCAACAGCTCAGTAATGATGCACCATCAATAACTCTTGGAGATGTGAGGCAAGATATAGGCTTTTATTGGCTGGAAGAAAGAACAAGCAGCAATTGACCACCACACTGCATCCTGGAGACTGAGGCCGAGGCGGTGTCCCCAATTGCCTTTATACCAGGGTCCGTGGGAGGAGCCACGGTCCGTGGGAGGAGCCACAGGAGCAGTCAGCGGGGGGGCGTGTCCAGACAGGTATATGTAGTTCACCACAAGTAATAAAGCTGATTCTCTGCAAGGTGATAGGGCACACAATGACTACAGCTCAGCTGGTGCAGGTCTGAAAAAGTTCATTGGAACAACAACCCAGAGGAGAGTGCTGCTGCCATCAGAGTCTTCAGCCAGCCGCAGCACCAAGTTTGCTGAAGACAGTTAAAGTAGGCTGATTTCTAAGCGCAAACACGAGGAGATCCGCAGATGCTGGAAATTCAAACACACACAAAATGCTGGTGGAACACAGCAGGCCAGGCAGCATCCTGACGAAGGGTCTCGGCCCGAAACGTCGACAGTGCTTCTCCTTGTAGATGTTGCCTGGCCTGCTGTGTTCCACCAGCATTTTGTGTGTGTTGTCTGATTTCTAAGCCTCTCTTTCATAAGCTGCATTGTCTGTTCCTCCTTTCAGGTGGATAAAATTCCCTAGTGGTTGAATAGCAGTTACTGAACGAGCAGAGAGCCAAGCAGAGGATACCAGGTTACTCAGTTGGAGACACCAACATAAAACAAACTGCTGGGAGTGCTGGTAGAGGCTAATACATTTAAAAAGCTTTTCAATGTGTACATAGATGTAAGAAAAACTGTGGAGTGTTGTGGGCTTTGTAGGAAAGAAGTGTTAGATTGACCAAGGACTGGGTTTATACAAGCTAGCACATTTTTGTGGGTCGAAGGGCCCATACAGTGCTGTATTGTTCCAAGTTCTATGCTCTATGTAGGTACTCCATGCAATGGAAAAAATTGTTTGGATTCAAGACCCGAAGAAAGAAACTCACCAGCCAAGAATACCCTGCAGCCAAGTCATGGAGGTGAAATATGGGTTCAGAGAGCTCAGGACACTACTGCTGGAATGTTGTGTTGATTGTGGGCAACAATTGTTGCTTCAGAGGTGCTCCCTTTTTAAAGATTGTGTCATATATTAAGCTGCTCTCCAGGACATCTAGTAGGTTCCAGAATCAGACTTTGAGAAATCCTTAAATAAACTGCACACCTTTTACTGGGCCTTCTCGTGTTTACAAGACTGGGGAAAATCTCATTGAAGCTTATTGAATTTTGAAAGGCTTAGAGAGAATAGATGTGGACAGGATGTTTCCTATAGTGGGAGAGGAACAGAGGACACAGCCTCAGAATAGAACTATGTCTCTTTAGAACAGGGATGAGGAGGAATTTCTGTAGCCATAGGGTTGTGAATCTGTGGAATTCTTTGCCACAGATGATTGAGGAGGGCATGTCATTGGGTATATTTAGAGTAGAAGTTAATAGGTTCTTGATTAGTCAGGGTGTCAAAGGTTAGGGAGAGAAAGCAGCAGAATGGGGTTAAGAGGGGTAATAAATTAGCCATGATGAAATGGAAGAAGAGTCTTGATGGACTGAATGGCCTAGTTCTGTTGCTTTATCTTATGGTGTTATGGTCTTATTGATCAGGCTGTACCGTCTGCAATGGACTTTGTTAAGAACTCACTGAACACAGATATGTGCCACTTTCGGGTTGCATTGCAAAGAATGGCAGCCATCAAAAATGTCATTGGCGAAAGGTGTGGAGTGCGTCCATGTCTACACTGGTCGGCTGCAAATGTAAGGTGCAGATGAACGCAAGAAAACCAGCAGCACTTGTAGAGTTTGGCGTGTTGAAGGCATCAAGAGAAGCTGTCAGAACTGTTTAACAATGCCAGACCAGTCCCAGACCACTTACCCTCAACAAACCCAAGAAGTAGTGCAGGGAAACCAGCAGAGATAATGTTAGGTTGAAGATCCTTATTTGGAATAAATAACCAGCTTCTGCAGTTTTTTTTGTTCATGTTGGAAATCCTGGTTGCTATGACAAAGTGGGAGCCAGTCTAATCACTCATCAAGTCGATGAGTATGATTATTTGGGGGAATGACATTGTCATGGTGGAGGATGAGGTGAGATTGTTTGGTCTGGAGCCTATTCAGAGCACACAAAGATGATTCCATTAGCAAAAACAGGGCCAAGACACTATTGAGATGTTGGCTAAATGATTTGGAATAATCAATATGCCATTTAACAGAGTGATAAAAAGTTGCAATGCCCAGCACAGCAAAAGATTGTGAGAAGTTGTGTGTCTGGAATCTGCAATCACAGGTCAGGAGATGCAATTAACGATGTACCGTCACTCAAAGAAATCTGTCGCAGCATTGCAATTTTGCTGTGCTTTTGGATCATGCACGACAAGGCACGCTAGAAAGTGTTTGAGTGAATGAGCATAATTATTCAAGTTGCTAGCACACCAGATTTAAAATTAGAAATGGCATATTAATCCCGCTATAATACCAGCCTCTGAAAATAAGGAGCAATTTCAATTGGCACAGACAATGGTGTAAATGTGGTATAAAGTCAATAGCGGGGGAATGGGAGGGGTCTCTAACACCGAGTCTTGGTCACATGAGCATAAAAAGCTCAAAACTGGGTCAAGGGGTACTCTGCTACTATTCCATAAGTGCGGTACTTAGGGGCAGCAAGATGTTTTAGCCACAGAAATCATAGGCATATGGCATTGTGTGCAGGGCCAAACATAATACAGCAAGCCAATGTCATGGCAAAGACATGGGATCACAATAGTATGGAAAGACAGTACTGATGGGATGTTTGCATTACATCGTGAACTCAGCAGAGCAAGGAGTGCATTTTAAATAGCTTAAAACTCCACCGAGTTGATAAAAATTAAAATTAAAATAACAATTAATAATTAACAAATCAATATAAATGTTGATGTAACTGCAGACTGTTCAATTACTTATAACATAAAAAATCAAAGATATGAAGTTAACATTTCAGGTTAATGACCCTTTGTCAGACCAGACATTTACTAAGGTCCCATTAACAATAAACACAACAAAATGAAGGGCACCTTCTGATGAGACCCTAAGAAGATAAACCCACGAGGTTTTCCAGTGGAGATCTGGGTATTCTGGGTTAGGCTGTTGGAACCAGGAAAGCGAGATTTTTATTGTATTCTTTATGCTTATTGTGTTTTTTTTGTGCTGCATCAGATTGGGAGAAACAACCATTTTGTTCTTTACACTTGTGTACTAAAGAATGACAATAAATAAGCTTGAATTGTGAACCTTAAAGATCGGCACAGAAACATAGAAAACCTACAGCACAATACAGACCTTTTGGGCCACAAAGCTGTGCCGAACATGTCCTTACCTTAGAAATTACCTCGGGTTACCCATAGCCCTCTATTTTTCTAAGCTCCGTGTATCTATCCAGGACTCTCTTAAAAGACCCTATCGTATCCGCCTCCACCACCATCGCTGGCAGCCCATTCTACACATTCACCACTCGCTGCATAAAATACTTACCCTTGACTTACTCTACACCTACTTCCAAGCACCTTAAAACTGTGCCCTCTCGTGCTAGCCATTTCAGCCCTGGGAAAAAGCCTCTGACTATCCACACGATTAATGCCTCTCATCATTTTATACACCTCTAACAAGACACCTCTCATCCTCTGTCACTCCAAGGAGAAAAGGCCAAGTTCACTCAACCTATTCTCATAAGGCATGCTCCCCAATCCAGGCAACATCCTGTAAGTCTCCTCTGCACCCTTTCTGTGGTTTCCACATCCTTCCCGTAGTGAGCCGACCAGAAATGAGCACAGTACTCGGTGGGATCTGATCAGGGTCCTATATAGCTGCAACATTACCTCTCTGCTCCTAAAACTCAATCCCACTTACCTCTCTGCTCCTAAACTCAATCCCAGCAGTTGGGTAAGAGGGGGCAGTTCTGAGGAGATGTGAGGTGTAAGGGTGTGAGCTGTGGTGACATCATCCATCCAGGACACAGCAAATAACAGGAGAGTGTGAGACTGCTGGAGTTTGAGGGCTTGAATATATGTGTCTGACTGTATGTGCACTGTGTCTGTATCCACGTATGCACTAGTGACATGTCTCCTGGTATCCAGTTGCCTTGGATCTCCTAGCCATGTGTAACGACTATCCCACCTTAAAAGAATTTACACATTGGCAGCTTGCGCTCCTCAGAACTGAAGTATGGAGTGGCAGCAAGACACCATTAGCCAGGAAGAGGAGAGGGTGAAGATGATGAAGAAGAAGAGAGAGGAGGAGGAGGAAGAAAAAATGGAACTAAAGTTTCAGATTGAAGATTTTTCATCAGTTACAAGACTTCCATGTCACAACAGCAGGAATAGTTGGAGCTACAGAAGGCAAATGTATGAACACTTTGAAAGTAGAAACACCGATCGAGATAGGTCAATATGAGAACATGAAAGCATTTAATCACAAACATAATCAAACATTACTCTTAGCCACTAATGAAGGGTGGTACAGCAGTGAGTCATGCATTACCCGTTTAATAGAGAAATTAGGATCTGACTTTGCAGTTTGTGGCCTTGTGGAAGAAATTGTATTTCAGTTGAAAAACGTTTAAGGACAGTGAAATAAAACATTATTTCACTTCTCTTTATCACACAACTTCAGGTGAAGAAGCAAGTAGATAGGATTGCATTGTGCAGAGGGGTTGCAAACATATTTGCCAACTATTTTTTTGGGGGCAGCTTGCAAACCTGATGACCAAGCACAATGAGATATTTTAAGGTAATTGGCAGCTCTGGCAGAAAGTTTTGGATGAACTATCAAGAACAGGGAAGTCTGGTTTTGACCATGCGCAGGGATTTGTAGCTTTGAATCCTACGGCGGAGGCTCAACAAGATGCCATTCGAACTCAGAATGCTGCTGTGGCTCTACATACGAGTGCTCAAAGGAGCTTTGAGGGAATCACGTCAGTCCAGTAATCATCCTCCAGTGGATTATTGGCACTGCAGACTAGTTAACCCAAGGAAAGGAGAAGGGGTCCACAGAAGAAAATTAGGCTAAACCTCAGCACTTCCTCACTACTTCTCCAGACAATAAACGTACTCCACAAGCAGCTTGACAATGATTCTGTCACTAGGAGCAAGGTTAGATATTCATCCTGCTGCGAAGATGGATTGCCAAAGCCTGGTTTTCAAGGTAGATATCAAATCAGTATTGCATAAGAATATCAACACTAACCATGAACCATTCATACAGCTCTGCTTACCAAGTGGCGTGATTTTCATTAAAATGAAAACTGACACTTGGCACTATGACAAATGAATCCATATGAAAAATGTCCTGACATTAGACCACTTTTCTAATTGTCCTTTACCCTGCCCTCCACTTCCCACTGCAGCAGACCTAATCAAATATTAATGTATGATAATATCTTAAACACAAGAGATCCTGCAAATGCTGGAAATCTTATTCTGGCTTCTACCCCCTTCCTTTCCAGTCTTGATGAAGAGTATTGGCCAGCAATGTCAACTGTTTACTCCCTTCTATAGATGTTGTCTGACTTGCTGAGCTCATCCAGGATCTTCTGTGTGATAATATTTTAACCAATTTTGTCATGTCCCTTCTCTCGGGCAGAGTTGGAAGCTTTCATAAAGAAATAAAAAGAATAAACCTACATTTCTTTTGCACCTTCACAACATCGTAAGTGCTTTCTGGTCTATAGATATTTGTTCAATGGGAATACTCCCAGCTCTGGTTCAAAAGGTTGTGAATTCAATGTATGGCTTTAGTCTAAAAGGACAATGCACTCTGAGGAAGTGTTGTGTCACCATGGATCTTTTTGGATAGATACCAAACCAACTTTGCATTTGCTTACTGATGGATATAAAAGACTATTATTTGGCAAAGAGTAAAGGATATTTGAAGATATCTTACCCAAACCGTCATGCAACCAACATCACTGAATGTAGATGGCCCGGCCAACTCTGCATTATGATTATGACTACATTTCAAAAGTACTTCACTGAATGTGAAGCACTTTGGGCCATCTTTGGGTTATGAATGGTAAATTGCTGCTTTCCTTTATCATACTTGTTCTCTCCAATTCTACTCACTCTCTATTCATTACAGCAAGAGAGACTGCAATTGCTAGGGGTTAATAGATGGTCATGTGGTCTGGGAGAAGGGAAAAAGAGTTGAGAGTATTACCTTAGCACCTCTAATAAGGTCATTGAATTTCTTGTAGCATTATTCTCTTGTGCTGTATTGTGGATGGGATGGCAAAGTGGGTGGAATTTTTTTGTCAGTGCAGCTACAGATTTGGCATTTACCTAGCCCATTAAGTTAAATAAAGAAAAATCAAATCTAAATAGGCTGATACAATAAGTGGTTAACATTTGGGTTAGTCAAGTAATCCTAAAATTGCCCTGTGGTATAATTTTGACCTGGAGGTCTCACATGAAATGAGGGAGAATAAAAAAAATGATCACTTCAATTGAGGAATGAAACAAGATTGAGGAAAATCAATAGTGAACTGGTGAAAACAGCAGCAATCCACAGACAGAAGCAGCCATGCAGAGCTCAATGATCGCAAATAGTCTTCAGCTGAGAGATGTGTAACAGGAATGATTTAAATAGGAAACAAAATTATGGTAAATGGTGAATAATTAAAATAGTAGCCTTGTTTCATATTTAAATTGTAGCTAAATAGCAAACTTGATCATTAAAATTTGTTAATTCCTCTTGTTATACATTAGTTTCTCATCAAGACCCTGAAGTGAGAATAAAAGATTGGGATGTTTTGGTTTAAATATTAGCACTCGGACAAGTTGATCGTAATATGCCCTGCTGGTATTGATGCCGAATCCACAGAAGTAGGCAGAGCATAAATGAATATAATTATTCAAAACCTACGTCTTGAAAGATATGAATAAATTGCAAACCTTGCAACCCTATATCTTACAGACTGAGTAATTCAATGACAGCGATGTTCATTAGATTCTTCCCCTTAGCTGAGTGTCAGGTTTTGTTTTCTGAGTCTTAACTGGAAGAATTCAATCTGCACAACAGCGACTCGGGGGAAAAAAAAACATTGTAAGCATGAAGCAGTCTCACCTTGTCAGCCTGTAATCCCAATAGCTGTCTTTTCACCTTCACACTTTCAACTATTTCTCATTAAGCATGAAGTGAGATGTTCTAGGTGTTCATCGCGTCGAACAGATCTACAGCTCTTCCCCTCTCAGGTTTCAGCTTAATGATTGTATTTAGAAACAGTGTTTATTTGTCTAAGGATTCACTCTGCCTTTGAGTTGGCACAACTGAGCAAGATCTTGCAAGAAAAAGCTACTTTCCTTCCCTGAAATGCTCAAAAAATAAATTCCATTTGCCAGGGTCGACCTATCACTTGTTCATCTCATGGTTGTTTAGTTTTGCTCAGGTCACGTTCTTATACACTTACAAGGTTTTCAATCTCCTAACGTCTGCATGTGTTTCAACTATTTACATGAACTTAATTAGATTTATTTAAAGTGGCAATGTAATCTTGATTATTTTATATGAAGTTATAAACTAAAACAGCAACTCAAATATCTGCATTGTCTTTGCACTATGTGAAAGTTCTTACAGGCACATAATGGTCTGGATTGCATTTCAAAGTTGTAACGTAATTGTAGCATTCAGATGAATGTGATCAAAGCTTTATTAGTTTATTACTGTTCTGTGAAATTCAATACTGCGCCTGTGCCACTAACACAAGCTAATACAGTTATTCTAGTTTTTTATGTGGCTTGGTAACATAAATATATGTTGGCTTGAAAACTCATCTTGCTGTTAAGGTCATGTGTGACGTTCTCTTGAACACAGGCATAGAACGGAATGCAGAGAATTAATCTTGTCACAAGGAACCAAATCTCACATGTGACAGTTTAGGTCATGTGAACACCTTACGACAAATCTAAATTAACTCACAAAACAAAAAGAAACTGGGATGAAGAGGAGTGGGAGGGGGTTGAGTGGATTACAAAAACCACAATGAACTAGATAGGTTGAATGGATCGCATGTGTGCAGCACACACTCTGCTATGCGGTAAATCACATTGAAAAATAAGTTGCAGGGCCATGGAGAAAAGGCAGTGTGAGTGGCACTAATGGGAATACTCTTCCATAATTACTCATAGGTATGGTGGATTGAATGACTTCTGAGAGGAAATGATTATGAACAGTGGTAAATAGAAGTACTTTTCTTTAGAGGGTATTCATTTCAGAGGTACATCCTTAACTCTGTGAGGGACAACTTTCACAGTTTGGTGTGGGGAACTGACGCTCAGGGAAGGAGCAGCTGGTGCAGGAGGTCTGCCCACCCACTCCAAGAATCCCAGGGATTTCCCGGCTACTTTTTCCATTCCCCATTCCCTCCACACACTATTTAATTCCCTGGGAGAAGAGAAGTCACACAAGCAAATTATGGAATTAGCCTCTTCTCCAATCGATTTAATCAATGGAAGTCTGTCCAAGAGATCACACAGGCCAGGTGAAATCGACAGTGATGGGTATTTTGTTCATTACCCATTCAGTGGCCCCGTCAACGACCAGTCACAGGTCAGAAAGAGTTTCTCTTAAGTTCAAGAGTCAAAAACTCTGCTGGGTCTTTACAGCCAGCCCAGTTTCTTTTTCGATTCCAATCTATGTCACATTTTACCAGATGCTAACAGAGGATATACCTTTCCCTTCCTTCACTTTCCCAATGGAAATTTCCCTCTAAATATCTTTAGTTCACTGTTCCATCTCCACCATCTACTCCCCTTCTCAAAGCTCTCTCTGAATGTGGGAGATACCTTCCTCCTTCCCTTCCCTCTGGAACCCAGGGTTCACCAACACTTCTTCCATATTTGTGTGTTGCACGTGGCGCTAACCATGTGTTCCCCTTTGAATTAGTAAGACAACACGTAGACTGGGTAACAGCTGCTGAGCCACTCTGTTCAGACCACAGAAATAACCCTGATCTTCCTCTTGCCTGTCACTTTAATTCTCCATGACCTTTCCAACCACTCTGCCTTGGGCTTTTTACACAGTAAGAATGTAATAATGAGGAAGAATCTTCCAAAGATTGCAGAGAGCTCAACAATGTCAGATTGCAGCAGAACTGGATAGGTCTAAAGAAATGTCATTGACCTCTTGACATACACAGTACTCAATTTTTGTATCCCCATAGATACTGTCTGACTTGCAGGATATTTCCAATATTTGGTATTGGTATATTATTGTCACATGTACCAAGGGGATCAATCACATTGATGTGGCTGTGTGTCATTGGGAGTTTGAAGCAATTTTCTGCAGGTGTGCCATGGAGAGCATTCTGACTGGTTGCATTGCTGTCTGGTATGGAGGGGGCTACTGCATGGGATCGGACAGAGCTGTGGAAGGTTGTATGTTCTGCCGACTCCGTCACGGGCACTAGCCTCCCCAACATCCAAGATACCTTTGGGGAACAGTGCCCTGGGGTGGGGTGCATCCATTATTGAGGACCCCTATGGCCTGGACGTGCCCACTTCTTGTTCCCGTCATTGGAGATGGTGCAGTGACCGGGGGACACACACTCAATATTTCAGGGGCGGCTTCTTCGCCTCCACCACTGGATTTCTGAATGGACAGTGGACCCATGAACTCTACCTCATTAATTTTTTCCACTCTTTTTGCACTACTTATTTAAGTTAATTTTCTTATTATGTATTGCAATACTTAATAATAAAACTATAAATAACAACATGTAGATATAAATATACTCATATTGTCATTTATAGTTTTACTATTATGCATTGCAATGTACTACGCCACAGAACAACAAATTTCATGACATATGCCAGTGATATTAAATCTGACAGAGATACAGTGAGAAGTTTGTTCTGCATATCTTGCATACTGTTTACACAAATCAAATAATTATAAAGTGCATTGAGCTAGAATAAGTAAAA